>NC_090443.1:901619719-901945257 GCF_031143425.1 Pleurodeles waltl | reverse complement strand
ATAGAATGTTTATGCATAATACAAGCGTCCTGTCTTGTCATAAAATCCTTAAATTGGAAAATATGCACTTTTGCAGGCTGTGGGGATAATCAGGCGTAAGTCGCAGCTTCAGAAGCTATGATTCAGTAAGGGCATCTTCTGCTGAACTTGTGTAAGTGGTGCTGCAGAACCATCAATGTCCTAGAATGACTCCAGCAGGATAATGGACAGTAGTGCAGCACGTTAAAGAGTTTTTTTTTTTAACTATTTGCTCTGTACTAAAAAAAGGTTATTTGTGAGTAAGGTAGGGATTAACTGCTTTTAACAAACTAAGGGCCTGATTTAGAGTCCATTCTAAGTCAAGCAGACAATCCCTGTTGGCCTGGGAAGAATACTTTGATGGCCTGATGGGGCTCTAGATGCCAGAGTTAGTGCATCACACCGCCCATCCTCTTATGTCCTTGATTTCTGTCCTTTACCACCAAAGAAAATCTGGTGGTGATGAAGACAAAAATTAAAATAATGAACCCCCAACTCCCAGGGAAAACATCTGGGGGTCCATAATTATCTGTTTCTCAAAAATAGATTCCCACTTTGGCCCTAAGTGACTATCTCTTTGTGATGCAGATGTGTGGATGCACACTTTTAGTTGCAAAGCAGGGCATTTTGTAAATCAAATTTTAGTAGTATTCTTGCTGAGTCCATCAGAGGTTAAATAGGAAGCAAGTAAAATATTTCCTAATTCCCACAGACGTGGATGTCATTTGCTAAATTTCATTCTTATATTTATCAATATTTAATGATGATTGCCTCTTAATGCTGAATGATAGTGTAAATGTATTTAAGGAAGGTGAATATTGTGACACCATAGGCAGATCAAATGTACCGCTCTATTTTTATAGTGTTTATATAGCACCAACCTTGCCAAAATACGCCCTCTTTGAGTATCTCTGGGGTCTGCAAAGCAGGGCCATAACTCACTGAACTCAATGCAGCATATTGGCATTCAGTTGCCAGCAGTCGACCATTGTTTCTTTCCTCATCACCTCTTGACTGACATACTACATGTATTTATCCCAAACTACCAAAAAAGTTTGGTTTACATTGTTTAACTGGCCTTAGTTAGAAGGCTGTCCATATAGTGTTTACAAAACTCACTTCTGAGAACCATAAAAATTGGAAACTTCAATACTGCTGCTACTAACTAGATTTGTATAGGACTTTAAACCAGAGAGTCACTAGGAGCTGATCAGTGATACCGGTAATAAGATACTCCCTAGACTAACATTTGGGGCCAAATGTATCAAAGGGTTTTAACCATTCTGTGTCTATGGGAAAATGCTTTAGTACATATGGCCCTTGGTTGGCAAAAAATCTTTAGAAACATACTATTTAAAAAGAAGCTTGATCACATAATAAACATTATGTGATAACAATTTACCAATGTATTATAAATAAGGAATAAATAGCTCAAAAGATAAGATCAAAAAGAGGTATCTAATATAAAACTAAATACACCAATTGAGCTTTATCACAGCTCACTGTGATTTGATCTTAAGATTGAATTTGACTGATAAAGATGTTAAGTCGTCTATTTTTGGTCAGACACAGGCTGGGTTCACCAACTCTTATCATGATGGGTGCCTCCCGTCTAGAGACTCTCCATGGGACAGATAGGTACCATAGAAGCCCAAATGGCACCCTAGCAGGATTTTCCTTGGTGAAGGCTCTATCCAGTGAAGCCTGTGTATGGCAAGGACTTTTTCCATGTTTTGGATGCTTTAGGAAACATGATGTAGCATGTGGCAGGCAGCTGTATTCATTTGGCAGTAGTCTCGGACAACAGGCAGCATCGGGCAAGAACCTCAGGATGTGCTCTGAATAATCAAAAACAGAGTTCTGAATGTTCCTGTGTATTTATTAAGAACCAGTCTCTGGTTCTGTGTCTCAACCCAGAAATCTGAAATCTGAGGTTTCCACAGGTTAGCCCTCTGGAAACCGTGCAGTGGCAGCCAATGCTGTTGTGCAAAGGGTGCCCCAAGCACCCTCGGAATGCACACTGTCTGGCATAGCAGACAGTGCACATTAGGAGAGTGCTGGGCAGGATGGCCCCCAGAACTGCCTTTCCACCAGGTTTTTCATAGCAGGGCATCCTGCCATGAAAAGGCTGGCAAAAAGGGGACTCATGATCAGCACGGCAGCGCTGAATTCACCACCGCCATGGCTGACCATGACTCCAACCATCACCAACACATCAGAAACCATGTTCCTGGTGGTGGCGACCGTCCAACAGCCAGGATCATAATATGGCGGTCAGACCCCCAGGAATGCGGGGGTTTGACCACCACCATGAGACTGCCAGGCTCGTAAAAAGGCCCTTAGTTTTTATTAAGAATACAGTTCAGAGTACAGATGTATTATACAGAGAAGAACTCTGAGTGACTGAGGCTGTTATTTTCAAGTGGATAGTGCTGAGATGAACAGAGTTTTGAATAAATCTAGGCATTTTAAAGGACAAAACTAGATTTGAATGACCATTGGTGCAGTCGGGGAGAGTCACAAAATAAATCACAAATTACCTCTAGCATGTTTCCTCCAATATTTGCATTGCATTTCTTTCAATTCAAACAGGTTCCCAGATGTGTTCCTGGAAAACATTTGTGACTTTTTTTATTTATGAGACTGCATAGACATTGCCAGATAGATGTGCATAGTGTACATTTATAAATAGATTCTTATTTTGAAGCATACTTATTTTCTTCTCCAAAGGGAAGTATTTTTGCTTGTCAAGAAATCCTTTTTTCTGAATTTCCTTTAGTTTCCCATTTTCGCGATAGAATTGGTTTAGTTTGGGTTTTGGGAGACGTATATCTGTGACCATATCAGGGTGGGAATGAGCAATAAAAAGTTTGTGAATGTCCCCAAACAAACCTCCCTGTCCTGGAATACCTACTCCCCACAGCTGGTAGGCAAATGTTTCAAACAAAAAAATTATAAGCGAGTAAATAATTTTCCTAGTGTAAAATATATTTTGTGAATCAGAAACGGTCTTTTGCTCATCTCAAAATGCCATTTATACACATGTAACTTCAACTTGAACACAAATGTCTTTGTGGATCAGGCCCTATGTAGTGACCAATGTAGGTCTTGGTTATAATTGGGAGTAAACTCTAAGTGAGATTTCGTGTTATAAAGATCACTTGGTGGACCTGTGTTTTATCGGAAAGAGATACTTGAGTGCATCTGGAGTTTTTCAAGAAATCGTTTTTGGTCTTTTGGTCACTTTTAGTGTATTTGTTTATTTTGGCTGTGGCTCTGCGTTTGGGATACACACAGTTTTGGTTGCCATAACATATAATGCTTTCAGGGTCCCAACTAGCCCCAAGTCTATCAGATGGGAATTGTTTTAGGGCAGCAGAGGATTTATGTCTATTGAAAATTGTGAAGTGTTAGATGAAACCTCAAATTGGGGCTGTCTGTAAAACAGATAAGTTATGAAAATGAATTGCGACCTGGGATTTCCCCAGGGAAGACTTTGGGCCAGGTGTTCGTTGGTTAGCTCTGGTGATTTATTAGCACCAAGGTGCTTTCTATAAAAGATCAGACACTTGCTCACACTTGTACTGCACTTTACAAATATATTAAGGAATACATGCTTCAAAGTGATCCATTGGTTCAACATTTTCAAAAATGATTCCCCACCTTCTCCCCTGGAAGGGATGTGGCTCATTTGCTTTGTCATAAGATTAGCATGGTTCAAAAGCCTGATCATTTAAGTGAGCTGGTACCAGTGACCAGCAACTTCCACCTCCCTCCCCCATGAAAAGTGTTGCAGTGCTGCAGGCTGTCTTTAAGCAGAGACCCTGCAGTTAGCATTGATCCAGGGACCTTCTCTAAAGCGTCCTCAGCCTTCGGTTTAAGAGGCACTCACAGTAACCTGGGTGATTCATCTTCAGTCTCCCCCAAATCCTGCCAACCCATTCAAGCAAGTAGAGCAGCGTTAGTGCCAGGGCACCGGATCAGCATTCGGAGCCTATTGGCTTGGAACAGCTCTTCAGAAAAGGATATTTATAGTGTAAGAAATAAAGCTGCGCATTCATTTTAACAGTTAAGCAGAAAGCTACTCATACATTTCACCACATATTACCCGAACAATATTAGCAAATTAAATTGCTGCACTTCAGTAAAATACTAAGGGGCATATTTGCGAAAAGTGGTGCTGCACACAGTGCAGTGCCACTTTCTTGCGCCCCTTAGTTCCCCCCTAATGCCACCATGTGTGTGCCGTATTTAAAATACGGTCCACCATGGCAGCGGTTAGAGGACTAGCGTCAGCATTTTTTACACTAGTCTGGTGCTTTAACTAATGGAAACCTCCTTTTAACGCCTACTCTGAGCAGGCGTTAAAAGTGCCAAAAAAAATGACGCAAAGAAATCTCTTAGATTTGTTTGCACCATTGTTTTGTACCCCCTAACAGGGGAACACCCCCTTTGCATACATTATGCCTGGCAGAGGCGTAATGTAGCCCAAAGGGTTACAAAGTGGCCCAATGCATGCATTGCATCACTTTGTGAATATGGTGCTGCGTTTTGGGCCTTCTAACGCCACATTAGTGTAAAAAAAATTACACTAATGTGGTGTTAGAATGGCACTAGGGGCTCCTTAATATTCATCCATTCATGGAAATGTGCTTATGTTGAGCTTTGGACTGAGTTCCAAAGTGCTGGCATGGTGCAGAGGGAAGATGAGATGTACTATGACAGATGGCAAAATAGAGGCACTTGAATGCTTTTTCTGTCACACTATTTACCAATCGAGTTCATTTGGGAGCTGTCCAAGGATGAGGCATACAAAAACCTAAAAAATACAATTTGCATGTTGTCTTGCACATTATAAAGCAGTTTATTATATTTTACCAGTTCCAAACCAAGTGCTGTACGATGGGATCATGAAGCAAAAAACCCCCAACTCCTGGGCCGCACAAATAACAGCAGCCATGTAGGACACATCTCGCTCATCTTTTTAAAGGGATGTACAGTATGTTCCACCGTAGGTTTCTTCGTTCTCTCTTTCTGCCTGGTCTCAGTTAGGGAACAGAAACCATATGCTTTCTATTGATTGTCCTTTCTACAAAGCTGTAATGATGACATAAGCATCTTTTCTTCCTTGTAAAAGTAAGACTATATACATGTGATCTGTAAATGAGCAAATCCTTTCACTGCCCTAGGAACCCGTGTGCATATACTCCTAATAACGTTGACCCCTCCAATGACCACTTCAAACCAAACCAAACCAAACGTGGGAAACTGGCCTTTGAAATTCAACTTTCAGCATGCAAAACGTGATGAAGATTGGTCAAAAGAGTGGATTCAAACAACAAGGACGTTTCCAAATAACATGAAAATTCGACTGAGAACAACATAAACAACACTTAATGAAAGGTCAGCAAATATTTTAGGTTTATAGTGCCTACCTCCATTTGCTGCCTTTTCTTTAACTGCCAAAATGCTTTAGTGGTATTAAACAAAAAAAATCCATTGTGCATGTGCTGGTGCTTTAAAAATCATAATTGGGAGGTGATACAATTCTGTCCCTACAGGCACTGATTTATCTCACCCATGTGCCTTCTCTTTTCACTTTCCTTGCACATGTATTTCACTTGAGCAGTGAACATCACTCATTCTACTTTTATAGCACCCTTATCTTTCTTGTACAATGTATCTCTAAATTACATATGGTTGAACTATCGGCATGTTTATATGGTGTATGTTTTTTGGCTGATTGACTCTTTTAGAGTATGTATTGCCTGATACTCAATATGGTTAGTATCAATCACGAAGTAACCACCATCTCCCTAATACATCTTGCTTACTAGAGTTACTGGGGTGCCCCTATGTTTTTATTGACTTTAGTGCTACAGCTCGGTTAGTGAGGGCTACCTGTCTTTAACATTTACTTTCGTACAAACAGAATTATGTGTTTCACTCTCTACATGATTTTTCTGAAAGGAAAATATTTTCGTAAACATACAAGTATATTAAAAAGTGGTTTGGATACTCCTCATTTTCTGCTTCTACTTCAACCTTCCAAATTATAAATGAACAATTTGAAAAAATAAAAAATAATCTAATATATATTACTTTAGAATTGCAAGTAAAAATGTTCCTATGAATTTTGTTTATCCGAAATATTGGGAAGAATTTATCTTAATTTTTAACCAATTCTCTAGGCACTTGTTCTGCTTTCCTACTTCACTCCTATCAGAGCTTACAGAACCTTTCTGGAATGCACTTCAACTGCCAAAAACTGAGAGGTGTTTTGTTTTACGCCCGGTACACACAGATGTTCAGACTGGCTCACAGCTGTCTTAACCCCCTCATTACTGGAATGGGAAAAGCCAGATTATTCTAAAACAGCAGTTTTATAGATTTCAGCATTATCTTGCATTAATGTGTTCTGGCTAATTTGCTCACGTAAATTCTTATTTTCATGTTCTAACTGCCTACATCTCTCCTGCATTTTTCTGTAAGCAGATAAAAGTATCCTCTTCTGTCAAGAACAAAAGGAACATCATTGCTTTCAAGAGGCACATTTTCTAAATATGCTTTCTCACAGCACCATCAGGAAGTTTAACTTCACATGCATTTTCAAACATGGTCTGCTGTGCTTCTGTAATTCTCTAAACAACAAAAAACAATTACACTTTTAAATTGTGCACGTAGAAATCTATAATTTGACTCTCAAAACTGACGACTAAGCCATAATGTTCTGCTTTCCTACTTAACTCCTATCAGAGCTCACAGAACCTCTCTGGAATGCACTTCTGAGTTCAAAGAAGACATTTATTGTTGTTAATTCTCTCCCACCCACAAGTTCTTGAGAGACGAAATTAGTAGATTTCAAGCACACGTTTAAAAGTTGTCGCAGCAATGACAGCAAAATATATCACAGTACTTCTCAGTTACAATGTACACAGCAAATATATAACATAACTGCAAAGCAAAGCATAAAAGTCAAATTCATCACCGTATGGGCAAGGCAGTAGGGCCTAACTCAGCTTCATCTTTCTGGGGTCTGCAAGTTGATGACTCCGGTCAACTGCGAGAAAGAGATTTTCTACCCAAACGGGAGACTGGCAACTGACGTCTAGCTCCAGCCTGAAGTCAAGCAGATTCGAATCTAACTCACTGTAGCCCAGAGTTATCCTTAAAAGAAAACTCAGTGTGAGATCTGAACAACCTTGGAGAGTGGCCGGTTCTCCTGAGCCATTCCACTCTCAGACTGGATTGCGAGGTAAACACAAAATCTACGTGCTCTTATCAGCTAAGGTCTGGTGTGAAGAAAACAGCTTGGTCCATCTTGTGGAAAAACACAGCTTGGAAAAACACAGACATCTCTGCAATGTCTCAACTGCAATGTCTAACTCCACGTTTAGGCAGCTAACCTAAATATCAAATGTAATGTCTAATGTCATGTCAAAGCCAATAGGCAGCTAACCTAAATATCAAATGTAATGTCTAATGTCATGTCAAAGCCAATAGGCAGCTAAGCTGAATATCAAATGTAATGTCTAATGCCATGTCAAAGCCAATAGGCAGCTGAACTGAATACAAAATGTAATGGCTAATGCCATGTCACAGCCAATAGGTGGCTAAACTGAATACAAAATGTAATGGCTAATGCCATGTCAAAGCCAATAGGCAGCTGAACTGAATACAAAATATAATGGCTAATGCCATGTCAAAGCCAATAGGCGGCTAAACTGAACAAAACATATAGGCCCTCATTCCAACCTTGGCAGTCAGAGGGCAGCGGAAGCACCGCCAACAGGCTGGCAGTGCTTCCTGGGCTATTCTGACCGCGGCGGTAAAGCCGCGGTCAGAAAAGGGGAACCGGCGGTTTCCCGCCGGTTTTCCCCTGGCCCAGGGAATCCTCCATGGCGGCGCTGCTTGCAGCGCCGCCATGGGGATTCCGACCCCCTTCCCGCCAGCCTGTTTCTGGCGGTTTTCACTGCCAGAACCAGGATGGCGGGAACGGGTGTCGTGGGGCCCCTGGGGGCCCCTGCACTGCCCATGCCACTGGCATGGGCAGTGCAGGGGCCCCCTAACAGGGCCCCACAAAGATTTTCACTGTCTGCTTTGCAGACAGTGAAAATCGCGACGGGTGCCACTGCACCCGTCGCACCCCTGCAACTCCGCCGGCTCCATTCGGAGCCGGCTTCCTCGTTGCAGGGGCTTTCCCGCTGGGCCGGCGGGCGGCCTTTTGGCGGTCACCCGCCGGCCCAGCGGGAAAGCCAGAATGGCCGCCGCGGTCTCCTGACCGCGGAGCGGCCATTCGGCGGTAACCGCATGGCGGGCGGCGACCGCCGCCCGCCGCGGTCAGAATGACCGCCATAATGTGCTACTGGTGAACATTGAGCAACTAATATGCGCAGTAGTGAAACACAAAGTCATTGGTCAAACACAATTAATAGCATCACAGCACTAGATGGTGATAGGTATTTATACTGTACTCAGAATAGCAGTAATAGCAGTAACAGAGAGTATCACATAAACTAACAAAATAAATTGCTGATCTCAAAATAGAAATTTTACTAGACCAAAGTTTGACTAATACCAAAGAAGCATTAGATAATTTGGAAAAATCTATTGCATAATTTAAAGCTATTAACATTATCCAGAAATGAACTAAACTTCAGAAAGATCTTGCCCGTTATGATGAAAATGTATAGCTCTCAGATTAATTTTACCAAATTTTTAACAAGGGCTGGGCAAACAAAGAAGGTTTGTAACCTTTTCTGAATCACCTGGCCACCCTGACACAAGCTCAGCTTCACCGTCCAGGGTTCCTCACATGCATCTTTTGAGTCCGCCTCCTTTTTTTAGGTCTGTGGTAAGATTGAAGACAACCACAGGAAGGTCACGGGCATGGATAATGTCAAACCTCACTCAGCTTGTAGCAATGCAAGCTTGGTTGTAAGATTAACCCCTTTAAATCACATTGAAATCTCACCCTTATTTACCTTCTGTAAACATCAACCTACTCCATCCCAAATATCTACTCAGTAAAGGTTTATCATTAATTCCTAATATTAAGTTGGATTTCCTGAAGTTTGAACCGAAACTTCACAAGCTCTTTAGAAAAATCAGACTTCTTTCTTTTTCAAACAGAAAAAATAGGTCACAGTCTAAGGCCTCCCTCTACCTTTTATCCATCAGCTAACATAGTTCCACAGAAGGTCAACACTTAAAATATTATTTTTATTAGAAAAGATAAAAAACATAATGAATAGTTCATAGTTGTTAGAAATGATAATAATCTGTTGTTAGTAGCATTATCTAAACACTTTCCATACATAATACTTCAGAACATTTTATCTTACATGAGCTCTATGTCTAGTTAAACCATGATTCTAGAGGCCCTGAAATGTGGGACCCTCTTTTTATTGTCTTTTTAACCCTGCAGCTATAATGTGTGTTTTCCAGATGAAAACCAACTAAATAGCGAGCAGGCTACTGCTGAACAGTTGGAGAATCTAAATTTAGCCAAGCCGCTGCTATACAAAGTGAGAAATAACAGTAACTTCAAATTTTGACACAAGTGAGCAATTTGTTAGTGCTGTCATATTATCTAACCCAAACAGGATAAATGATAAAATGTGGCGTGGGCATAATCTGTATATGCAGTGTTTGTGCCATAAAACCACATATATTTCCCCCAATATATTTGTAAATTAACACAAGTGGCAAAGATATGTACTATATCAATATCTGCTCTTCCACACTGAGGGCAGTCAGGGCAAGCCCTGCATCACAAAATCAATAATTTAGCAGGGGTATAATTTTAATTATATATGGTAATATAGCATTGAAGCTTGATATTATTCCCCACCCTGATACATTCCTGCAGTTATATCATCTGTTTATTTATGCTCAGACTCAGATATCATTTCTGTACCTGCAATTGATATGATCTTTCTCTAATCCAGAAAAAAAATCTTCTAATGCACTTTAATTATATGTTCTTTCTGTCTAGCTGGTGTATGGAATATTGAGACAAATGCCTGAAACTAAAAATTGGATCACTGTCCAGGGGATTGGCGTATTGCTGTAGGCCACGCAGAGAGCACACATCTGATTGTCCAGCTTTCATGGTTGTACCTGGGCTGCTTTACCTTTTTTGGGTTGGCTCCTCTTATTGGGGGAGCACAAGGTCATAGAGGGTTTGGGTGGTCAAGCTTTTGGGGTGCAGGAGCAAGGCAATAAGGGGATGGTAAAGGGTGAGCAGGGGAAAATGGTGATCAGGTTCCCAAAATAGTGAAAAAGATTAAATGGGTAGCCAGTTAACTTAGAGAGTGTGGGATGTATGGAAATGCAAATTTAGGGAACATAAGCTCAGAATAATGTCATTAAATGTTAGGGGTTTGAGTGAAGGAACAATAAACTGCTGGAGGAAGAATTTAAACAACTTAAGGTAAGCTTTTAAGTATTCAGGGAACATATAGTTTGTATACAAACGCAAAATGCTTAGACATCTTTGGGTATAGGCTTCAAGTGTGCACAAAACACTTATCCTCTACTTGGGGCACTATCTTTTCCACTATGCTCTGTCTGGGGGCCAAATTTGGAAGATCCTTAGGTTTATGGGTTTTTAGCATCAGAGCTAGTGCAAAGGCCCACTCCATTATTAGTTTGCGGTCATTCAGTCTGTAATGTAGACAAATGCCCCACAGAAGCATAAAGGAAGATTAACAAATGTTAGCTATGACATTTGTGGGTGTACGTAGTTGCGTGCATTAGTGAACTCTTGGAGCGGAATAAACAGACTGATTCCTGGATTTACAATTACCTCACACCCCTGCAACAATATACAAGATTGTGCTATTTCTTGCAATCACCATGCTTATTACACAATGTGCATTTACAGAAATACCCCAAAATACTACCAGATGACACTCCTTTGGTATCAGAATGTGAGATGGACTATGTAAGTAAATCATATCCAAAGTATATGTTTCAGAAGATATTATTGTATTAAGTATATGGGACCTTTGATCTCTGAGATGTTACCTTTAAATATTGACTCAACAGAACTAGGCACAGTGTAGGACACATCAAGAGTTGGGATCCATGATATGACTATGGGCTATAGAGTTAGAAAACAGAAGCTGAGCTAGGACATATTCATTATTTTTCATGTAGAATTGGCAGATTTAAAAGCCAAATATACAATAGCATGATTAACAGTGGCCAACTAAAGTGCTAAAATCAAATATTTGTAATTAATTCACTAGACAGTTCTCATGAAAATACACTCTATATTAAAGACTCAAAGTTATGAATGTGGTAAAATATAGGTAAAGTGGAGTAAAGTTGAGAAAAAACATAGTTATAAACAGAATTGAAGCTATACAGAATAGTAAACGAACTCAAGCTCTGAGTTGGGCTGGTTTTCCTCCAAAAATAGTTTCCTTATTAAATTTAGGCCAAAACACTACTGTATTTGTTGATGGTTAGTCTGTCTGACTACCTAGTTCTTCTTAGAGGCATTCACCAGGGATAACTCCTCTGCTATTTATTATTGCATTTCTAACCAAAATTAGAAAATCTCCAAATATCTCAGACTTTCATACTGGTGATCAAGAGATAAAAATGCCAGTGTATGCTAATGATATTCTTCTATACTATTCTCACCCCAATAAACATTTTCCAGTGCTTTTGGAGGTAGTGTCACTTTTCTCTCTGCTATCTGGATATAGGTTGAACATTTACAAATTGGAAATATTACCTCTAATTGTATTGCCTATTAAGTAACTCTTCACAAATGTACATTTTGCTTGGCAATCTAATAAAATAAAATATCAAGGTTTATGGTTCACCAAAAAGATTAAAGAGACAATCAAATTGAATTTTAATAAAATATACAAGACCTAGAATGATACAATTTTACACTGGAATCAGTTATTTCTTTCCTTGTAGGATAGACTAGATTATATAAAAATAGCATTGACACCTTTGATACTTTATACCATTACTATATTTCTAGTGCACATACCCTGCCATTATTTTTCATAAATAGATTCTCGCCTGTTATAAAAATGGGTGTCTAGTTGGCAGAGGATTGCACTGTGTCCAAGTAGGGACCCCAATTCTAGACAGGGCAAGTAAGATACACACTAAAAGTTTACTGTGCTCACCGTCTGCTAGCTTAGCACAGAGTAGTTAGGCTAAACTAAAGAGGCAATGCATAAAGTATTTGTGAGCACATACACACATAGTTAACACAGTGAAAACACCACAAAGGATTCTACACCAGTTTAGAAAAATAGACAATATTTATCTTAGTCAAACAAGACCAAAACAACAATCCAACAAACACAAGTCAAGTTATGAATTTTTTAAAGGTTAGATTAAAATGCAGTGCTTAGAAAACAATGAGTGTGCTGACCCGAGGCAAATCAACAAGTGCAGTCCAACTGCAATGGAGTGCTGGCCATGTATAGGTGTCACGCAGACCTGCTGACAGCACATTTGTTGCATTGATGCTCTGTGACAATGCGTTGATTCAGAGGAGAGATGCATTGAACTTGCAGGCAATGTGTTGTTTCCTGATCAGGCAACGTCGTTGATGTGTCAATGTCCAAAAACAAGGAGTACTGGTTCTGATGCGTTGGCCAAGCTGGGGTTGCATTGTACGTTGCAGTTGCTGCATCGCGCAGTGGGTGGACAGTGTCCTCAGCTTTGGTGCGGAAAGTTTCAAAATAATTCTCTGAAATGCACAAAGTTCCCTTTCAACCCAGCCCTAGCTCCAGATTATCAATAGAGAGTAATTAGCTCCTTCGTGTGAGAGCCGGACACAGCCTATTCAGATGTAATTGCGAACTACCTCTCACTCTCCCTGCCCTGGATGACTATCAGTATGCAGATTAATGCAGATGTGTCTCCTATCACACCCAGCACTTCCTGTTTGTGGCTGTCTGGAGAGAATGCACAAATGTAGCTGTCACCTAAACCCAGACGTGTATTCAGAAACAGGCTAAGGCACAGAATGGTTCAAGTAGGAAAATTGTGAGCCCAGAGACACCAAACTCAATCATTTTATATTTTCTCAATTGTAAATTACACTTATAAGATGTTCCAAGCTAACCCCAACCTTAGTCTATGGGAGAGATAGCCCTTGCGGTAGTGAAAGATAGATTTAAGAGTTTCTCTCTAGCTGGATGTGTTAACTAAAAGTACATGTCCAACTTAAAAGCACATGTCCAACTTTTTTAATACACTGCACCCTTCCCTTGGGGCTAAACAAGGACTACCTTAGGGGTGACTTACATGTAAATAAATGGAAGGTTTGCACCTGGCAAGTGGTACACTTGCCAGGTCGATATGGCAGTTTAGAGTGTACACACAGGCTTTGCAATGGCAGGCCTGAGACATGTTTGAAAGGCTACCATAGTGGGGGCACAACCAGTACTGCAGTACCACTAGTAGCATTTGACTTACAGGCCCTGGCCACACATAGAGCATTTAACTAGGGGCTTACTAGTAAATCAATTATGCCAATCATGAAGGAGTCAATGTTACCATGTTTTAGACACATAGAACAGGCACTTTAGCATTGGACAGCAGTGGTAAAGTGCACAGAGCCCTGAAGCCAGCAAAAACGCAGCTCAGCAAACACTCAAAACAGGAGGTCAGAAAGCAAAATGTCAGGGGAAACCACGCCATAAAATGTCAAGTTTAACATGTGTCCCCACCAGTGGGGAGAGCTACCCAACCCCTTGGGAGTTCTCTTCACTAAGGCAGAAAAACCTGGAAAGGCCATCATTGTTCTGTTTCAGGACAGCGTTTCACCGTAAAGTCCATTCCCTATAGGGAGATGGACCACCTCAACAGATTCTCACCCCTCATCTGCATCAGCCATCTGAAGAGGTCTGTGTTCTGTCTGAACCCGGAAGTGAGTCCCAAAAAAGTAGGGTCCTAACTTCTTCAGCCCCCTGACCACGACAAAGGCTTCACTTTCTATTGCGCTCCACCTCTGTTCCCTGGGAAGTAGCCTCCTACTAATGATGGCTACAGGTTGATCCAGGCCCTCTTCATTTAGCTGTAAAAGCACAGCCCCCATGTCATACTCTGAGGCATAAGACGGCACCTCAATTCTTGAGAGAAGTGAGGGGCCTTGAGCACTGGTGCCGTGCACATGGCCTTCTTCAGGGTGTCAAAAGCGGTCTGGCAAACCTCTGTCCAGATCACCTGACTCAGCTGCTTCTTGAAAGTCTGCTGTGTCAAGGGGGCAACAATGGTGCAATTTCTCTTGGCAAATCTCCTGGAATAGCCAGTGAGGCTAAAAAGGCTCCCACTTCATTCTGAGTCTTGGGGGCTTCCCAAGCCAGAATGGTGTCAATCTTGGGTTGCAAGGGCTGCACCTTTCCCAACCCTTCTTGATTTACCAAGTAGATCACAGAGCCCTGCCCTATCTGGCACTTACTGGCCTTAATATTGAGGCCTGCACTTTGCAGAGCCCTCAGCACTTCCTGTGAGTGGTACAAATAGTCTTCCAACTCGAGCTGAAGACTGCAATTTCGTCAAGGTAGGTGGCACTGAAGTTCTTCAACCAAGCCAGGACCTGGTTGACCAGCCTCTGGAAGGTGGCAGGGGTGTTCTTCACCCTAAAAGGCATGACACTGAAATGGTAGTGCCCTTCCGGGGTTGTGAACGCTGACCTCTCTTTTGCCCCCTAGGTTAAGGCAATCTGCCAGTACCCAGCCATTAAATCAAATGTAGTAAGGAACTTAGCAGCTCTAAGTCGATCAATGAGCTCATCAACTGTGGGGATGAGGTGTGCATCAGTCTTAGTGACCAGATTGAGCCCCTGGTAATCTACACAGAACCGGAGTTCTGTGTAGACCAGAATCGGTGTGACACCAGGTGGTGCAGCCTTGGGGACCAGACCACTGGACTGGACAAGGACTGTTGGAGTGCTCAATAACTCCAAGCTCTAGCATTTTGGCAACCTCCTCCTTTATGCTAGCTTTTACTCTGTCAGACAACCTGTAAGTTTTGTGCTTGACAGGCATGATATCCCCCGTGTCTGTATCATGGGTGCATTAATAGGTGACCCCTGGGGTGACTGAGAACAGAGATGCAAATTGTCCTAGAAACTGCCAATAGTCTCTCAGCTGGTCTAGGATCAGAGTAGGGAAGAAACTCACACCCTCTACTGACCCATCTTACTCTTTGAAAGATAGGAAGTCAGGGAGAGATTCATTCTCCTCTTCTACCCCATCATCAGTGACCAAGAGTATGGTCAACTCAGACCTCTCAAAGTGTTGCTTGAGATGGTTCACGTGCAGGACCCTTATAGGGTTCCTAGGAGTCTGCATGTCCACCAGGTAGGTGTCATCACTCTTACACTCCTTCACCTCAAAGTCTTGTAGAGCACAGGGCCCATTGGAGCCATCACCCATACCTTTTGACCAGGCTGAACCTCAACCAGAGCGGTATTCTGGCCATGTCAACATTTCATGTCCTCCTGGCTAGCTTCCAGATCCTCCTGGGTGAGTTTCCTGAAGGCGGCTGTCTGATTGGGGAAGGCCATCTTATAGCTAAATACATCCTGGGGTAGCTTCCTGGAAGCTTGCTCCCAGCCCTCCTTCACCAAACTGAGAGGTCCTCTCACAGGGTGCCCATAAAGAAGCTCAAGAGAGCTGAAGCCAATCCCCTTCTGCAGTACCTCCCTGTGGGCAAATAGCAGACATGGTAGGACTACATCCCACTTACACCTCATGGGTTCGGGTGGACCCATTATGATGCCTTTCAGGCTGCGGTTGAATCTCTCAACCAAACCATTGGTTTGCGGGTGGTAAGGCATGGAGAACTTGTAAGCTACCCCACAGGCTTTCTGCATGGCCTTAATGTACAAGGACATGAAGTTGGTACAGTGGTCGAAAATCACCTGCTTGGTGAAACCCACTCAAGGAAAGATCCCCATTAGTGCCCTGGCCACGGCGGGCACAGTCACTGTTCTCAGAGGGATAGCCGCCAGGTACCGGATGGCATGGTCCACCAAGACCAGGAGAAAACTGTTGTCCATTGCTGTCTTGAGATCCAGAGGCCCCACAATATCAATGCCCACCCGCTCAAAAGGGGTGCTCATGACAGGAAAGGGTTGTAGGGGGGCGTTGCATTTCTCCCAATCTTACTACTTGCCTGGCAGGTAAGACAAGACCTGCAGGATGCATCTGAGGTCTTCCTCATGTGAGGCCAATAAAAGTGGGTGACAAGCCTGTCAAAGGTCTTGTCCTGCCCCAAAATGACCTGCTAGTGGGACATCATGAGCCAGACCCAGTAAGAAGCCTCTGAGGAGCTAGGTTACCACCAGCACACAGTGTGACCCAGGTTCAGGAGCCTTAGACTCACTATACAGCAGTCCATTCTCCCAATAAATCAGGTGCTTGTCAGAGGTGTCACCAGCAGCCTGGGCCTCGGCCTTCTCTCTAAGACCCACAAGAGCAGGGCATTCCCTCTGTATTGTGCAGAATTCTTACCTGGAGGGACCTCCTTCCTGATGCCAATTGGTCAGCTCAGGCTGGTTCAACAGTGTGGCCACAACTTACTCTGTAGGTTCCGGGGCATCCCCTTCAAGGTCAGCCTCCTCCCAGACTGTGGGAATTACAGGAGTGGGTTTCACACTCCCCTTGTCCTTCCTCTTTCGGCAAGAGACCTGGGCCACTCTTTCAGGCTCCATTTCTTCTGACCACCCTTGTGTACTGTCATGGACTGTGTGGTCAGGCAAATCCATTCAGGCAACCTCAACATCTTCAAGTGTGACCTAAGTTTCACCTCCTGCTAAGTGGCATGCTCCAGGTCATTGCCCAGCAGCCAATCCACAGGCATGGTTGGACTCACAGCTACCCTCAAGGAACCTGTGACCTCCCCCCCATTCAAAGGAACCTGAACCACCAAATATTGGCTCTCACAGTTGTCTACAGCAACAACTTGGAGAACCACATTAGGGATTGCTTACTCATAAGAAACCAGATGGCACTGGACAGTGGCCATGCTGGCCCCTGTGTCTCTCAGAGCCTCCACCCACTGTATGAGGGTTCTCTGTACCATTTCACTGACACCCAAGGCCACTAGTATAACCTCAGCTGTCTCCCCTCCACTAGCTGGGGCCAACTCCTCCTCAAGCGCTACACAGCCCATCCCCGGTGACCACCCACCAGTGGGGGGGATGTGTCCCCTAGGAACATGCAGGAGCCCAGCTGAAGTTCCCTTCCTGGTCAAAGCACTACCGGGGTCCCTTCCCTTCAAATTTTGCCTGACAGGAACCATTTCTTCTTCTCATCAGGGGGTTAGGAAACCTGACCTTGGGAACTAGTTTGGGGCCCTTTAGAGAGCTCCTTATTTTTATTTCCCCCCCAACTCCTTCTTCTGCTGGGAACCCACCCTTGACTGGATCTCCCCCAGAAACATTCCTATGGACCCTGGTGCTGGAGCGGTTTGCCTCCTTAGCAAGCTCCCTGGAGTCAGAGACAGCTCTGTAAAACAAAGAATAAACATGTGATCTTGTGCAATCAAATTGTACAGCCCCTGATAGCCTGTCACATTACTGCCTTTCACCCAGCTCTCCAGTGCCTCACAGAAAGAGTCTACACAATCAGTCCAGGTCTGAGGAAGAAGCTTCATACTCTCCCTAAGCTTCTCCCTATACATCTCCGGGATCAACCCATATTTCCTGATAAGGGCCTCTTTCAGGACAGAATATTTCATCTTATCCTCCCCCTGTAAAGTTAGTAAGGTGTACCTACCCTCTGTTGGAAACTGATTCCACAAACTAGCCTCCCACTCCTCCTTAGGGATCCTGTGCATTTATAAATAAACTCAGAGGCCTCAAACCAGAGATATTGTCCTCCTCCACTACGTAGTCAGCAGTCAGACTGTTAGATATATGTACTCTCCTGTCAGAGGACACTGAACATATGCTGCCACCATCTGTGCTGGACTCAGCCTTCTGGGCTTTCAGGTCCAGCTCCTTCATGCTCAGCTAATGAGTCAAAAGAATTTTCCTTTCCTCAATGGCCAATCTCTTTTCCTCCATAGCTTTCACCTGGTCATTCTTCATTTTGAGCTTTGCCAGTTCCAACTTCTCTGGAGGTAGACCTCTGGAGGAAACACAACTGCCTGCTTTAGAGGGGACTCTCTCTCCATTAACGCTGGCCCCTCGCCCCACAGGCAGTTCTGGGCTGTCCAGAGGAGGGCCGTGTTGTGGATGGCAAGGAGGATATGCATCTGGATTTGTTGGGCAGTTCTGGGCTGTCCAACAAATCCAGATGCATATCCTCCTTGCCATCACAACACGGCCCTCCTCTGGACGTGCAGCTGCTTCCCGGGCTGCCAGCCAGGCCCTCAGTGACTTTTTCAGCTCTAAAAGACCACTTGAAATCTCTGAAGAAAGCTTTGAGCTGGGACACTGTGTAGGTTTCCAATTTATCATGCTCAGACTCCACTCCTGCTGTTGCAGCTGTTGGCTCTCCAGATTGAGACATGGTTGTTGCAAAAACTCAAAAAAGTTGCCAAAGAGAAAAATAACTTATATTGGTATGTAATGGTCTGAGATATGGACGTAGTGTACAGTAATCACTGTATGCAATGCACAAATGTAAATCCTATCCTCACCGCTGATCATCAATGTTAGGAATTGAGTTTCTAGTTGGCAGAATATTGCACTCTGCCCAAGTAAGGACCACAATCCTATTCAGGGCAAGAAAGATACACACTAAAAGTTTACCTGTGCGCACCCTCTGGTAGTTTGGTACAGAGCAGTTAGACTACACTAAGGAGGCAATGTGTAAAGTATTTGTGCACACACACAGTAACACAGTGAAAACACTATAAAAGGACTCTACATCAGTTTAGAAACATAGCCAATATTTATCTGAGTCAAACAAGACCAAAACAACAAAGATCCAACAAAGACAAGACAAGTTATGAATTTTTAAAGATTAAATCAAAATGTAGTGCTCCAACCGGACAATAGCTCCACACTGGTCCAGGGAAAATCCAAAAGTGCAATACAACTGCGATGGAGCGTGGGACGGGTACAGGAGTTATGTAGGCCTGCTGACAGTCACTCCATCACTGAAGCAGTTCAGGAGGGACCGCATGACCTGGCTTTTCGATTTAGCAGCAGCACACCTGCAAACAGTGCCTTGAGAACCTACGGGTGATTAGCCATGCTTTAGAAATTGCTGATTGACACCTTTGTTGTATCGATGATCAGTGACGATGCATTGATCCATAGGAGTGGATGTGTCGCACTTTCAGGCTATGTGTCATTTCCTGATTGGGCAACGTCATTGATGTGTCGATGTCCAGAAGTGATGAGTACTGGTTCCGATGAGTCAGTGCTGCGTCGGTCAAGCCGGGTCTGCGTTGTAAGTTGGGGTCATTGCGTCTCACGGTCAGTGAGCGGTGTCTGCTGCTTTGGTGCAAGCAGAGGCAAAGTGGTGTTTCTGGTTTCAAGTGATGCGCCGGTGTCGTTGCATCAGCTCTTGTGTTGCAGCACCAAAAACACCTCCAAGGACCCAGGACTGAATTGACACCACTTGGCAGAGCAGGACTCACAGTAGAGGAGACTAGGTGTTGGTAACAAGATGCAGGTGAAGTCTTTGGTATCCCTGGGACTTCAGAAACAGGAAGCAAATTCAGTCAGGCCCTTGGAGAAACTTTAGATTGCAGAATGTAGAGTCTAGTCCTCTCACTCTCAGGCAAGAAGTAGCAGGCAGCAGGCCAACACAGCAGAGCAAACAGCAAAGTGGCAGACCCTCCTGACAGCACATTTCCTTCTTCCTGGTAGAATGTCCTCAGTCCAGAAGTGTTCTGAGTATATTATGTCAGAGGCCCAGTACTTATAACTAAAGTGGCCTTTGGTGTAGGGGTACTTCAAAAGAATTCTCTGAACTGCACAACCCAGGCTCAAGACTACCAGAAGGGTATAATCAGCCCTTTGTGTGAGGGCAGGACACAGCCTATTCAGCTGTAAGTGTGAACTGCCTCACTCTCTCGCTGCCCAGGATGACTATCACTATGCATATAAATGCAGATGTGTCTCGTGTCACACCCAGCCCTTCCTATGTGGGGCTGTCTAGAGGAATGTAGCTGTCACCTAAACCCAGACGTGTATTCAGAGACAGGCTACAGCGCAGAATGGCTAAAGTAAGAAAATGCCATGTTTCAAAAAGTGGCATTTTCAGACCTGCAATTTAAAGACCAACTTTACCAAAAGATGTATTTTTAAATTGTGAGTCCAGAGACACCAAACTCCATGTTTCTTTCTTTTCACAATTGGAAATTACACTCAGAAGATTTTACAAGGTACCCCAATGTTAGCCTATGGAAGGGATAGTCCTTGCAATAAGGAAATACAAATTTAAGAGTTTTTCACTACCTGGATATTTTAAACTTAAACGTACATGTCCAACTTTTTAAATACACTGCACACTGCCCTTGGGGCTACCCAGGGCCATCATTAAGGGTGCCTTAAATGTTATAAAAGAAAGATTTGGGCCTGTCAAGTGTGCCCACTTGCCAGGCTGAAGTGGCAAAAATAAATTGCACACATAGGCTCTGCAATGGCAGGCCTGAGACATGTTTGAAAGGCTACTGTTGTGGGTAGCACAACCAGTGCTGTTGGCCCACTAGTAGATTTTGACTTACCCTGGGCACACACGTAGTGCACTTTACTAGGGACCTACTAGTAAATCAAATATATCAATCATGGAGAAGCCAAAGGTGCCATGTTTTAGACACAGAGCACATACAGTCTAGCACTGGATAGCAGTGGTAAAGTGTGCAGAGTCCTAAAGCAAGAAAAATTAAGTTCAGCACACAGTCAAAACTGATAGTCAGAAAGCAAAAAGTCAGGGGGAACCACACCAAATGATGCCAGGCCTAACATCTGCATTTTCCATTTTTGTAGAATAACAAAACATTTAGATTAGCACTTTCAACTCTCACGAAAGGTAAATATGAGCGTGGACCTAATTTTGCAATCTTTGGACAATAACATTATGTTTTTACGTTAACACATTGGGCATATTGGATTAACTATGATCAATAGCCCTACCTCCCTTTATGGCTACCATTCAAGAAATTTCTTATCTCCCCCTTTGATTTCAGGAAAATATTATCATTTACACCCAAATCTTCTAAGTTGAAAATGCCTGTCATTGCTTGCTCTTGTAATATTTTAAACCATTGATTTTTTCCACTCGTTCTTCATCAGCTAATTTTCACCAACAATCTATTAAGCATAATCATTTTGTTCAAATCAAGAATCAACCTTTTTATTAGAAGTCTTAGAGAGATAGAGAGCTATGGTGAGTATCTCAAATATTAGATAATAATAGAACTTCATCTTTTCTCGAATTCTAGCAGAAATCATTTGTACCCATATAATTTCAAAAGATTATGAATTACTATGTACCTCTTTAACTACCTTTACAATATCACAATTACCTCTGAATGTTCGTTCATCTCACAAGCTTGATAAATTGATACAACTATTATCTACTACCCCGAAGGGCTCTTCCATCCAAAAAATGCCAAACTCTAATATGGACAGGGTTAAATCATAAATTGAATTAGCATAGGAAAGAGACCTGATGGAATTCTGGCTTATTGCTTTGTGAAACAAGATCTGATTTAAGATCAATAAACCAACTAGAGTAGCTAATACTTGGTGGTATGCTGTATGTTCCAATCAGACACTAACTATGTCTCACCCCTTTCATTAGCTATAAAAAGAGCTATCTTGTGCTCACCAGTTACAAGTTTTTTAAATCAATCTAGTTTATTAGCAAGTACAGAAAGTTATTATATCTGATGAAGTATGATACCCACCCCAAAAAGTATTTAATATATCTCTATGTCTATGAATAATGCATTAACATTTTATCCCTATGATGTTCTTTTACAACATGTCTACAGGTTGTTATACTCTGACCCCTTCTTTCCTGTCACCATAATCTTTAAAACTGTTACCTATTTTATTCACAGCATCTAACTGATGTTCCACTATACCTTGACGCATTGCGCAGTCAATTTTTCTTTGTCAATGCCCTCTTCTACCTCTATGAATTTGCTTTAGATCTTATATTTTATTATGTCATTGTTAATTGCTGTTAAGTAATTTAGTAATCTCAAACGTAAAAAAAGAATAGCAGAGTCCCTCATCCATGACCATAATGACATTTTCCCAGTGTTTTTTACTTTTATCAAGCCCTATACCAAGAAGATAGAACACCATCTCAGATCATGATCAGTACATATTTGGATTGATGCAGAAAAAGCCTTTGACAGAGTAACTTTGGTATATCTTTGTTGAGCCATGGAATGGATGGGGTTTGGGCCATATTTTATTAATGCAATACAGATTCTTTATAAACACCCACGAGCCAAACTGCAGGTTATGGGTCTAGAGCCAAAGAGCATCAAAAGGTAGTTCAGAACCCAGCAGGGGTGTCCCCGCTGTCCTTTCCTCTTTGCAATTTGCATAGAACCAGCTGTACAGAAAACTTTGTCTAATGATTGGATAAAGCCAAAATTATTGGGTGTGCTAATAAACTGCTAGCATATGCAGACACATTTCCTATAGTGACTACACCCCTAAAATATATATTAAAGAAATAGAAAACAAGGTTGGCAAACGTGGCACAATTTCTAACTATCTATAAAATTGTAGCAAGACCCAAATATTAGCAAATAACAATTCTAAAATACAAGCTATTCAAAAAGCTGATTCTGTGACATATTTAGGGGATATCTTGATGTCCGAGGTCAACGAGATATTATTTATGAACCTCTATTAGCCAAAACAGAGAATAATTTTTAAAAATCCTGAAAGCATTTTTATTCTTAACACTAAGGTTTACAACAAAGGAGTCTCTAAGCAGCTGTCTAATTCTGATTGATATCTCAAACTAGCTGGTGATTTCACTCAGGACATTCAACTTCTTATTCATGAAATTTCTACAAAAGGTCATGCTGTTTTTTGAGTGATCATGAACTATCATGTCGCAATAAAACCAATGCACATACTCCAGTTATTTACATTTAACCTATGATACTCTATTGCAATAACCCTCATGCCTATCCGATTATCTCTTGCTGTGGCTCAATTATTCAACCTATTTGTCAATACATTAACTTCTTTATCAAACAATTTTCCGTACCAATAAGCATATATCAGATAGTAAGAACTTCATCAAAAGCACTGAGAATTTCTCCTTTGATACTGATAACCAGCTACTATCCACATTAAACATACAATCACTCCACCCGAGCGTTCCACAACTTGAAATCCTCTGAGTATTGACTAATGTCCTTAATTCACTTCCACCACACACATTTGTGCCTACAGACTTCCTAATTGCCCTTATGGAAGCTTATGAAAGTGGCACTTATAATATTTTCCACTTTCAAAATCTCTTCTATCTCCAAGCCAATGAATGGATGACTAGGAGACTAACTACATCTTCAACACAGAGAACCCATTTAAACAGAACATTATACTTTGGAGTCGCTACATTGTGGATGTTTTCATGATCTGGTCTGTGAATGTAGCTGAATGAAACATTTCTGAATTCGCACAATCCTATCTCTCAAGATATCCTGTTTATCATATCTCATGACAAAGTACGTTTCTTTGCCCTCACTGTACAATGCGGCAATAGCAAACTTTCCAAAAGTCCTTTTGGTTAACCAGCGGAAAGGGACACCACCCTTGAATACTGTAGCCATCTCCTCTACATTGAGGCTTTGGAGAGAAATTACCACTGGGGCAGTTTCTATTATAAAGACACTATGTTACACAAAAAATGATTTTTAGTGACTCTTGTATACTGTTTAATAGACATCTTGATGCTTGAGTGTGAATACTCAAAAAATGACTTACTTGGAAACTGGCTTGGTTTTACCCACAAGAATCCTTTCTTGTACAAAAGCAGAATTTTTTTAACAATAGTAGATTGACTTGTGTAGCAACTATTCACCCTCTAGCAATACACATAAGAAAATCATCAATAGATATTGGGTCATGTTGGGTTCAGTATATTACACCCTTAAAAACATTGTTCTGTTTTAGAAGGGAACTACATATTAGAGAGTACCTGGGGAACACATGTACCCTTACTACATGCGCTAATGAATTAATACCACATGCTTGAGGTTTAAAATCAGTTGCAGGCTACTTTAAGTGTGGATCCTTTACAACGTGTAATTGTAGTGTGAATGCTAAGGCCCTTGTTTAGAGTTTGGCAGGCCACCTGCCATCTGCCAGGGTGGCATAGGTAATTACTTCTGCCATCCTTGTAGACTATCACCCACCTTATGTGGAGATGTCCAACAGTCTGATGCATCCGCTATTATTATCAGTCATTGTTACAAGGATGAAAGGAAATTCTTCCTTATTCTTTCTTAAAAGATACTGCAGGCACCTGCCATGTTGCATCTGTCATATTTGGCAGTTTAACAGGCATGTTCACCATGATACCATGTATCTACTACACTTGCACTAAGAAAATCAAATGAGGTTGCTGCATGGTGGGTGATGGATGAGTACATAATGGAAAGCAGAAGACAATTTAAATGATGCACTTAAGTACTATTGAATCAATATGCCAAAATTAATAAATCTATCATCTGGTGGCATCCTGTTTCATGGTCCATGACTGTGTGAGTATCAAAAAAACAAGCTGAGAAAACAAAATAGGGTCCAGACAGTGATGTTTCATAGGAAGAGAAAATTTGTATTCAATATATTTTTTAAAAAGTAAACGTCAAAAAATATATATTAAAATTTATAGTAGAACATAACAAATACATACTAAAAATACAACACAGATAACAAAAAAGAATATTACCAAAGGTAATGTGGAAAAATAAAATATTACATATTGAAACGTATCAAAATATTTTCATGTACTAATGCTTAATGTTAAGTAAAATATTTTTCAGCACATCACATCTTTGGAGATGATGCAACTAATACAATATATGTACTGCTAACATACAGCAGATTGCAAAATATGCTGTTATTTTTTGCATTTTTACATCAATAATTTTTCTTAAACGATTACACTAGCTGTGTAGTGATTGTGTCTACAGGTCACATCCTAATCTCCACACCATGCATGAAAGAAACATCATTAGGAAATCCAGAGAACACTGCAGCACAATATTGGCTTTGGAAAACGTCTTGAAATCACAATTGATTTCTGATATAAATGCATCAACTGCAGTCTCTCAACTTTTTAAGATCATGGCAGAGTTACACCTCTGTGTAAGTGGATCATTTCAAGAAACTTTTGCTGAGGTGAATGGAATTTCACAACCAACACTTTCTGCTGTCCTTACACAGATTCTGGAAATTATGTTCCCCCACTTACACAAGTATGTATACTTGCCTGTTGATGTAGCAACAATCAACAATGTTAGCACTAAGTTCCATACTTTTGGAAGAATTCCACATTTGCTAATGTTTGTGCCCATGTTGCCTTGCTTCTACCTCATGACCCAGAGCAGGTGTATCTGCCCCTTAAGTACTTTCATTCAATCACTGTACCAGTGGGTTGCCCTACAGACCTCTTCATTGACAGCTTCTTCCCATGGGTTCCCAGGATCCACCCATGGCTTGACTTTACGGTAGTTTGCAACAGCAGTGTACTGTAATAGATGACAGAACTAGCACTAACTAGCACTAAGATGAGCCTGGATTGCTTGTAAATGAAAACACTATACTGCTTAATGATTATCATATATATATATATATATATATATATATATATATATATATATATATATATATATATATGTATATATATATATATATACTATATATATCATTTTAATGTATTTACTGTGGATGATTCTCCCTATCCCAGTCAAACATGATTTTTAACACCCTTAAGGGACCTAGCAACACCATGGGACGTGACCTAGCAGTAAGTGACATGTACTATTTTTTCAAATATATGTAGAACTCATTTGTTTCATGTTAAAAGATTGCTATTAGTCTATTATAGATATATTTCAAAATGATGTATATTTTTTCATGGTGTTGAATGAATGTGATGGCCTATACACCACATTGTAATCACAGCTTATTAGTTATGTGTCTTTGATGATGTGATAACTTTTAATGTGCATACACACAATTTGTTTTAACAATAGCAGGAATATGTAAAGAATAGTTTGAAATTAATTTTTAATGTTATAACTTTTAACACTATTGCCGAGCAAAAACAAAAAAGAGAAACATTTTGAAAATATCATATCATGCACAATCTTATTTAAACACACCTCACATTTGCATTTAATTTAGTCTGCATTAGTAGTGTTATTGTGGGGACACATTATGACTCATTAAAAATACTACAAATAGCTCATCCATGTTAATGTCATACATCACTGTGTTTTAAGATAAAAATAAATAAATGTAATATGTAATTAATTGTATAACTTAATATGTTATTAATATTTCAGAGTGTGGAAATTTGTCTAAATATATTTATATAATGTAATATGTTGTATGTTTTAAAATGAAAAAATATTTGAATGTGTTTTTGGAAAAGAAATCAACAAAACAACATTCGGGGGAAGAAAAACATATTGCAATGCGATATTGACATTTAACTCAAATCATTTATATCCATAGAACTGAAAATAATGTTTATTTTAATAGGTTAAAATATTCAATTGTTTTTATATATTTACAAGGTATTACTGAGAATGAGGTCATTGTTTGAGTGGATTTACACAGAAAGCAAACTCTAAAGAAGCATAGTGATATGTTTAGCCATCGCATGAATAAGTGACAGCATTGTCCAAAGATCAAGTCTTAGAGAATGACATTTGCTCTTCCTTGTCTTCTTGGTGGGTGTTTCAGTGTTCGCATCAGGTGAACCAGCACAGTGAACCCTGCATATTGACTTTTGAGGTACAGAATTTGTAACTGGTAGTTGGATGTCAAGGACAGCAATGTGTGACACTTTCTTGCTCTCCTTTGGCTGCCACTCTGTGATGTTGTACTGAAGGTATTGGCATGAGATGTTGATTGGCTCTGGATTGGAGATGCCAGGTCTGATATTAATCCTGTTGGTGCTTTAAAGCCACCAAGGGGCATATTTATACCCCATTTGCTCTGAAGTTGCATCATTTTTTTTTCACGCAAATTCAGCACAAAATGAACTTCATATTTATATTGTGATGTTAGACCCGTCCAATGTCAAAATATTGGAGTTTGCACCATTTTTTGCTGCATGAACCTACCTTGTGTCAATGAGATGCAAGGTAGGCGTTCCCATCTAAAAAATTGTGCTAACCCCATAGCCCCATATTTATCACCTGTGCTAAAATGATGCCCGGGTGGGAGGAGGGGCTAAATAATGGTGCAAAGCTTGCCTGGCCTCGTTATTTAACGCCTGGGTCAGACCAGGTGTTAAGGGACCTGTGGACCTAGTTGCATGGTCAAACACCATGGAATGGGTCCACTGGTGCCCTCCTCAAGCCCCAGGAACACCCCAACCCACATCAGATGGACACCAGAGGATGGGGGACCCCATCCCTGGTAAGTAGGGTAAGTATAGGTGAGAAACTTTTCTTTTTGAATTAAAGTGCCATCAGGGGCCCTACTTGGGGCCCCCTTCATGGCACAGGGTGTAATGGCCATGCCTAGGGGACACTGGTTCCCTGTGCTGGCCATTGGGGTGATGGGCATGACTCCTGTCTTTTCTAAGACAAGAGTCATGTGGTGAGGATGGTTTTGCATCAGAAAATGACGCTACGCTGGTTAGAGTCATCTTTTTTTACTCTAACCAGCCTAATGACATTTTTGGTGCAAAACGCCCTTCTCCCATACCACCAGTCCCACCCGGCCAACGTCATTTTTTGTTACGTTAGCCCACCCTTTGCACCGGCTTGCGCCATTTCATAAATATGGTGCCCGGCTGGTGCTCATTAATGGCTCAAGTCGGTGCTAAACTTTTTGGTGCAAAACTGCGCTAGAGCAGTTTTGACCCAAAAAGTATAAATATGCCCCTAAGTGTGTTCTGACATCAGTGTACATCCCAAGAAGGTCATTTGTTTCCTGTAGCAGGGTCATTATTTTGTCCAGCTTGTCTTCCTGTCACATTGCCACATTGATTAGATATGGTATTGTATTTACATTTTGAAATGCCCCAAGACAGCTCTCTCAGCAGTAGGTTACCAAGCAGCAGCTTGGGATGAGCCATGTGACCCTTGAGTTGTCAACAGAACTCCCTTGTCCTGGTTTTGACTTTTTATTTTCAGGAGTTTCAAGAGTTCTTATAGGATACAATTCTATTTCTTCTTCTTGTCTGCATGGACCTTAACCTTGACTGTCTCTTCTCCTTTTCCACTAGGTTCTTCCCTCAGATGGACCAGATACCTGAGACAGAAGAAAAGAGGACAAGTACATTTTTGTACTCTTACTTTCCTTCTTAGCATTTTCTTTACTGTTTCTTTTCTCTCTTCTATATGCCCTTCGATCTTCTCTTAAAAATGTAATTATCTTTCCTTTATATCATTTACCCTTCCCTCATCCTCTGTTCTTTTTCTCATTTTCCCTGGTCTGGATTGAACCGGGTTCATAAACCTTTTGACTCAACATTTTCTGGTTTTATAGCTTCTTTATTGTATGGGCCTAACCCCCACACACATAAAGGGAAAAATTGTCAATACAGCGGAGACATAACAAAAAACAAAGGCCCGTATTTATACTTTTTGACGCTAAACTGCGCCAACGCAGTTTTGCGTCAAAAAAATTAGCGCCGGCTAACGCCATTCTGAAGCGCCATGCGGGCGCCGTATTTATAGAATGACGTTAGCTGGCGTTAGCCGACCGACGCTGCCTGGTGTGCGTGGAAAAAAAACACGTACACCAGGCAGCGCCGGCGTTGGGGAAAATGGCGTATGGGCGTCTTAAAATGGGGCAAGTCAGGTTGAGTCAAAAAAATCGACTTAACCTGATTTGCGCCATTTTTTCACGACGCCCAGACGCCATTAACATGACTCCTGTCTTAGTAAAGACAGGAGTCATGCCCCCTTGCCCAATGGCCATGCCCAGGGGACTTCTGTCCCCTGGGCATGGTCATTGGGCATTGTGGCATGTAGGGGGGCACAAATCAGGCCCCCCTATGCCAAAAAAAAATATATAAAAAAAATATATATACTTACCTGAACTTACCTGAATGTCCCTGGGATGGGTCCCTCCATCCTTGGGTGTCCTCCTGGGGTGGGCAAGGGTGGCAGGGGGTGTCCCTGGGTGCATGGGGGGGCACCTCTGGGCCCACAGGTCCCTTAACGCCTGCCCTGACCCAGGCGTTAAAATCCGGCGCTAAAGCGGGTTTTTTAGACCTGCCCACTCCCGGGCGTGATTTTTGCCCGGGAGTATAAATCCCACGCACATGCCTCGGAGTCGATTTTTTAGACGGGAACGCCTCCCTTGCATCTCATTAACGCAAGGAAGGTGTTCACGCCAAAAAATGACGCTAACTCCATGAACTTTGGCGCTAGATGCGTCTAACGCCAAAGTATAAATATGGAGTTAGTTTTGCGTCGAAATTGCGTCGAAAAAAACGACGCAATTTCGGCGCAAACGGAGTATAAATATGCCCCAAAATCTTTGTTTGTCCAAATTGTAATACTCCGTCTTCTGGCTCTTATCCTAGCTTGTCATACCTTATAGGCTTTTAACACAAACACTGCAACAATTTGCACAATAAACATACTAATCTCCCTTCCAGGGTTTCCCTTTCTAAGCTTATTTGCCCTTTTCAATGCCACTGTCCTTTCCCCTTTCCCCTTATTACCCATACTCTCCTGTACACAGGAACTAACTTAGTCAAGCCACAGTCCCCTGTGAGCATGGCTGGGGCGCCTCTCTGGCCGTCTTGGGGTCTGGGAAGCACAGCAGCAAGGGTGACTGCCTCCCTCATAACTCCAGGAGCTTCTCGGCTGATCCTGCTGTTTCTCCGTCTTTCCAGGTTCTCCATCCGTTACTTGGGGTCTTTCCTCTCCTTTCTCCTGTGTTGTTTCCTCTCTCTCTCCTCCTCTTTAGCTCCCATTTCCTCTCTGTGTCCGCCTTCTGTCTCTTCTCCTCTGCCAAACTTCCATCCCCTTTCTTCCTGTTGTGCACTCTGCAAAACAGAACCAAGACCTTTATCTGTTTCTATGAATCAATCATTTCCTTTTATTTGCCCATCCTTGTTGTTTAATGCATTTTCTCATTTCTTGTTTTCTTATTATTCAATTTGCAGGTGGTGTGGGGCTGGAAACGGCTTGAGCCAGTGAGGGAGTGATAGGTAAGTAAAGTTCCTCTTTTTCCTCTGGCCTCCTTTTGCCCACTCTTTCCTCGCAGGTGGCTAAAGTGCAGATGGTGGTGGTCATGGCACAGGGGTAGCATTGGTCCATTAATGGTGGATGGAGTACAAGACAGGATACTACAGGATACTGGAGAGTTGACTGTACCTCTTACCGTGACTGGGGCTATGGAGAATGGACCAAGGCCTAAAAGGTATTCCACATCTGGCTGATGTCATCCTGCAAACTGTATCCAATTTTCTGGCCCATATTTCTCTACAATTATTCATGGTTGTGCTCTGCATCTGGGCTCCAACCAACTGTGACTCTGCGCTCACAATTTCATCGGTGATTACAGTTAGCTCATTCTCAGCGAAGCTAGGGGTTCTCATGTCTGCCATGGTATGACTTCTATTATCAATTCTAGTTTAGCTGAACAGCTTGAAAAATGCAAATAAAATACACCAAATCATAGCTTATAATTTGCATGCTTATTCAATATTTAAAATCGGATACTATACCTCGCGGTCTACAGGTCAGGAATATTCCTGGAGTTTTCCCAGATGACAAAAAATACAAGCAGGGATTCAGTTATATCGGTACAACCTGCTCAAGGCACTGGATGGTGCTTAGCATTGACATTGCTTTAGAACACTCTAAAAAATGACTTGAGGAAATTGCAGACCTGAAGAAGCAAATCACTGAGTCAAGTAGAATTATTGATGCAAAGAGTCTACTTGATACAATTGACAAAATCATTGACGAATTCACTAGAGTAGAACAAGGGAAGAAATCTAATAACGTTAGGAAAGAAATACATTTTCATACAATTGATAGAATCTACCTGTACCTTAACGAGTATTTCAATAATGATAGGAGCTACAGGAACCCTGGCTTTGTACGCCCATGGGGAAGGCTTAGTAAGCAAAATAACCTGGTCACATTTACTGATTATTCAAATGAATCATCTGACAATTCAGACCCAGGCGAGGGAGCAAGCTCAACAAATACATGCACTTGATTAACCAAATTGAAAAAATGACGTTTGATTGTAATAAATGCCTTCTCTACACATTGGACATAGAATCCCTATATACAAATATCCCTCAGGCAGAGATGTGAGAAGTGCACACGGCCTCACACAGTTCCTACTGAATTCATTCTTGAGCTACTGCATTTGACCCTCACAAGAAACTGCTTCCAATTCAATGGCCTTTTCTACCAGCAGATCAAAGAAATATCTATGGGCACAGTTTATGCCCCCAACTTTGCTATGCTGTGCATGGATAAGTTGGAGACTACTATCATCCTAACAGACACTAATCCAATTCACTACAGTATAGTGACCTGAAAGAGATATATTGGCAACATTTTCTTTATCTGGAGAAGGAGTACGGTTGCACTAACCTCATTGTGACCTTATTTAACAGTAATTGTAAAGGCCTCAAATTCACTTTTCAACATGGCAGAAAGAAGATCCCTTACTAGACCTAATGATCAGAGCACACAATGGTACATTATACACAAGCGGACAGAAAGGAACACTCTTCTAGCATACTCCAGTCACCATCCCAGGGCACTACGCAACTCCCTTCCATACTCCCAATTTCTCAGAATTAGAAGAAACTGTTTTTTCAAACAAGAGTTCTTCATGAAAGCAGAAACTTTCAAAACTAATTGCTAGCAAGAGGGTACCCGTGCAAATTGATCCATTAATAGGGCATGGTAAAGCCTAATGAAGTCACTGTTGAGTCTTAGAATAAGAGACAATTCAGGCAAGATGGGATTAGACCACTTTCTCACCGATTTCTAACCAAGTTAGGAAAGCCATTTTATGCCACTTGAATTTTCTTAATTCAGGTGATTTAACCATTGAATGCTCTTTTTTTGCATTCCGCAAAAGTAAGAACATTAAAGACCATCTAGCGAGAGCATGACTACCGTCCTCCAGCACAACTCACACTTTACATGAGATGTCGGGTATGACCCCTTTGTTGGGCTGCAGAAAATGCGGTAATTGCAGTGTGTATGTCTGTGTTCACAATTGAGACAAAGCAATTTGTATATAAAAATGGCTCACATTTCACCAATTGTAACTGCAAATGTAATCTATGTAATTTTCTGCCCCTGCGGCCTTGATTATGTGGGTCAAACAACACAGAAAAAGAGAATTAGAATATGCCAGCATAGAAGCCAACTGAGATGCAAAGTGGCACACGCACCGCTGGTGGAACATTTCAAAACGTTGGGCCAAAGCGTAAATGACTTGCGATAGCAGTTCATTGATGTAGTAAAAATGCCAGAATGTGGCGGTGACCACAAACCGATTCTCAACAAAGAGGAACTGAAATAGATCCTGAAAACAGGGAGTCTCCACATTGGCCTCAACCAACTGAAGGATTGGACCTCTCTCATATGAATTCCCTCTAAGACTGTTGCATTATATCTGCAATACTGGATACCTCTCTATGTCTTGAAAAGAGATGTGTTTGGTGTACTGTTAACACTTAAGAGAATGAGTACTTTTTACTCGCATGCATGTCTCATTGCAAGAACTCCACCCGCACATTTCCCAGCTAGCTATTCTGGGTACATGTAAAGGCACAATTTGTTTATTATTATGACTTTTGAATCTTCTTGGTAATTGGGCCCTCTACTAGTTTAGCTATGCACCCATAATACATGGAATACTAGGCTGGTGGTTCTCTACTTGCAACACCCATGTAAATACTATCGTCATTTTTTGCAAACTATAAAACAGTTTTCAGCATATTTAACTTCTGTCCAACTAATTTACCCATGCCCCAGCGATACATGGTACACTATGCTGATGATTCCTCACCTGCAGTATCCATGTGAATATTAGGAAATGTCCTCTCTTTTTTTTGCATAGTATATTTCTGTTTAACTTAACTGTTAGTAGTTTTCTTTTGCATACGTCATTTCTGTTGAATTTCATTTTCTACATAATGTGGATTGCTACACTGCTACACTGATAACAGATTTTCTGTCAATACGTCTTTTTCGGAAACTGTATTCTTTATATCCTCTCCACTTATTATACTTTTCACTTCATCACCATCTGCCTCCAATATGGCCACCGCTTAACTATGATATAATTGGGACTTCTTATGTTTAGTACCTCTTCTATTTCTATTCCCTATTTACTTGCATGCTGTCTTTTCATCAATTTGATTGGCTGTTTGATGAGATCCCTCATGGTGCACCACGGGTAAGCTCCAGTGCTGATTATTGCATGTGTGGCGCTTTGGCTCCTATTCCATTAACCAGTCTATGTCCTTCTTATTAGGAAGCCTTCTGGTATGTTTATTTACAGGGAAGCCCTCTATTTGCTGCCGTCATGCTCACGACACAGCACTAGTTCTGGGCATGACCCGCTATGATTTCCATTGTCTTTGAGACTCAGGTTCTTCTTTATTAGGTATATGCAGCACTGAAGTGATGTGTATAATTCTTTCCCCTAGAGCACTGTAACTACCTTGATTAATATTTGTACCACCCTGTTGTTTTGTTTCACAGAGTCTGCATTTAGTTGGTTACAAGTTCCCTGCAATAAGTCTTATCCAGGTTATATAACAATTGACTGATCAGTTACTGTATTGGATATTAATGCTTTGAGCTTCCCTCCATTGATTGGGTTGGTGCAAGAGTGCATTTTTTTCCCCATTTTACTATTAACTAGAGGGCACCAATCCTGCTCCAATTATTTTACTCTCTCTTGATTGGCTTCATTTTGGCACCTTAGACATAGGGCCTTATTACGTGTTCGGCGGACAGTTTAGGCAGTCCGCCGAACTTCCAAAGAGGAGATTGCTGCCATAGTGGCTACCTCCCCACGGGGCCCATTGAGAGTTTCCTGCTAGGTCAGCGGGTGGAAACCTGATTTTCCACCCACTGGCCTAGCAGGAAACACTCTACAGCATTGTCTCCAGCTCGTAATCGAGCCTGCTGCAATGCTGTAGGATGCAGGGTGCACCAGCACTCTTGCAATGTTCACTGTCTGCAAAGCAGACAGTGAACTTTGCAATGGTGCTGGCCAGGGGGACTCCTGCACTGCCCAAGTCAAGTGCATGGGCAGTGCAGGGCCCCCCTGGGGCCCCGCACCCATTCTCCCCCAGCCTTTTCATGGCAATGCTACTGCCATGAAATTGCTGGCGGAGAACAAGGTCGTAATCCCCAGGGCAGTGCTGCTTGCAAAATTTAAAACCGCCTTTGCAAGGCCAACGTTTCCGCACACTACACTCATAATCCCACATTCTTTCTACAAAATGCTCACTGGGTTACCTGTGGGAGTTACCTGTGGGAGTGACAAACTGGGGACTGTGGAAAACTCACACAGCTAAGTATGAGGGGATAATACATCCCTTCCCTTAAGCAGGAACACAACAAATAAATGAAGAGAGAACATAGACCCTCATTTCAACCTCAGCGGTCTTTTTCAAAGACCGCCGAGGTACCGCCGTGCTGAAGACCGCCAGTGCAGGTGGTTTTCCACGCGGCGTACTATGACTGCTGGCAGCCTTCCATCCTTTTTCAGACTGGCGTTCGGTGGGGAAGTGGAGGCTGCTCCACCTCCACCGCCCGTCATCAGAACACCGCCCACCGAATCACGTCCCAGGATTCGGTGTGGTGGTGTTCTAGTGATGGGGAGCTAGCAGCGGAGCAGCCCCTATGGATCCCGTCCCCTCCCGGAGGATCAACGGACAAGGTAAGTTGATCGTCCGTTAGGGGAGGGTGGTGGGGGGTGCTGTGTGTTGTGTGCGTGCATGGTGGTGTGCGTGTGAGTATGTAGAGGAGGTGTGTGAGTGCATGTATGCATGCGGGGTGTGTTGTGTGTATGGGAAATGTGTGCGGGTCAGTCTGTGTGCATGTCTGTTTGTATGTGTGCGGGTATGGGTTGTTGAAATGTATGTGTGCGTGTAGGGGTGTGTGTCTGTGCATGTTGGGAGTAGGGGTGGGGAAAGGGGTCCTGCCACCTTTGGGGGGTGGCAGGGAGGTGTGGGGTGTGCGGGGAGTACTCAGGGGTGGCGGAGGGGGGTGTCGGAGACCCCTATCAGTGCCAGGGAATGAATTCCCTGGCACTGATAGTGCCTACTGCCATGGATTTCGTGGCGGTTCCAAACCACCCGAAATCCATGGCGGTATGCAGGGTCCTGATACCGCCGGCGGTCTGGTGAAGGCCGCTGGGCTGCAGACCAAAGTCTCCAGCCCAGCGGTCATCACCGCCCTGCCGGTCAGAGTGGAGAAGTGGTGGATGACCATGGCGGTAACTGCCATGGTCATAATTCCATTTGTTTTCCCGCCGGCCTGTTGGCGGTTTTACCGCCACTTCTCACCCGTCCGCAGGGTCATAATGAGGGCCATAATGTATTTAAGTAGAGTCAATCCTGCACTTCCAGATGGTTTTCTGTTTCTGCGATTACTTTCACTCTGTTTGCCACTAAGGCCCTCATTCTGACCTTGGCGGGCGGCGGAGGCCGCCCGCCAAAGTCCCGCCGTCAGGTTACCGTTCCGCGGTCGAAAGACCGCGGCGGTAATTCTGACTTTCCCGCTGGGCTGGCGGGCGGTCGCCTTCAGACCGCCAGCCAGCCCAGCGGGAAAGAGGCTTCCACGATGAAGCCGGCTCGGAATCGAGCCGGCGGAGTGGAAGCTGTGCGACGGGTGCAGTTGCACCCGTCGCGTATTTCACTGTCTGCGCAGCAGACAGTGAAATACATGTAGGGGCCCTCTTACGGGGGCCCCTGCAATGCCCATGCCAGTGGCATGGGCACTGCAGGGGCCCCCAGGGGCCCCGCGACCCCCCCTACCGCCATCCGGATCTCGGCGGTCCGACCGCCGGGATCTGGATGGCGGTAGGGGGGGTCGGAATCCCCGCGGCGGTGCAGCAAGCTGCGCCGCCGCGGAGGATTCAATGGGGCCGCGGTACACTGGCGGGACCCCGCCAGTGGTGCCGGTCCGACCGCGGCTTTACCGCCGTGGTCGGAATCCCCATTGGAGCACCGCCGGCCTGTCGGCGGTGCTCCCGCGGTCCTCCGCCCTGGCGGTCAAAGACCGCCAGGGTCAGAATGACCACCTAAGTCTTCACTGGCCAAATAATATCTGCGATCAAACAATTCTCTGTTGCTCTGATCATCATCAAGAGGGCTGTTAGACCTGATCCCGGGGAGAAGAGGAGGTGGTGGCATTATTAGGAAGATGAATGTTGCTTTCAATGTAATCTGAAGGAACACCAATGCCAAACTTGACTTCTGGCCATTTGGAGTTATCAATGATCAATACAAATATCAGCAGAGGAGATAACATTTTAAAAGTTCCTACAAAATCCAAGGCTAATATTTGTCAAGTAGTTTTTGGCCGTTGCACAGGATGAATTGGTTTACAAAAGGTAGAGGCATTTTTGTCACTCATGGCACATACATCATAATTTGTAACCCACAACTCAACTTTTAATATCTATATTCGGACACCAAAAGTATTTTCAGCCACAGCCGGATGCCTTGATTCTCATTACAGAGGTGACATTCTTTCTAGTCCTCATTGCCAGTGAAGAGAAACAACTGAGGAACAGTCCATCAGAAAAAAGTAAGGCGTTTTTTGGGTTCAGGTAATAGAGCATCATATAAGGTGTCCTCTCTCCACAAACTCCTCACAGAAAAAAGGCAACTTTCCAAATGATCTCCTAAATCAAAGCGTCCCGACTGCCACCCTCAGAACCCCAATTTTTTTGTTTAGAACTTCTCATTGAGTTACCTGTGGGGGCGATAACTGGGAGTTGTTGACAGGAAGCCTCACTTAATTAAGCATGAGAAGATATAACACAGAGGTTGAGGCTTTCACCACAGGTGTATGTTCCCTGGAGCCTGATAGGACGCTTTTGGCTGATTCGCTCATTGAAGAAGATGGGCTCTATTTTTCTAAATCCTAGTGATGGTGCTGAAAAGATGTATGAAAATGCTATATCTAAGTTGAGCCAAATACCAAAATGCAAATTAGGAACCACTAAATATGATTTACTTACCTACTCCATTGACAAATAGTGATCCATTAGTATTTGCCGTTTTTAAATACTGAATCGCAAATCAGTACGAGTGGCAAATATAACTGTTGCACAAGAAGCGAGTGATCCCATTTCAGGAAGAATCTTTACTTTCAGCTGTACCACGGACTGAAAACGTCTTACCCATCACAGGTGAACTAGAAACTACTATCCCAGCCAGGTACCATAAGAGGAGGTTGGAAGGAAGAATAAGAGCAAACATAGCCATCAATGTGTATAATTTCTTGTGAAGGAGTGTGTCTCAGAACTTGAACAGCTGTTCACAAATCTTATGTTCCTGAGGCAAAAAAACATATTTGGACCAGGGTACAACAAAGGTTAATTGCTGAGTGTGTCACCAAAAGGTGTGTGTGTAAGAAATGAGGAAGCAGTGGTATGACATGCATCCCTACACCTAGGAGAAGGTAGCATCAAGAAGATCTGAGGCTGCAGCTACAGCTGGGGGACCAGATACAGAGCCACAAATGACCCCTTCAGAAGAATTGTAGGACCAGCTTTGAGCCTGAATCCATCTTCGGAGTATCAGTATTGACACATCAGCCCCATTATTGGATGCTCCATGTCAGTTAATTACACTGTACTTGGGACAATATATTAATACTGATTACATATAATAACTTTAAGAAATCAAATATACCTATAGAGGGGGTAATACTAAGATGTTTTTAGCACGTAGTGTAAATTAATTTTAAATGAAAGTAAACATTCATAGATGTTAAGTAATCCATTCCGGGTTTTCATATGGACCAAAACAATGCATTATTGATAAGGTAGACTGTGTGCCTAACACCAAGGCTTACTTAAAAAAATTGTTTTTTTTGCCTTAAGAGCTTGATCGTCCATCTAAAATATATTGTAAATCACAAATATATTTAAAATGAAGTTGCTATCATGGATTACAAGGATTTAAAATGACATACTTTATATCAAAATTACAATTCATACAACCAGATCTATTAGAATAATATTTAAATATCACACAGTACCAGGCACTGCAGATACAGTGATTCAAAGTCCTACAGAGGCAGTTATTCCATCCAACAGGCAAAACATTGCCTCCTTATAAGGGAACTGAGCTACAACATTTGCTCCCTGTGCAGTTTCTCTAAATCTTCCAACAACATTCCTTCCTGTCTTAGAAAGAAAACAAAGGGCCTGATTCTAACTTTGGAGGACGGTGTTAAACCGTCCCAAAAGTGGCGGATATACCACCTACCGTATTACGAGTCCATTATATCCTATGGAACTCGTAATACGGTAGGTGGTATATCCGCCACTTTTGGGACGGTTTAACACCGTCCTCCAAAGTAAGAATCAGGCCCAAAGTGTTGTAAAACCTACAATAAGGTCCAGATTGAGTGACGTCCGGGAAACCTCACCTACTCTAGTGCAATTCCATGCACTAGAACAAACAAAGAAAGTGGCTCTGAATTGAGAAGGTGGATAGCAAAATTAGACCAAACTGTTTTTTAAGGTAATTGATCTATTCGAATTGGCTTTGAAGAATTAACAATGGCCATTAAGGATACGTCCACTCAAGTGGCTGAAGACTGCAGAACACAGCCATGAACACAGACACATAAACAATCAACTCCAAAACATTTGGGTGTTCAGTTGAAGGGCTATTTTAACTATGTGTCAGAGAACTGCTAACATGCAGGTACAGCTAGTCTACCATAGATGTAATGTAGCATGGACACTAGATAGTATAGCATACACTTTGGAGGAAATGCAACAACAAATGCAAGAGTTAGGGCAGCATGTTTGGTAGGAGACATTGAGCAGGGCTCAAGCATGAACAACATTTCTGTTGGTGAGCCTGTAACATCAGGGCACACTAGGGGAGTGGAGAGGGAAAAGGACAGATCACACAATATGCGTCTGAAAGACCAACTACTAGAAGATGAAGGACCAAACATAAAAACATATATTTTGCCTTATTTCTGGAAGTTTACCTAAACTTTTATTTTTGAACAAAAAAGGTATTTCCAAATCCAGATTAATATGTTAACAATTACACTGTTCTTCATCTTCATTTGAATCTGTGAATAAGCAGAAAACATGAAATGTGTTACTAATCTATACATTTGTGTGCTCATTCTTCGAGATTGTGTGTGTGATGTCTTCATTGAAAGTAATTGTCTCATCATACCTCAGGGCAAATCCCTCTTCATCCCTTGTGGCATTGTGTCCTGGGGTGGTATTTGAGGAGTTTTTTCAACATCATCGACATCCGATTCATCACTTGCAGGGTCCATTGAAAGTCTCTTTTGGATGGCTAAATTATGCAACATGCCAAAGGGACTTTATGCATTAAAAAATGCCTATGCATATGAGTAACGAGCAATTCACACAAGATTAACAAAATTACTCCAGAGAAATTGAAGCTGTTGTGGCTTTCCGGGAGTGCTCATGATATCCTCTGTAAATTGATGCTGAAACTTATTCCAAACTAGGCATAACTCTCCAGGACTACATTTTCAACTTTTCCTAAAGAGTTGTGACCCTTATGCTACCTGAATACTTACTGAAAAAAAGAGTATCTGAAGTATAAGTGAGGACTTAACTGTCTTTTTCCCCCAATGTAATTCCTATTTTTCAAACATCCTTAATATCATTATTTATATTTTTCTAGCGGTACCATTTGTCCAGCCAAAAGCCATAAATTAACTCCCTCTTGATTCATTAATGATAAGCATAATATCTTAATGTCAGCACTGGTTAGAACAATCATAAAAAAACAGGACAATAAAGAATCCTTTCTCCCACTTTTTCTCTAAAACCAGAAAAAGGAACAGGCATTCCCTAAACTAAATATTCAGCCACTCCTAGAGACTATTCTACTCATAGCATTCAAGAAGCATTTCAAATATGGATATTCGAGAAACATGCATGGAGCATCAGCTTCTCCCCTAAATCTCTGATTTCTTCTATTCCCTTAGTCTTAAAGGATGACTCTGTGGGTCTGATAAGCACTCCGGTGGCCCAGAAGAGTGCCACCGTGATTGATTTCAGACCACATTCGTGTATATCCCACTAGAACCTTACACCTCACCTACTTTTTAAAGATCTCTGGGCCAGACAGCTTGTGTAGAAACCTTTCTATAGAGTGGGGTACATTATAGCTGACAACCAATGTGGGGGCAAGGACGAGGGGGGACAGAGGGTCTGGGTTGACTCATATCTTCTCTACATGACAATAACACTCCAACCTGTTTAACGCCTTTTGCCCTAATATGATTAGCCAAGGGCCAGCCTCTATTCTTGACTGATATTTTCAACTTCTTTATTGTCAATGTCCTTTGTTTCCACAAATAAGCCTTTTTCTTATGGCCTGCAGTATCTGTACAGCTTTCATGCCATTATACAATATAATGGAAATGAAGCTCAACTTGGAGAGGATAAATTAATTTCCTAAATATACTCTTCCTATCAGAGTTAAAGGGGGCATAACTTATTTCTTCAGCAATGACTAGACGTGGCCTGCTACACTGAGTAGGTTTTCTAAGACAATGGTCCCCAATTTTTTGGATGTGGTGTGTGTTTAAGGTTGATAGTGTCAAAACTGAAATTTGAATTCTAATCTCAATTTAAGCCTCTTTAGGGTGTTCAACACTATTTTTTTAGTGATTCATTGTTTTTTTAAATATTTGTACATTATACTTCACAGAGACACAGTATATTGTTTTATTTTGTATTTTATATATGGTTTAAATTGATCACAGTCTAACTAAACTTGTGATTCATTCCTTTACCTTATTGTCTTTATCTCATCCTTGAAGGGGACCCATCATTACCTTTTCCCATATCTGTTGTACTCATTTTCACTTTACTTCTAAACCAAATCCTGGGCCTGTCCTTTCTTTCCAGCAATTGTTCTTTATAATGTTTTGGAAACTGCATTTTTAGGAGAGAGACATAGCTTCATGTTGATCTGCATCCAATTTTCACTTGAGTGTTTCTTGAGACATTGCTAATGACACACCACTGCAGAGCTCAACACCAGAAATTACCTTCCAAATGCTGAATGCAGATTATGACAGTAGCAGGGAGACATGAGCAAGCTGTTGTTTACACAAGGACTAGGATCATTGGCATTAAAACACATTTATTGCCAGGAGGAAAAGTACCTAGCACTGTAGGTTTTGCCTTCGGGAAATTGCACATATATTCCTAAGCTGCACGGCAGACATAGGCCCCCATTTTGACAATGGCAGTAAGTGCCGTCTACCGCCGCGGCAACGGCTGACAAAAGACTGTCACTGCGGCTAACAGCCATCTGCCAAATAATGGCAACAGACAGATTTCCGCTGCAAGAAGGGCGGAATCTGGCTGTGGTCATACTGGCGGACGGCATTACGGTGGCACTGCTACCACCAGCAGCGCCACGCAAGTAGACCGCCACCAGCCGTATTATGAAAAATAATACAGCATGGTGGTGTTCTGCTGGCGGGTGCTGCTGGTGGTAGCAGCGCCCCGTCCCGTTCCCTGCAGGAAGACCCCCTGGATCCAGTGTGTGCATGAATGTGTGAGTGTGTGCGTGAATGCGAATGAGTGTATAGTGTTGTGTGCGTGCGTGTATGCATGTGTGAGAATGCATGTATGAATGGATTTGTGAATGCGTGTCTGCGTGTTAGTGTGAATGTGGTACGGATGTGTGCATGAATGAATGGATGCATGCGTGTATGAATGCATGTATGCCAGTGTCAGTGAGTGTGCTTATGGTGATGCGTGTCTGCGTGTGTGTGTATGGGAGGTGGGAAATTGGAAAGGGGGAGCGTGGATGGAGGTGGGGTGGTGGGGCATCTGTGGAGTGTTTGGGGGGAGGGGGTCTCCAATGATAGGGCCTACCTCCATGGTTTTGGTGGCGTTACGAACGCCACGGAAACCATGGCGGTAGGCAGGGTCAAAATGCCTGAGGCAGTACAATAGCAGCCGCTGGGCTGGAGATTCTAATCTCCAGCCCGGCGGCTGCTACTGCCATGGCGGTCGGAGTGGTACATTGATAGGATGTCTTCAGCCCATCCTCCAATGTCATAAAGTGGCGGAATGTACCTCCAGCCTGTTGGTGGTACTACCGCCACATTATCGCCGACCGCCTGGGTCATAGTGACCCTCATTGTTATTATTTGCCTATTGACTTGCATTAGAGTGAAGTATATCTTAGAAGTAAGCAAAGATTTTAAAAAATGAGAATTAGTAATGCTGCAGGCTGAGAAAGTAGGGAGTCTCCAAACTAATCAGGCAGAGTTGTAACCTGTGCTGTAATGAAAAACACATAGAGAATAATGACAGACTGTGAGAGTAAGAAAATAGTGGGGAAAAGAGTAGGAGAGAGACAAAGAGAAGGAAAGGTAGACTAAAAGGGAGGAAAGGAAGGAGGCTGAAAGAAGGAAGGAGTGGTCTTGGTGTAAACTGTGCATCAGAGACTGTGATTCAAATACTTCACGTGTGCCCCTTACATGGCACACACACACACACATACACACACACACATGCACACACCACCCCACACACATAATACATACTTGCGCGCATGCACACACACACACACATACACCCACATATCCTTCAGCAGAATGTGTCAGTAGAATTGCATTGGGGCATAAATCAAATCAGGTTTCAAGTCCATCATGCATGTTGTAGAATATTCATTGTAGGAAAATTTCGCTTTTTTGCATGACCACCCCATTTTATTTTTTGCTAAATTTTGTTGCTGTTTTTTGATGTTGCACAGTGGAACATTGCTGCCGGTGCCTAATGCATGTTCCCTGACCTCTAAATATTTTGAAATTGGCTACACTCCTGATTGACCTATATAATAGGCCTGGGCATAACTTGTGAGTTACATAAAAACTCTGCAAGATTCCGTGGATTTCCACGAGAGGGCGTAAGTTGGTCACATTGCTCTGCTAGGCTGATTTTTAGAGCCAGGAGCTTGTTCTGCACTGTAAAATCAGTGCAAAGTGCATCACGCTGTGTGCCAGAGGGCACTGCTTCCTTCTGCCGCTCAAGTAGATTTTCTACTCAAGAGGCGGCTTTCTCATCCCGAGTGGTTGCAGCCTGCCACGGCCGTCTGTGTTGAGAAATCTCATGAGAGGCATTCTAACACCCAAATATCATACTAGTGAATGCAAATTCTCCCTCGCACTCGCCAACTTAACATTTGCAGGCCTCGTGCCAGAAAAACTTCTGCCACACAGTGGTTGGCGAAGTTTTGCCAAAACTTCATGCACCAAGCGGAATGCAGAGTGGTCAAAACTCTGGGAACTCCGCAGGAGGAGAGGAATTTTTCTCCCACCCCTACTATATATCTTACCTAGAAGTCACTAATATATGCACAAAAGTTACCTAGGGCCTCTAAGGTAACTGCCAGTAGTGGATTGTGGCATATATTGTGGTACCTGTAACGTGGCAAAGCATATCTCCAGGCCTGTGTAGGCAGTTTTAAGACTGCCGATTTGACTTGGTAAAATAAATACTTTTCCAGATCTAAACCTTCTTTTTTTAATACTTATAAGTCACCCCTAAATAAGGCCCTACATGCCCTTAGGGCAGGGCACATCGTATTTGAAAAGTAGGACATGTGTACTTCTGCTTCACTTGTCTTGGCAGTGAAAAATCTCCAAAGTAATTTGTCAATGTGGTAAATATGGCCCTTCCGTAGGAAACCATTGAAATGCGTTATTACACCTTATAATGCTTAACTTCAGTTTAGGAATAGCTAGAAAAATGATTTTAGGACTCAATTTACTGATAATTTAAAATCCAACTTAATGGTCAAGCCAAATTTTAGATTACTGTTTTAAAAATTACACTTCTAGAAAGTTACCTTTTTTCTGCCAGAGCCATATATGCCTTTCTGCCAGCGTTCAGTGTCACTTGACTGTTGATGGGTTTTTAATTAGGTGTGAAGTGACTCATGCCTCAAACAAACGGAGAGGGGCTGACGTTTCCCTGACAGGATGACCATCTGGCCTCTACCCAGGAACTTAACTAACTTCAAAGGGTGGCTAACTTATCTCAGGAAGATGTAGCTCACACCTGGGCCTGCACCCTCTATTGTACTACTAGTCAGCTAGGCACAAATCCCAGTGGGAGAGGGGTTGCCGCAGGACCAGTTTTGAGTGATCACAAGGCAGGGTTTGTCCATTGTCATAGCCACACCACTAGGTGGGCAAAGGGAGCTCCGTACAGGGGAACAAAAGCTCTGCCATGTTGGCCTTAGGTAGAGAGGAACACTGTGAGACAGTTTGCAGTAAAACACACAAACAGTACTGCAATAGTGGATAAGGTCACCTCTGGGAAATTTTACCCCATTAGTTAGGAAGTGGCCAGGAGGCTACCCCACCCACAGACTCACACAGGGCATAAATGTGACACCCCCATCCTGTACTACCTTCAGACCACCACAGAACCTGTGGAAGAGAGAAGAAGGACTGCATCTGTTCTTGTGAACTGTGAGAAGAACCCTAACTGATGCACATGCTTCCACGTGTAACCATGTCTGAGAAATTGTATCCAAAGGTCAGTTTGCTCACTTCCAGCTAAGCTACAAGGCCAAAAAGCTGCAAGAAGCCAATTTTCCTGATGAGCCCAGCTGACCAGACCTGCCCTATTGGACACTGCTGGTGGCTTCTACTCGAGTGAGTCCTGACCCCATAGTGGTGTTCCTAAGGCCCTGGGGCCCTTAGATATGTGTTAGAGTGTACTCCTTTACGAACTGCTTAACTTGTAAAACAAAGAGTGTCGGGTGCCCAATTACAAGGTTGCATAGTCTTAAATCTACCCCATGTCTCCAGAAATCACTACCATACATTCCTTGTCCCATTATCTCATTCATGTAGGTTCCAGCTCCCGCCCTTTATGAAGGTTTTCTCTCTCATCTCTTCCAGTCTTTTCTTTTTGTGCTATTTTCCCTCTCCTGCTCTGGTGAAAAATAAATGTTGGTCCCCAAAAATGAATGCCAGTGGCACTCACTGGCAACCACCGGCTCAAAGTAAGCACTGATAGGTTAAGACCAACAAACAGCCCACAGAGCAACGACACAGCTTTGTGGTTTTACTGACTCCAAATGTGCCTTTTGTCATTCGTCAAACTGTAAAAAGCAACACCTGTCCCATCAAGATTTGAATATGGCACACTCATGTTTTGTACACTGATTTCCGCAGCTCACAATACGATTTAGTTCAGATAAAAAAAAAAAAAGAAAGATTATGAATTATTAAAGTATTTCCCTGCCACTGATAGCCCTAAACTGTCTTAATGCACAATTGTAAATGTAAATCAGTACCCCCTTACCTGGTTTAAAACCTAAGTAAATCAGGTGCAAATTTCGTTTTACCTTAAGCCTATATATATACGTAATGGTGTTAGATGTGAAAGCATAGGTATGTCTCCAGTGCAAATGTGAGCCATGGTGTGCTGGTTGGATGTTCTCTTCAGATTCAAAAGTATCAGATCAGCATTACTGATACAGTGGTATGTTGACCCGAAAAGACGTCACAGGACAACTAGTTTAAAGCATACATTGTGTAGCTTGACCGTTCACTGAATGTATGGGAAATATAGACACATCATGAGAGAAATGCTGCTTCTACGAGAACAGAGAAGCAGGTTGGCAGGCAAGAGTAACAACATGATCAAACAAAGCCAAATGCCAACGGAGTAATGCTGAAGGCATCCGGTATGTACCACTCCTGAGACTTTGATCAAGTGTTGGTAATTAGTAGTAAGCAGTGAAGATGGAGAAAATATAACCTGCTTTGCTGACTGTAGTGTGTGCTATCAGTATCGGTAGGCTTGCCGATTCATAAAAAGATCCTGTCATGTTGATTTGTATTCTTGTATTTCAGTGTCCAGCAGTGAGGTCGAGGCACGAACGTGTGGAAGAACTATGCCCCTATAATCGGCCACATTCTGCTATTCCTTGGGATGTTTCTGGAGGCATCCTTTAGCATGGTATACAGCTACCTCAAGTCCCATACAGTGGCCAAGCCCCTTCTTCCAAATTCCATGTAATGGAGGGGTATTTGCTTTCCACATTTTGGCAATATTCCTTTTCGCTAATGTGAGTCCCAGGAATAGCAGTTGTCTTTTATAGTGGTTTCCACCAGTACCCTCGTGCTAGGAAGGAGGATCACTTTGAGATCTGGGCGGAATATCCCAGGAGAGAACCTCCCCATGGCAGGTTGTGATGCCCCGCCAGAAATTCGTCAGTGGAGTGCAGCTCCACACCGTATGAAAGTCCCTTCCTCATCTCCACAGCCTAAGCACATTGGGGAGGCTATCAAGCCCAAGCGCCATAGACAGTGTGGTGTAAAGTATGCTCTATGGAGATATTTATATCAAATGGAGGCGGGAGGAGATCGCAGCTGCACGAGAGGCCCCTAAAGCCTCTTGTCATATAGTTTGTCTTTATCTTCTACCTACGTCTGTTGTACAGCCAATAATGTGGTGGATCTGTGTGTGAAAGAGATTGATATATTTTTGTAATCTTGTGGGCACCCAGATCTCCCATCAGGAGTTTCCTCTCTAGAGGGCTAAATTCTGGCTGTTTCTGCAGGCCTTTGATGTACGGGGATTCTTGGTGATGGAATCGTAGATATTGAATGAATTGGCTATGAAGTAGTTGATATTCAGTTTGCCTCTCCTGGTACAATTTGAGAATCGTGCAATGCATGACATCACCAAGTGTGGATATTCCTATACAGTTTAATCTCTAGAACCTATTTAAAAGGGCTACCTGGTGTAGAGAGGTGCTGTGCCATAAAGGTGTCCAGTGTGTCAGTTTCCCAAACCACCCCATCTGCTGGAGGGACCATCTCCGGGAGACGATGACAACTTTAGTTGTCAGATCAGCAACCCTGTCTTCTTGTTGCTGTAGAGGTAGTCGAGCATGAATACGCTGGGTTGCTCTGATGGCCGTACCACCAGTCATTGATCACTTGTAGAAGGGAGGAGGCATAATAAGACCACACGTCCGCAGCAGCAATTCCTCCACAATACATGGACCGAAAGCACATACGAATGGGACATGTGTTGTATCTTCCCCTCATAAAAAAACACATAGAATGACGTTAAACTGTCTGAACCACGAAGGAGGGACAGCATAGGGATAATCCTGAAGATGATAAAGCAGCTGGGGCAGAGAGACCATTTTAAAGATTGCTGGCCTTCCTAGTAGGGACAGCGGCAGCGTGGACCAGTTATTTTTCCTCTTTGAGGCGTGTTAACGCGGAGGATACTTTTCTCGACCATGCCAACCCCGGGTTGAGAAAAAACATATACATCAAAGTATTTGAACCCTCCGGTGGCCAGGGTCAATCTGTACGCCCATTTCGGGGTTTCAGCATTGTCTCCAATCGGGAACACAACCAATTTTGCTAGGCTCATTTGTAAGCCAGAGATCTCTCTTAAGATTCACATGACCTGTAGAATGCGGGGTCCCAATATCATGGGGTCTGTGAGGAAGAACAGGATGTCATCCGCATAAAAGGCTATTCTGTCTGACAGTGTCATGATCCACTCGAACCCTAGAACCAGGGGATCGGCCCTCACCCATGTAGCCAGTGGCTCTATGGCTAGTGTGAACAAAAGTGGTGGCAGCGGGCATCCCTATCGCACTGGGATCAGAGACAGCTCCAGCAACTCAGACAGTAGCAGTCAGGTCTGTATATAGCAGTCGAATGTATGATAAGAATTTTAGGCCTATGTTCAGGCACTCTAAGAGGGTGAACAAATACTCCCAACTGACCGAGTCAAAAGCTTCGTCAATATCTGGCAATATTACCACCGCCGGTGCCCTGGTCGCTCAACTAGAACCATTGCATTATGTACCCGTCTGATATTGTGACATGTGGCTCTGTGGGGCATGAAGTCCTCTTGATCAGGGTGGACCAGGTCAGGTATGTATTTCATAAGAATCTTAGCTAGGGTTTTGGTGAGGATTTTCATCTCCAAATTTAGGATCAAGATCGGGCTGTAGGAGGAGTGTTCCTCAGGAGGGCAGCCCAGCTTAAGAAAGACTACGATCTCAGCATGTCTCCAGTCTAGCGGAGCACTGATTTCTAAAACGCCGAGTGGACCACTCCCAGGAGATGCCTCTTCAGCTGGGGCATAAATGCTTTGAACAAATCACTGGAGAACCTGTTAGGGTCTGGTGCCTTCCCAGCTCGCATCTCTGCCAGGGCTGATGAGAGTTCATCCTCTGTTAAAACCTCGTCTAGTATGGCTCGAGCGTCATCAGGCTGGGACCATAGGCAGAATGCCTCAATGAGTTTGATAGTTTGATCAGAGTCAGCGCCCACTCTCTGGGCATATACTGACCTACAGTAAGCTGCAAAGTTCTGCGCCAATGCACGGAGGTCCATGAGTAGACCACCTTGGTCATCATAGATCACTGGTACTGGGGAAATGTTGTGTATGGCCTGGCACAGTTGGTGTAATAACTTGCTAGATTTGGCACCCCATTAATATATACGACTTTGGGTCACCTGCCATATCTGAGTTGCCTAGAAGCAGCTGTTGATATCACTGCTGTGCTAAGCCTAGTGGCCGTCACTCCTCGTCACCATCTGGCAATCAACCTCTTTCCTCTAATGTGCTTAACTGTGTGTCTAGCTCGATTAGACTGTTGTCTCTGATTCTGCGTTCACACCCCGAATCTTTGGTTTAAGGGCTTCCATAGAGTTTCTGCATAAGGGGCGGATGTATTTTTGTGGGCAAAGTATTCAGTTATAGATAGCTGTAGCATAATCTTATAAGATGGGTTGTGTAGATGCCAGGGGGACATGCGCCAGTGAAATACTGGGTGTGCAGGTCCCACCCAAAGCCGCAGTACCACTGGGGAGTGATCGGAGAGCTCCCTGGGTAGTATGTCTTTCAGTGACACCCTATGGAGGAATTCACCAGGGACCATCATATAGTCTAATCTTGAGAATGAGCTATGGATGGTCGAGTAGAAAATATACCCCATTTCTCTTGGATGATATGCTCTCCAGATGTGTCTCCAGCCCAGAGTTGTCACCAGGGAGCCCAGTCTGGACCCTCCGGCCTTGGTCCCTGACCTTCCGGCACATCACCTGTATAGTTCCGGGTGCATCACATCATTCCAGTCACCCCCTATCATGGAGAGGCTGTCAGGCAGATCTCCCCACAGCCCCTGGCTTAGTCTATGAACGATTGTTCCCAAAGTGGGGACGTATATGCTGCCAAGGGTTAGGGGTTCCCCATGTAGTGTGCCTGTCACTAGTGTGTGTCTGCTGTATTTGTCTAACCACATTTTAGTGAGTAGACAGGGGATCCTATGATAAATCAAGATGCCGGTGCCCCACAAGCCCAACACAAACCTGATTGATAAACTTGTGAGTAGCCATTCCTGACCAGAAAGGGAGCTTTGGAGCCCAGAAGGTGTGTCTTTTGGGGAAAAAGTATGTCTGCCCCAAGTCTTTTATCCTGCTTCAGTACAGCACCCTGCTTTATTTTGTCAAGGACTCCCTATACATTCCACTTAAGGAGACGGATCTGGCCTAGGGTCAGTGTCATTCATTTTTGGCAAGGACAGTGTGCTGTCTGAAATAAGTTGAAGTAGGTGTGTGCATCCGGTCTGTGCATGGCAAACAAGAACAGTTAAACTTTCCCCTTCCCCCCACCCCTATACTTCAGAGAACAGGAAGTGTCTGTTGTGGTAGATGTCCACCATGAGCCCCCACAGATGCCCCAGGAGACTATCGCCAATGGATCCCCATAACCACCCCAAGAAACTTGTTTTAGAGAGGAAAAACCTTTATCTCTAGGAGTGCAGTCATAAGGTCTGTTCCACACTGATTCGCACTTGGATAAACACTTAGGCGACAATCCCTTGGGGGGGACCCCATGGTGATAAAGCATTATAGTCCAGATATGTTAAAGAATCATTCACCGCATAATAAGGTTAAGATGCATCTTTGTGGTTTTAGCATCTCCAGGATGATCGATTGCGACGCTTTCCCATGGGTTTGGCTAGTCGGGCCTGTCAGTCACCTTGGCACCAGTCAGAGTCTACAGAGGGTGGTGTATGTGGTGTCATCGATATCGATTCATCCGTCCAAGTGAAGACCTCCTCCAGGGAGTCAAAGAACAGTGTCTGCGAATTATAAGCAATTCTCAGGCACGCCAGATAAACCAGCATGGAGGGAATTTTGAGATCTTTTAAGCTTATTTTAGCTGACGTGAAGGATCGGTGCTGTTGTTGTACCATTTTCATGTAGTCTGGGAATATCATTATGTGGTCTGATTCATTTATGATTTTGCCTTGGCTACAGGTGTATTTAAGGATAGCTTCTCTGTCCAAGTAGTTGAGTATCTTTCCAATAACTGGACATGGTCTTGCCCCAGGAGGAGGTCTCCTTACAAGGGCCCTCTGGGCTCTCTCAACTACAAAACATGCCGAAAGGGAGTGTGGTGGGACCAAGGAGTGTAGCCAGGTCTTCAGGAATTTTTGCATGGATCAGCCCTCGCATCTCTCTGGGAAGGCCACGGATTGCAGGTTATTGCACCGGACATAGTCTTCTGCGCCCTCCACACATGCAGCCAGCTCCTTTGTGACAACTGTCAGGGTGTTAACTTTTTGCTGTACTGCAGTGACTGAGTCTTTGGTGCCAGATACCATGGTCTCTGCTTCAGTGATCTGTTTGACCTCCTTTCTGAGGTCCTGGTGCAGTAGCCAACGGCACCTATCTTAGCATCCAGCATGTCCTCGGATTGTGTGATGGCTTCCAGAAGCGCTGCGGCATTTGGTTCACAACTTCCTGATCCACTCGTATCAGGTGTTGCAGCAGTGAAGTTGGCGTATTTGTCTATGCTACTCAGTTTGGCCATCGTTGGAGGTGGCTTGTCCTTGCTCATGATGGCAAGTCGGTACATCAGAACCAATGTCCTGTTGGTCTTCACCACCGTGAGGACAACCCACTAGGCATCCCAGTGGTAGACATCCAGAGTGGCACAAGCAGTCGCCTCCTGGTGGCCAGATATTATCAGTTACAGCCTGTGACAGATGGTGGTCCACTCAATGAGGACCAGATCTGGAAGTATGGCTCCTGGCAGTCTCCCCAACCCTGTTACAAGCCACACCAGGACCTAGCCTGACCACTTCTGTGACAAGTGAGTTGCATGCAGATGTGTCGATAATGTCCCTTAGTTGGTGCAATGTCAATGGCACGCAAGTAGTGAGCTGTCAGGATTGCGGTGAATGGTTGGAGGCTTATTGTTAATGAGGTGTCTGTTGTTCCCTCTGCTGGATGTCCGTAGGTGTTGCTGCAACAGCAGGAGGGACCCCGGGGGAGCTCTCACCACCTCAGCTGCCTCGCAGGGACACCGCTGGCGAGAACCCAAGACAAAAAAGGGGGGTAGTATGAAGGTGGCCCCTAAGGCCCCGGGTACCTGCCGTCAACACCCGAATCAGGCAGTTTCAGTAGGGATGTATGATGTGGCCTATCCTCATGGGTGCGGTAGACACACCCGGGGCAGCGCTGCATGGGGCATAATTTGTCTTGCCCTTGAGCTGGGGAGGCCTAACCATCAGCTCTCTGGGCACCTGCCATGTGGCCCAGCAGATCCACACCAGGTTATGACCAGGCCAGACAGGGGGCCCACCAGGAGCACCGGCACACTGCCCCTTAGCATGCTGCAGGCCACAGACGGCAGCAGACTGGCCCGGGCCAATATGGCAACAGCCGGCTCCAGCAGCCCCAGCCTTCACCAATGCCGGGACACACTTACCACACACTACCCCAAGGCTGGGGGCCACTCCACAGTCCTGCCCTCGTCCGCCACGGGCACCGCCTGCTCTGGACCGCAGCCCCAGCCCATCGCCGAAGGTCTCCCGGCCCCTCACTCCCACTTACACTCTCCCACAGGCATGGCTGGGCTTCAGTGCGCAGCCTGTCCAAAGATGGCACATGGAGCTCTGCTACCACCGGCGCTTTCCTGTGTCTTCTCCCCTTCCTGGGGTCATAGCTACGATTTCTGGCCTGCCACGGCTGTTGTTGAGTTTCTGGCTGCCATTGCGTTCGCAGGATGTGTGGATGTTTGCAGTGTGGAAAGGATGATGTCGGATTTAGATATGCGAGGGACCTCACCTACTGAGTGTCTGCCATGAAAGCTCATCAGGCCACACCCCCACCTTAAATAGTCTGTTATACATTTTTTAGCTTTCGTTTCTATTGTCTATTTCTGCACAAAAAAAAATGCACAATTGTCAAAGCCAAACCTACTGGCTTTGACAATGCTTGTCTATACTACTAGATCTGCACAGTCACAAATATATCAATCAAAGTGCTGTTGTATTGTAATGTTAGATTATTCATGAAAGTGGGTTTACAGGTTATAGAGCGGCTACATCGAATCGTGAATCAAGTTTATGAGCCATATATTCGAGAATTGGAAAAGAAGTTGCACCTGCGTCATGTAAAGGTACTTACTTTCGCTTTATTTAAGGGGAAGAATTAGCTCATTGTCCATTGTCAAATCCTCATCTTAATAAAGAGCAAATTGCTCAAGGTGATTGCGGCCTCTGCACATAAATCATATCCCAATTCATACGTGACAGCAATACCCACAGTGCACTCAAACCTGACCCTGTGAGTTTCATTTATTTTCTTCTTGGATCTCACTCAAGATTGTCTCCGAAGAAGAAATTGATGGATGCTATGCGCTGTCTTTAAAAAATGTGGCGCGCATTATGTGAGTCGATGGTGGCGGTATAAAGGTGAACTTTGTAATGGGTCTATAGAGTTTCAACGCGGACAGCAGAAAGCTTTTCGGAGAGATATTCATCATAATAGAGCAGGATCTGGAGCTGTGCTTAGTTAGGGTTGAGCTCGTCTGACCACCATTAATCCTGATATATCTTTGTACAGATCTGCAGCTTCAGAACTTACTCCTGCGTCAGGAGGATGTGCACGCGGGATGAGTTATGATAGTAACTGAGTTAAACATTTCTTGCAGGTAGCACTCTTTTCAGGGAACATTGGTTTTCAATAGTTGTGACTGAAAACATTAAATCATGGATGATCTAAAGAGTACACATATTTTATTTTATTTTTAAAGCTCCCAGTTTTCCATTTTTACAGATCAATACTGACAGAAAACAATATATTTCCTATCTGCATTTATTTTTTAAGCGGAAAAAATGGTGAACATTGTGCTGCTCGTGAGTAAATTTCCATACTATCTTACGTGAATTCCACCCCAACAGCTGAGCACATAGACAGCATAGTGAGTTAAAACAAGGCTGAGATTTCCCTAAATACAAGCATATGTTAAAATATATTTATAGTATAATGCTGATAGTTACCTGTGGGTGCATTGTCTTGCTATATTTGGCTGCTTAATTTGCCAAAACTTAACAAGCATCAAAGTATGAGAGTATGTTTTTCAGTTAAATATATGTGAAAATATACCATTTTATGACTCCATTTATTAACAAAACACAAAATAAATATTGATAAATACCAATAAAACGGCCATAAAAATAAATATGGATAAATACGGGTGGAACTGTTAAAAAAATGAATACCATAAACCAGGAGCCCTATTTTTAATGTTTCTGCAAGGCACCTGTTTATGCGTGCTTTAAGAGACACAGATAGGTTAACAAATTAATTCTATGTTGGTCGACTGAGGGTCTCTCTCCCTCCTGGTTTAGAGACCTGACTTGTGTCGATTCCATCATGAGACGAAAGAAAGGTTTGCAAAATAAATAATCCTTGGGGTACAGGATTCAAATTAAGATATTTTTCTGTTATAAATGCATAGCAATTTTAAACAATAATTGATGAGAAAAGTTAACTGTGCCTTATTGTGCTTTCATTGCATAGACACTGCAAAAGAGTTGAAGTAAAAATATTAAGTATAAAATACCATTGTTGTAGGAGTTGTCGAAAGGCATCTCACATCAGAGACCGCCATAATTTGTTAGTAATGCAACATTCACTATGGCAAGTTTTCTAATAAGTCTCACAGGAGTTAGTAGGTAGTGGACAACATGTTGCAACGGCAAATACGTGCATGATTTCCAGGCTAATTGTGTAAACGTTTTCTCCAGGATCTAACAGCACTAACAATCTTCATGTAATGCATTTTGACTTACTTGACCTTTACTGGCTAAAGTGAAAACAATAGTGATGATACCATTTTCATGTGGTTGCTTTAAGTCTTCATCTGTTGTTTGAAACTGTTATATATTTATGCAGTGTTTCCACATGACCCCTACATACTGCAGGGTAGCTACTGTAAATGTTTATGAAGAGAGTCTAAAAGTAATAGAAAACTTCATAGATTGTGGTATTTGAACATTGATTTATAAAACCGATATTATGATTTGCCATAAATACCCATAACACATCTAAAGTTTATGATTGTTAAGCATGCAGCCTTAGCTTGAATGCATAATTTCAGCTGGTGGTTTCCAGGGCTCGGTGCTGGTACTTAATTGACAACACAGACACTTATGACAGTCTGCCACATGATGGTGCTGTGTGTCTAATTTAGAAAAGAGCAACACAACTGTAGTTTATTAATTCAATACATTTTAAAAAAAGGACTAATGCTTGTCACCCAAGACATCCTTACAGTGTTGGGCGACTGCAATAGTCTTCATTGTCACACTTGTTGGAGTGTTATGGTTAGTAGTTGTGTTGGAACTGTCATTCGCAGTGCTAGCCTCATGACGAAGGACCTGGAAGCAATTTTTTACATAAGCACTGGTAAAAGTGAAATCATATTGAGAGAGCGTAGTTTAAACATTACCTATTTTAGATGTGAAATGCTTATATTAACAACGCTAATATTATTCATTGAAACGTATTTTAAACGTGGAGAATTTTTTTCACATGCATAAACTAATGTCGACTGTAAGGAATAATTGCTTGAATTACGACTAATTGAATATATTAATACGTACGATAATTGCATTTTATTAGAATCCATAAGCCTCAAGTTAGCGTGAGTCGAAAATTAGCTGTGTAGCTCTCATATTAAAGCATATTTTTCTGTTTCTCCAGTGTGCTGACTTGCAAAAGGCCATGACCCATCATTTGTTCTTTTTCTTCTCTTATTGTATCATTGACTGTTATACTCTCATCCGCATGCTAGTTGCTTTAGGATAAAGTTGCACACTTTGCAACAAATATGGACACATTCAAGGATACTGAACCACGGAAAAGAGAACTCTTGACCCGAAGAACGTGCCAGAAAATGAAGTAACCCCAGATATGCCACCTACGAAAGACGTCAATTATGAAGACCAATCAGAAGAATGTAAATTATCGTAGAATGACAAATGCATTACTTAATGTATAATTTGATAGGTTACAGATAGTGGGGTGTAGTGACTATCCAATAGAATTTTGGGGGAATGTATTACGAAAAAGGGATAAAAACCCATGACACAAGAGACTAGAGAGCATTAGGTAGGGAATGATATCGATTGCATCCAGAAACTCTGTCACTCTATTTGGTGATTTGAGACTTGGACAAAACCATCCTCACCCATAGACTGCCCCATTACACATTCTTCCTTATGAGGGAAGTGTCCCCTGCCATTCGACTAGATAGAGTGACGGCGATCTAACTGATGTCCTGAAGACGAAGACTGATCCTGTATGCTGACCTATTCCGAGGAGGGTAAATTATGTTGTTGCTATTGAAATTCATTTATTTGCCTTTTCTTTCTAGGTACCAACTGCTGTGTATTTTTGATTAGAGACCTTAGTTAGATGTTTTCCAAATTGATGTTCTAAATTGTTTTGCATGAAGTCCAACATGCTGATGCTAATTGTGGTTAGATGAGGCATTTCATCTTGACTGACGTGACTGATGTGACTGACGTGGTGCTATGCTGAACTAAACATATGTGAGGTTTTATGCGTCTAGATTTGTTCATCTTCATATTACTATCTTATGTCTGTGATCTTTGCATTATTACCATATTGTGACTATGCTCTTTTGCTTCTTGGTTTTGAGATTAATACATTTGCTATTAGATTGTAATCAATAGGGAATAAAATTCACAAAACTTCAGTAAGGTGTGGTTATTCATGACTGAAAGGTCATGGTTGCGCCGAAGGTTTACTAATGTCTAAAGTGAAATATATTGTGGTGATATATGTTGACAATATTATTGATATATTGATTGATATATTGATCAGTTATCTCGTCTTACGGTGTCTCACCACTGGGTCCAAAGATTCATCGTCCTAAAACGAGTCCCGATGTGTATAAATTAACATGGAAGGACGCGTTATCAGTTCTGGTAGCAGAGTGACGGTTTGGCCCTTTCGGGGGCCCTAGGACGGAGTTTCATTGTTTAATTTGTTTTTCTGTGATAATGCAATTTTGAGAGATGATGGGTTGCTAAGTTCGCCATGGCTTTCCCGGGATCTCGGAGCCTGCCTAAATGAGTTGGGAATGTTCTCGGTGCCATAGTGTGTGTGGTTAGGGTCTTTGCGCTTACTTAAGCTTACGCATCTTGCAGGTGGTTGTGAAAATTTTGTGTGTATTTAGGCCAAATTAAGTGTTGTTTAGCAGGAGCAGGCGTACTCCACAGTATGAGAGTAGGGAAGTTGGCATACTTCATGTGAATGTAGCGCTTGTTGCTCAAAATTATCCGCGTGGTTAACTGTTGTGTACGGACCTGTTGAGGTCTAAGACTCCGGAGTATGATGATAAATGTGGTTATGTTGTAATTTGTGCGGTTTAATAGGTCAATCGAGCGTGGTTGACAAGTCGAGTTTGAGTTATGATGTATGTATGAAACCTTCGATGGAGATTTGACAAATTCTAAAGTGCACTAGAAGGAGTCATTGACAAGTCGAGAGTAGGATTTGCAGGTCGAATTCTGCTTGCGTATGTGGGAACTGAGAAGGAGAGAGAAGCGGCCGAGGCTTCAAGTGAAATCTCTGTAAAGTTCTGAAGCGAATGTGTTACCCTCCCTGTAGTAAACCGACAGATTTGTGTTGTCATTTTAAGGTGCTCGCAATAATTCGCATTAGTTTGTATGAGTTGTAGGGGTCACTGAAGAGTGGACGAGCCGCAAGACTTTGTCAGCTGCAGTGTGTGTGAGTGTGACGTCAGTGGTGCCGCGCTGAGATAGGTCAGATGCCGAGAGGGGTCGCGCACGGATTGGCTGCCGTCCGTGAGAGGCAATAGGTTGAGAAAGGACAGGTGAAGAGTGTCCTGGGAACTAAGCCATTTCTGATTAAAAACGAAATAAAGAATTGCAAAAATGAATTTTGTCAAGGCATTCAAAAGCGCTCTAAAAGGAGATGTATATATTGTAGCAACTGATGGTGAACCTACACCACCTGAGGGTACTCCGGCTTACATAGTGATGGAAGAGAAAGGTGTTGCACCTTGTTTATGGATGAAACAGTGGCGCAAATTAACGGAAAAAGAAGGGTGTTTAGCATTTCCAGAGCATGGGACGTTTAATCCAAAGGTATTAGAAAACCTGAGGTGGATGTTAAGTACACAGAAATCACCTCCGACACCGGCACAATACGAGGCTTTAGCGATTTGGGACTTAATGGCTCTTAGACACAGACAAGAAAGGTTTCAGAGAAGGCTGAGAAGGGCAGAAAAATCATATGCAGAAGCTAGGTGGGACAAAGAGAACAAAATGTGGAGAAAGGGGAATCGTAGATGGGTTGAAGTTATTTCCGGCAATAACCCAGGGAGAAGAGACACAGGGAAAGAAAGCCTCTTGTAAAACCGACAAAGATTCTGGCAAAACTAAAGAAAATAAGAGGTCCTGGGAAGAGGAAGATGATTCAGATGATGAGGAATTTATGGCTAGATTGTTACATGATCGTCTGCCACCGTATGCAGTGAGCGACAGCGCTCCAAGCACTAGCTTGGATCCTGGGAACCAGACGCAGGAGAAGGGAGTTACTGATACAGTACAGACTAGTGATACAGCTTTGATACAGAATGGTGTCAGTGTACCCACTGCACCAGACTTGCCGATACAGTTGCAACCTCCACCGCAGATAAAAAGAATTTACCCTGATGTTCCAGTGCTTGAGACTACTACGAACTTGATAGTGTCGCCAGACCCGATATACACAAAGCCAAAGTTAATACAGATTGAATCGACCCCGAAGCTGGTGTCTCAATCGCCACAGCTGATACCTGGGTATAACCCTGTAGCAGGACCACTGTTAGTACCCGTACCGGGTACACTGGAGCAGACCTATGGTGTTGCGGCTCCAAGAAGTCTGAGTTCAGGTCAGACACCTGCCGCTATATCGTTACCTATTACTGTTGGTCCCCCAGTGCCATTATATGCGCAAGATAAAACAGGGACATGTGATCAGGGAGTTATGACTCAGGAAGCGATAAGAGGAGGGCCTATGAGAACTCCACAGATAATGGCCCCGGGAGAGCAAGTAAATGAACCACCAAGACCCTTGATGGACCTTAGTCCAGTAGGGGCACCTCTCGAAGAGATGCGTCAAGCAGGGTTGGGAGTTTTAACTCCCCAAACCATGAGTACAAATACTTCACACTCTCCAGTGATACAGGCAGGGAACATTTCACTGCAGGGTTTTACAGTACAACAGTTAAATGAATGGTTAGAGAAAACGTGTACCTCTCAAAAGACTACAGTAACCACACTTGAACCTGAAAAAGAAAAACAAGACGAATACTTGAATATTGTACGATTAGGGACAGAAGCTGCCGAGTTAGTGGAAGGAACAATGGGAGTAAATAGGTTGGAATCATACACTGAGGCAGAATTGAGATACTTATGTCCCAAAATTACCAAAGAGGTAGGCAAAGTACATCAGAGGTTAGCGAATCTGGCAGACAAATACAACATCGATATCGGAAATACTAAACATTTGAAAAGAAGTTACAGATTAGATTTTGACTCCAAAGATTTTGAACACATGAGATCTGCAGGCATGAAGGCACACCTGAGAGAACTGTTGCAAAGTGCACAGATTTGGGGTGCATTGGAGAAATGGGAAGGCCGATGGGCAAAGAAAAGAGATAAGGGAAAGGGAGATAGTCCAGGGTCCAATGAAGTTAGGACCACACCTAATCTGGATTCAGTAAAAATTTTACCTATGAGAGAGACAGCTGGTGGTGTTTTAGTGCATGTGCCATGGACTAGAGGAGACATTTTATCCTTTACGAATGATTATCCTAGGCTAAGAGAGAAGCCCATCGAGTGGTATCAACAGACGGACAGGTTCGTGAAGCTTGCAAAGTGTCTCTGGGAAAACTTGAATACTTTGTTTGAGATTATTGTTCCGCCGGATTTGTGGCTCGAGTGCAAGAGAGGGGTAGATTGGCCCACAAAGGAGCCGGCAAGAGATAAGGTGACTGGAGCACCTTCAGAAGAGGTGATGAAATATTATCATAAAGTAATTGAGTTCTTGAAACAAAAGGTGTCGCCGAAGGTGACCGATTGGCAGAAAATCGACCGGACCTCTCAAGAGGTTAAGGAGTCAATACATGCGTACTACGAGAGATTATTAAAAGCGTTCAAACATTACAGTGGTACTGAGACTATCGAACCGAAGGACATGAATCACCTTGTGTTGAGATTCGTCGAAGGGCTAAGACCGGAGGTCAGCCAGATGATTAAGAATCATTTGATTTGTTGGCAAGCTAAACCGATTGATGAAGTGTTGCAGTATGCGAAATACTGTAGTGATGAGACTGAGTTGAAGCAGAAAAAGTTGAAGGAGAAAGTGATGGTGATGCAGATAAGGGCTGCACAAGCTGGAATACAGGGAAATGGAGTTCAGCAAATGATACAGCAACAACCGCAAATGAATGGTGTGTTTCAGGCACAGCCGAGAGGCAGAGGTCGAGGGTTTGTGAACCGTGGTTCGGACATGAATAATGTTGTTATTCAAAACGACGGTCAAGGAGTGAAAAAGATGTCACCATGTCACACGTGCGGGGCGTGGGGCATTGGAAACTGGATTGTCCGAATATGGTGCTGGATGGTGCAGTTCAGCAAAGCATTATTGCCGGTACATTACAAAATCCACGAGGTCCAAAAGTGAGACATCAAAACCCGAATTTTCAGAATAATGTGGTACAAATGCCAGGGGTACAGCCCATGCAGCAGATGCAAATGCCGCGTTTTCAGTCAGTATCAATGCAACCAGTGCAGCAGCAGATTCCTATGGTGCCTAGACAGCAAATGCAATTACCCATGGCTCAGATGGGACAGCAACAGGTGATGCTTCCTCAGCAGGTCACAGGCCAGGTAACCAATCAAAATAACACTGTACAACAATTCCCATTACGAGGTGAAAGTGGCATGAATGAGGATTGGTCAGATGACAGCTCAGACAGTGAAGAGTGCAGGCTTGCAGCATCTTTAGAGGTGGATCAGAGAGGCCCATATGTAGAGGGAAAAGTAATGGGCTATAAGGTTTCATTTTTGGTCGACACAGGAGCTACACGCTCTACAGTTCGAAGTGCAGAAGTTCCGAGATTACCTCTCTCAGGGTGTACTATACGAGAGGTTGGTGTGGCAAACCAGTACCTGACTAATCCGATTACTGATCAAGTGCAGGTTGAAATTGGTAATTTCCAAGGACTGCATAGATTTGTTGTATGCGATTCAAGCCCAGTATCCTTACTAGGAAGGGACTTACTATGTAAGACAAAATGTTCGATTACCTGTTCCAACGATGGAATAGAAGTACAAACAAACAGCGACGATGAGGGAGATGAGAGTCAATTCATAGAGGAAGGAGGAGAGACAAATGAAGACTATCCTTTGATTACTTTATTCCCAATGCATACTTTGATCGACCTACCTGTTGATTTACAAGGGACCGTAACAGAGAAAGTGTGGGATTTGACTGGGAAAGAAGTAGGGTTGATAAAAGGAGTAGAACCAGTCAAGGTTCAGACAAAGCCGAATGCAGTGTTCCCACAAGTACCGCAACACCACATGACCCAGGATGTCCTCATTGAGGTGTCACAAATAATTGCAGATTTTCTCAGACAGGGAGTCCTGAAAGAAGTTTTGAGCAGTCCATGCAACTCTCCCATTATGGGTTTGAAGAAGCCCTGTGGGAAAGTTCGAATTGTGCAGGATTTGAGAAACATAAACGAAATTGTGATAAAATGCTGCCCTGTGGTACCTAACCCAGCAGTAATAATGTTCCAGGTTCCTTGTGATGCTGAATGGTTTACTGTGGTAGAAGCATTCTTCTCGATACCTCTTCATGAAGACAGCCAATTTTTGTTCAGTTTCAAATTCCTGGGTAAGGTGTACAGTTGGTGCAGAATTCCTCATGGTTTTTCTGAGTCACCATCCATCTTTAATCAGATATTGAAGAAGGACTTAGAACCTCTCGTGCTGCCTTTTAATTCGACTCTTGTGCAATACATTGATGATTTGCTGATTGCATCCAAAACCAGAGACAGTTGTAAATATGATACTATTGCATTGTTGAATCATCTGGGAAAGAATGGACACAAGGTGTCACCCAGAAAGTTGCAATACTGTCAAAAAGAAGTGAAATACTTGGGACATTTGATTGAGAAAGGGTCCCGAAGAATATCAAAGGAAAGAATAACAGCTGTTTTGCAGATGAATCCCCCAATAACAAAAAGAGACGTCAGGATGTTTTTGGGAATGGTGGGCTACTGTCGCCAGTGGATACCCAACTTCTCGATCATCTCAAAACCTTTAATAAAATTGACAGGAAAAGAAGTCAAGGATGAGCCATACACAATAACTTTGACAAAAGAGGAGCTTGAATCATTTCTAGAATTGAAGGAATGCATGTGCAGGGCACCAGCATTAGGAATGCCTGATTATGAAAAACCTTTTCTGTTGTTCTGTCATGAACGTGATGCTTGTTCTTTGTCTGTTTTAACACAGGTCCACGGAGATGCAAATCGCCCTGTAGCATATTTTTCAGCTACCTTGGACCCTGTCGCAGCAGCCTTACCGGGTTGTTTGCGGGCAGTTGCAGCAGTTGGTCAAAGCCTTTCACAATGTGAAGGCATAGTCATGGGATACCCTCTGACAGTAATGGTTCCACATTCAGTTGAAATTCTGTTGACACGAACTAAGACACAACACATGACAAATGCACGACTCACTAGATATGAGATGATTATACTGGGGTCACCAAATGTCACACTAAAGAGATGCACTGTGCGGAACCCGGCAACCTTGTTTCCCAATGAAAATACAGAAATCAAAGAGGGGGAGGAATTTGAGCATGATTGGCTTGAGGTGACTGAGCTCTGTACCAAACCTCACCCAGACATACAGGATACCCAGTTAAAAGAAAACGATTGCTTTATGTTTGTTGATGGGTCCTGTCTAAGAGATTCAGCAGGAACATTGAGAGCCGGTTACGCAGTATGTACCATAACTGGCATTGTCGAAGCCTCCTGGCTCGAGAAAGTGTTTTCTGCACAGGTGGCAGAATTAATAGCTCTTACAAAGGCATGCCACGCAGCTGTAAATTTGAAAGTCACTATCTATACTGACAGCAGATATGGATTTGGAATTGTGCATGATTTTGGCCAACTTTGGTCACAAAGGGGTTTCATGACCTCCTCTGGTTCTCCTGTGAAAAATGGCGAACAAATAAGAGATTTGTTACATGCGATTCAGTTACCTCTTGAAATTGCCGTGGTGAAATGCAGTGCTTATACCGGATCACAAGATTTTGTGTCCATGGGAAACAGTTATGCAGATCAGGTCGCAAGATTTTGTGCATTAAATTGTATATAGTTTAAAGAGCAGTGGGAATTGTTACCACAACCTGAAAACGACACAAGTTTAAGTCTAGCATTACGAGTGGTTGATACCTTAGATGAACTGAAAACATTACAAGGTCGTGCTAGCAAGGAAGAAAAACGTTCCTGGCAGAGAATACAGTGTGTACAAAGGGCAGATGATCTATGGGTTTCAGAAGAGGGAAAACTGGTTCTGCCAAATAGTCTTTTGTCACAGTTTGCCCGGTTATACCATGGGCAGGCCCATCTAGGAAGAGACGCCATGATCAGATCCTTTAAGATTGATTGGTTCAATCAAAAATTCAGACATGCCGCAGAAATCACTTGCCACAGGTGCGTCATCTGTCAACAGATGAATGCTGGAAAAGGAACTGTGGTAACTTTGAGTCACATTGGGAGAGCTGGAGGTCCATTCAACAAAATGCAAATGGATTTTATCGAAATGCCTGTTTGTGGAGGATTGAAGTACGTGTTGGTGATTGTGTGTATTTTCAGTCTTTGGATTGAGGCATATCCCACACGTAGGAATGACAGTCTTACAGTTGCAAAACTACTACTCAGAGAACTGATACCAAGATTCGGGTTTCCGGTTTCTATAGAATCAGATAGGGGGAGACATTTCGACAATGAGGTGATTAAACTTCTGTGTGCCGCACTCAACATTGAACAAAAGTTGCATTGTAGCTATCGCCCTGAAGCATCAGGACTAGTTGAACAGATGAATGGTACCTTAAAATCAAGAATAGCAAAAATGTGTGCTGCAACAAACATGAAATGGCCAGATGCTTTACCTCTAGTACTGATGTCTATGAGAAACACCCCAGATAAGAAAACGGGACTGTACCCCCATGAAATCCTCATGGGCAGAGCAATGAGATTACCAGCGGTACCTGCAAATGCACTAGTGAATATTACAGATGATATGGTGTTGGATTACTGCAAAGGTTTGGCTGACGTGATTCGCTCTTTCTCTCACCAGGTGGAAGCTAACGCGTTGCCACCAATTGGCGAACCTGGTCATTCTCTGCAAGCTGGAGATTGGGTGGTTGTCAAGAAGCATGTAAGAAAATCGTGTCTTGAGCCGCGTTGGAAGGGGCCGTATCAAGTAATATTGACGACCACCACTGCTGTGAAGTGTGCCGCGGTTCCCAACTGGATACATGCCAGTCACACAAAAAGGGTAACGTGTCCTGTTGAAGAAGAACTTGAAGTTTCCGGTACAGCAACTTCAGGAAGAGAAATCTCAGAGTCAGAGATCAGTCAAGAAGGAACTGAGACTACTGGAGAGCCCACTGAGAACAGCCTCGTTCCTCAAACTGTCAATGAGTTCGAGAGAGGTGACAGAGTGCCTATCTCAGTCGAGGCAGCAGGAGAACTAAGTCAAGGAGAGGTTCTCCCAGAAGTAGACGAATACGGGTTAGAGTCCGAACTCAGCATAGAACCAGAAGACGAAAGAGAAGGAGAAATTGTAGATACAAATCGAAACGTGTCAGAGTCTCCTGAACCAGTTGCAGGTCCGTCAAGAGAAAACACCATATCACAAGAGGAGGGTGCTGTCCAACGTCCTGAAGGAAAACATCGAACAAAGACACATAGAGGCGATAATTGGCCAGACAAGTCACATCCTAAAATAAGAGAGGTATCGAATGACACAATAATAGAAGAAAGTGATACTTCACAAGCAGATGATCTGAGTGAAGGAGAGCAACAAGGTGAACGAAGGCTAAAAAGAAAAAGAATAGCAAACAGAAGATATACAGGTCCTGAATGGGCATATGCTACAACCTCTGAATGGCAACAAGAATTCTTAGCATTCTGTTTTGATCGAGAAATACCAGGCCAGTATTACGGTACCTGAAGATATTCAAAGGGAAGAACTCAACTGAAATTTAATTTGTGAAAGCTGAAAAAAAAAAAAAAAAGAGACTTTAGAAACTACTGGAAGTGACACTAAAACCGGATTTGACTTTAAAGAAACCTGATTACGACAAGCTGCTAACCGGAATTGACGAAAAAGGGTCCTGGAGTAATTGAAGACGCTGTAATATACGCAAAGATTTTTTTTTTTCCTTTTTCCTCAAGTTGATTGTTGAACTGCTATTCTGATTCTATACAAACATGGCTTACAGTAGCAAAGGAAGTAAGGTGTGTGGTTGGTTAGGTCTTATAATAGGTGTTGTATGTGCAGTAATGATTGTGGGAGTGATTGTGGGAATGCCATGGAGAGAGAAAGAAACTATTAATGCAACTTTGAAACCTGAAACTACCACTACTAAACTATCACAGTGGGAGAGATTTGAGCAAGACGCAAGACATATGCATGAGGCAACTAATGCAAAAGGGGAACTTTCTACTAATGTCTTCTATCGCTTATTAAATGAGTATGTGGAAACTATGGATGCAAAAGATTGTTATGTATGTACTAAAATCCCTTCATCTGTGCAGGAGGGAGTTACTTATCACAGCCTCCCTCTTACTTATGGAATTAGTTGCAGTTTGCTATTAACAAGATTCTATAATCAAGAGTATGTGCAGTACTTTTATTCAAACTTAGATGTTTTCTTTTGTGCCTGTGATTGAATTGCTAAATAAATTAGCGAAAGAGCATGATATTAAAATAGTTAGAGGATTCTTTGAGCCAACACTTACATTTGGAACTGCTTATGCACATCGCAATAATTTGACTTGCTTATTATCTCCTGTAGAGAAAAGCTTTTTAGATCACACAGATGATAGACGCAAAGCACTGAAAGAAAGGTTAGAAAAAGGACTAGAAAAACATACTTATGCAAATGATTATGCTTACACTGCAATCAAAACACAAGGCAAACTAGCTATAGATGCATTACACATAGGTAGGCTCTGTATATATCGACCAAAATCTGATCAAGACAATTTGTTTGTAGGTACGAGTGAATGTAGGCATGTGTTTTTGTTTCAGAGTAAATGGACCTTTATGTTAAATGGACAAGATCCAGCAATCCCTGGAATCTATTATATTTGTGGACTGAATGCATATTACCGTCTCCCTAAGGGATGGTATTGGACATGTTATTTGGGAATAGTATTTCCAAAGATATACCAGATTGATGACTTGAAACAAATACCTAAAACGTCTGAATTACAACATCCTAGACAAAAACGAGAATCAGTGGCGGCTGTCATTGGTGATATATTTGGAGCCATAATCCCATCAGTGGGGGTATCTTAAATTCTATGAAAATTCAAAAGTTGTCTACTATTGTGGATAACATGCTGACAAATTTTACAGGAGCTATACTCCTGATGGATACTGAACTTGCTGCAGAAAGAGCTATGACTCTTCAAAATCGGCTTGCTTTAGACATTCTTTTAGCAAAGAGTGGAGGTGTTTGCAAAATGCTTAATGAGCGTCATTGTTGCTCATTTATACCAGATAACAGTAAGAAAATTAGAAGCATGCTTACTAACCTTACCAGAGATAGTACAGATTTGAAGGATTTGAAAGAACCTGGTGTTTGGGAGAAATTTGGGAAAGGAATTGCCCGAGTGGGAAGCTGGTTTACCAACATTTGGAATGGGGTACTTGCAAAAATTATGATGGGTCTATTAATTGTTTTAATTTGTCTATTAGGATTTTGGGGGGCATGTAAAATCAATGATAAAGTGAAAAGAAATTGGACTAAAAGAACCAGAAGAAATGAAGAAAGTGAAAGAGAGAAAATGTTCAATGAAATATGGGAGAGCTCACATAAGGGGCAAGATGTTGAAATGCGTATTATGTGCAAGGTGAAAAATTAAAATCAAAGAGAAAGATTGTGTGATGACGAGCGTCATCCGAGGAGGGACTGAGAGAGCGTAGTTTAAACATTACCTATTTTAGATGTGAAATGCTTATATTAACAACGCTAATATTATTCATTGAAACGTATTTTAAACATGGAGAATTTTTTTCACATGCATAAACTAATGTCGACTGTAAGGAATAATTGCTTGAATTATGACTAATTGAATATATTAATACGTACGATAATTGCATTTTATTAGAATCCATAAGCCTTAAGTTAGCGTGAGTCGAAAACTAGCTGTGTAGCTCTCATATTAAAGCATATTTTTCTGTTTCTCCAGTGTGCTGACTTGCAAAAGGCCATGACCCATCATTTGTTCTTTTTCTTCGCTTATTGTATCATTGACTGTTATACTCTCATCCGCATGCTAGTTGCTTTAGGATAAAGTTGCACGCTTTGCAACAAATATGGACACTTTCAAGGATACTGAACCACGGAAAAGAGAACTCTTGACCCGAAGAACGTGCCAGAAAATGAAGTAACCCTGGATATGCCACCTACGAAAGACGTCAATTATGAAGACCAATCAGAAGAATGTAAATTATCGTAGCATGACAAATGCATTACTTAATGTATAATTTGATAGGTTACAGATAGTGGGGTGTAGTGACTATCCAATAGAATTTTGGGGGAATGTATTACGAAAAAGGGATAAAAACCCATGACACAAGAGACTAGAGAGCATTAGGTAGGGAATGATATCGATTGCATCCAGAAACTCTGTCACTCTATTTGGTGATTTGAGACTTAGTCAAAACCATCCTCACCCATAGACTGCCCCATTACACATTCTTCTATATGAGGGAAGTGTCCCCTGCCATTCGACTAGATAGATTGACGGCGATCTAACTGATGTCCTGAAGACGAAGACTGATCCTGTATGCTGACCTATTCCGAGGAGGGTAAATTATGTTGTTGCTATTGAAATTCATTTATTTGCCTTTTCTTTCTAGGTACCAACTGCTGTGTATTTTTGATTAGAGACCTTAGTTAGATGTTTTCCAAATTGATGTTCTAAATTGTTTTGCATGAAGTCCAACATGCTGATGCTAATTGTGGTTAGATGAGGCATTTCATCTTGACTGACGTGACTGACGTGACTGACGTGGTGCTATGCTGAACTAAACATATATGAGGTTTTATGCGTCTAGATTTGTTCATCTTCATATTACTATCTTATGTCTGTGATCTTTGCATTATTACCATATTGTGACTATGCTCTTTTGCTTCTTGGTTTTGAGATTAATACATTTGCTATTAGATTGTAATCAATAGGGAATAAAATTCACAAAACTTCAGTAAGGTGTGGTTATTCATGACTGAAAGGTCATGGTTGCGCCGAAGGTTTACTAATGTCTAAAGTGAAATATATTGTGGTGATATATGTTGACAATATTATTGATATATTGATTGATATATTGATCAGTTATCTCGTCTTACGGTGTCTCACCACTGGGTCCAAAGATTCATCGGCCTAAAACGAGTCCCGATGTGTATAAATTAACATAGAAGGACGCGTTATCAATATTAATTGCCTCGCCTGATCTAAGATTTTTCCGTTTCTCATAGTACTTTCTTGCTGGGCATTGTTAGGTCAGCTTCTATATATTATATCCTCTTAGTTTCCTCTTTGATTTTGTTCAGTGGTTACCCTGTTTCTCTTTACAACTGAATTTTAAGCAGAGATGGAAACTACTGGATACAGAGTCTCATGACCTCTGTCAGGCCATCAAGGGGAACACAAAACACAGTGCTTCTTTTGTTCCCTTCTCCCCTGACTCCTTTGGGTGTCTTCCCTTTTCTTGACCCAGTCAAAACCTCTCTACACATTTCTAGAGTGATTGCCCTTCCTACCTCACACTGTCATTCATTCTGGGATACAGCAGGAAGATAAAGACGTATACTCACAATGACATAATTGTGCATTTGGGAAGTAACAATTACAACATACGTCTCACAGGAATGGAGTAGCTGAGATTAAAATGGTGCTGGGACTCGAGAGTGCGGGTTACACTGCATTAGCTGCTTTTCCCTTTGAGTGTCAACTGACCTCACTTATGAATGCCTTATGCTGCCCATCTGGTTGGCCCATTCTCTTTGCTTGTGACCCATGGCGAGATAAACAACCTGACTACTGGTCCATTAAAGGCTAAAATCTCTTCACCTCACATCCAGTATAGAAAGAAATACCACTAAATGAATGTGCTCTTGTGGATAGATTTTTTTCCCCCAAATCAAGCGAGTAAGAGTAATCTCTTAATTGTTGGTAATTTAGCACCAAAGATTAACGTGGAATTGCAGGAGTTACTCCAATTACTCCCGGCCTACTGTTTAAATGTGATTGTCTTTAAATACATCGGAAACTGAATATACAGTGCCCTCCATCTTAAAATCACTGTAGCAATATACCATGTGAGGTCTGATATATATATATATACAGCTTATGATTGAAAAATATCTAGATATTCTTTAGGTATTGTTAGAAAATGTACATATTAAAGTATGGTTAAAATAAATAGAAAGAACATTGTAAAATTACACAAATACATTAGCTTCACGTACAGCAATGCTAAAAGTCTGAGTTTCTAACTATCTATCCATACATGCACATATGGGACTTTATATAATACATTACATCTCATTATTATTTTCTTTATATATGTATGCACTTTCTATGTAGTTATGTATCCATATATTTAATACGTTCCATTTACTGTAAAAAGAAAAACTTCAACTAATCTTTATCCCATCCTATACATCTGCCGCAACTCTCTGACTCATCCCAAACCTCATTCTACTACTATGATCTCTCCAGTAACCCTTTCTTGACTCTTTCCTCCTCTATCCTTCCTTGACTCACCCCAAACCTTATTCTACTACTATGATCTCCCAAATAATCCTTTCTAGAATGTTCCCTCCTCTATCCCTTCTTGATTGACTCCAGACCTCATTTTACTTCTATGATCGTACTAATAAACTTTTCTATACTCTTCCTTCCTCTATTCCCTCTTGACTGACCCCAAACCTTGTTTTGCTACTATGATCTTTCTAATAACCCTTTCTAGACTCTTCCCCCTCTGTCCCTACTTTGACTCATCCAAAACCTCATCTTACTACTATGATCCCCCAAACACACTTTCTGTACTCTTCCCGCCTCTATCCCTTCTTTATCCTGTTCAATCAAACTAATAGATGCACATGTCCACTGCTCAAAATAACAATTGGTATTTCCGTATAGTAATCAACCACTAATCCTAACACAAAAAGGGAAACCCTGGCCCCCTAGGCCTGGTAGTGGGGTCCCAGAGGGACATTTATTTTTATTTTTACAGAAAATTCACCTATGGCCAATTCCCTGCTGTGCACAACCGAAGGCCATGTACAGAGTGGGGTTGGCTGCCTGCAAGGGGTTGTCCACAGGCCCTGTGCCAACCCCCCGCCATGCTCAACCAAAGGCCTTGTACAGCGTGGGTTTGGCTACCTTGGGGGTGGTTGACCACAGTGCCTGGCTGCAGGACAGGTCATGTGGCCAGCCCTCTCAATGCACAGCTGAAGAGTGTGCGCAGCGTGGGGTTGGATTTACATATGGTAATTAATATTACTTTTCGTTATGGTGTTGTAGTTAGGATATAGTTAGGATCGTGTTTTCATTTAAAAAACGTTTTTTTTGGTTTGCAGATAGCTTTGCCACCATTTGATTAATTTTCTCACAACTTTCCAAAACAAGGACTCATCCACCCCAGCTCCTTCCTGGAAACTTTTGAGGTGATATGCCAAGTGGTGTCAAGAAAAGGGGAGGGTTCCAAAACATGTTTTCCCTATTTTACAGACCAAGGACAATGGGAGCACTTGCATGGAGACACCTATTCAACTCAGTTGGATCCGTTCCTGTTGCTGGCACTAGGCCCAACCACACAAGTGGGGCAGAGTTTTTATCAGCACAGGTGGGGCAATGCTGGGTTGTAGAAATTGTGTGGATTCCTGCAGATTCCCGAACTTTTCATTACGGAACTGTAAGGAAAATGGGTGATTTCAGGAAAAGTTTGAGGTTTGCATAGCATTGTGGGTAAGAAAACTTTTTTTTTTGTTGGGGAATTTTCTCTTCTTTCTTAACAGAAACATCTGCCGAGCATTGTGACTTCTTTCTCAGTTTACATACTCAGTTTGCTGTTCTGCCCACCCACCTTTCTCACTGCGTTTATTCAGTGATTTCTGAAAGGAACGAGATTGGCATGTATCACTACATTGGTATCTATCAGCAGTTTTTATGTATCTCTATTTCTAAAATTATAAAGGTGCAACAGGTCTCCAAATGCAGAGATTATCCCATTTCTTTTTTAGGTGTTTGTTTATCTTCATCCCAGCATTTTTTAAAACACTCAGGTGCTTGCTTGGTAGAGTCATTATTGGATTTACCCTATAATTGTGGTTTACCAGGTCTGGCTCCCAGAGTATCTTGAGCATTACTAGAGTAGGTCTCAGCAATAATCTTTGCCAGCTTGCGTTCTTGATCCTATACAGGAACGTCCCAGAGCCACGTGCGCACTGCTAGTGCTACTGCTTCCCCTTAAAGATTAATTAAATGCATCCCCAAATCCAGGGCCGGGACATCCCTGTATTCATCTTGGATTTGTTTTAACACTTCCGGAAGATTGGCAAGTGTTGGTGTGCCATGTGCAGTAGTATAGAGCGTGGCAAATACTGTGCCCCAAGTAATGCAGTTATCTATTGTGGAAACTATCGCAAATGGCAAGCACATAGTGAGATGCTTATCTTGAGGTCCCGTATGGGGAAATACTGCTTCTAACACATTTATTTTTTGAGCTAACCAAAATGGAATTTCTTCTCATTTGGCGGGTACCTTACCCATGATCGAATGTACCGTCGCAGAGTTAATGCCTGGTGTGACTGCATGAGGTTGCGCTGGGGCAGCTCATACTGGGTTGGTATTTAATGTTTGCATTACAAACTGTACCAAGAGTCTATGTATTGCTGAAAGTTCAATGTATAAGCGGCAAACCTCAGCTACCGTCAAGGTGCCTGCATCAGGATGAGGTGTATATGTGGCCAATAAAGGTCAGGTAGGACCAACATTGCTCAGAGGACCTAAACTAATGTGTAGTATTGTATGGAGTAGGGCACCATCAAGCCAGTTATCATGGTCTTCAAAAGACAGAGTTATCTCTTAGTATGGACGTGCTCTGTATTGTGCCGGTATATTAGCAGGTGTGTAATGATTAAATGTATTAGTGTTCCCATCAACTGCTGGAAAGTTGACCCAGGAAAAAAACGTTTCTGTCCTATACGATGGATGAGCCTCAGCTACAAATGTTACGGGACCCCCCCGGGTTGTAAGGCCATTAGGTAACAAATGAGCAGTGAGGCGGGGTTGAATGTTTACTGCAATTACCACCCGTTGCGGGGTCGCCATGGTAGATATACCTATTCAGTGACAAGGACACAAAATGGGGATCAATCCTTTTAAGGGTCAAGCTTGAACAACCTACAGCATTGACTAGGTTCTACCTATCTAGCTGAGGAGGAAATCTTCAATACCACAGACATCTCCATATATAGTATTGAAGTGCCTTCAGCATGTAGTGAGACAGAGATACTCAGGAGGATCCGAAAAACAGTGCCTGACCAAACGTTGGTGGCTCCATGATGCATTGGCTGTCATTGTACCAATGAGGCTGCTGGATTTGGGCAGCAGCATCACCTGAGTTGGATGGAATGGAGTCCAATCCCTGACCATGTGACAACTGTCGGCCTAATCTATTTCCTGCCAGCTAGCAGTGCCTCATCTCTGCCCAAAAGCAAGGATGATTTGTGGCAACCGGGCACATGACATTGTGACTTCTTAGGGAAATCGTGGTGGATAACATCTCATCCTTTTCTCTCCCTTACATTAGTCTCACACATGCAAAGACAAACAGAGGTAAGAAAAGGTTCAATAGAATTTATTGAATCAGCTGGGTCTTAGATAAAATAACATGAAATGCAATAATTAGATTGATGAAACATAGTAGAAGCAAAACATTGACAAGGAAAATAAAACACAGGAAAAGTCCCACCGTACTGTCACTGTGAACGATATGTGTAAATCCTAAGCTATGTTAGAGCGCATCAGGATAAGAACTAATCCTCCCTTCAGGATTCCTCCCTGGGAAGACATCATCCCCAAAACCTGAGTATGAAAATAGTGAAGAAGCCTGTTATCTATAGAGACACCATCCCTATGTGGGCCAGGAAACCGGTGGTCTCATTGAACAACTGTAACAAAGTCAGACAGCATGCAGTCGTGGTCACACGGCTGGAACCTCCCTCTAACATGCATTGGATAAGGAAATGTTTTTATAATAAAACAACTGATGTTCTGGGAATGTGTCCCCACATAAAAATCTGCATGTTTCTGTGAATGTTAGAGACGCAGTGTATCACTTGTGCCCACAATCCTACCTCACTGCAGCCTTAAAGAAACCACAGAGTGAAAGAATGTTGTGCTAAGAAATGTAATGTTTTCCTAGGAGAAGAGCTAATAAGATAAAGAAAGTAAAACACCACCACAAATGTGGCTGATTCTAAAAGAATAAAATGAAAAAATATAAAACATTACTAGGCTAAAGGGCACAAGCAGCAGGCCTAGTTGGTAAAATAACATGCCCAGAGACATCACTATAATGGCTCTACAACACCCGTGCAGAGAAAGTGAAATGAGCTGATCTGCTCATTTCACTTACGGTTTCAGAGAAATTACACAACTGCGGTGCACGCAATGATGTAATTTCCCTGAAAACAAAGAAATATCATCAGGCGGCAGGGAAGTTTTCTCCCAACTCCGAGGATGTTTCTTTTTGCAAGAAATCCCTCTGGTGCCCGCACCTGAGGGATTTACAGTGCCTTCTTCATTGGACAGCCGTTGAGGCAACCGACACACAGGAGCACCGATGCGTCGGATGGCTCATGGCCGTCCAATGCATCGAAGAGGTTAGAAACTTTGTTTTTACTGAAATTTTCTATAACATCCCTTTAAACTTTGCTTTTTTTAGGAAATTTCGAAGAACTTTTCAATGAAAGGTAACATATTATTACAATTCTTAGCTATCATATGTATCTGTTTTTGGATAAAAACCTTGCCGTAGGAGTAGACAGTTCTCTCTCACCTGACCTTGGTGAAGTATTTCTATAGGTATTCAAAGGGTTTGTCCTGGGTGGGGTGAGCCTGCTTGGGCGGTGGACAAAATTTAACGTTTGTTGTCCTTTATCCCAAACAATATGAATTCCATACCCCAGTACTGTGTGCTGAGCATAGGACAGTAGTCTCCATGACAAAAGGGAGAATCACCTTAGGTGTACTCCCAATGTAACATCCAAAAAGAAACTGAACACCTGTCAGGAGACTCATGAAACAAGCCAGATAGATTGATGAAATCAGGAGCAGGATGGCACATGTTGATGATGCTCTGGACCTTGGGCACATTACATGACATCAGAATTAACTGGTGTCTGTTACTTACATTCCCTACTTCTCATGTGTGACATCAGAACACAACTGCTGCCTGCTTCTTACATTAGCTGCATCGTCTAAGTGATATCAGAACTTGACTGCCTCACAGGTGGGCGCTCCTTTCAATCACTACACCTTAGGCGTGATATCAAAACCTAAATGATGTGCGTTAATTTCAGTGGGTACTTATCATGAGTGACATCACAATGTGACTGGTTTGTTCATCTTTCCTTAGCTACTTCTCAGGAGTGCCATCACACTCTTTTCATGGACACTGCATGTGCTATCAGATGTTCTGTAATATGTTTCCCCTTCATCAGGTACATCTCATGTATGGCATCAAGCATCAAGCATGATGGGTGAGGGCTCTTTTTGATTGGTTCATTTCCGGAGTGACATCAGAACCTCACTGGTGCGTGATTCTTTAATTGGCTACATGTCCTGCGTGACATCAGACCCTGACTGGGGTGCTTTCCTTGCGTTGGCTACATTTCTTCAGCAACATTACAATCTGATTGGTGTGTTCTCCTGACAAAAGCTACACATAAGGTGTGACACAAGAATGTGGCCAATGTGCACTACTTTCACTGGCTTTATCTCATGCGTAAGATGAAACCCAAATGGTGTGTGCTCCTGACATTACAGAGTGCACCTCGTGTGTAACACCAGAATGGCACTAACGCGCACAGCTTTTATTAGCAAGATCCGTTGTGTGACACCGAAGCCTGTCTGTTGCACACTCCTTTCATTAGCTTCATCTTCCTTCCTGCGGGCCATGCCTCTTGTTTTTCCTTACACCGGTACCTGGTTTGAGCAGCTTTCTTTCAGGTCACTTTAAAAGGCCCAGTTCAATTAATTTCCCATGTCAATGTGCCCTGAGACAAAAACAGCTTCAGTGAAGGTAAGCTCGAGGGGGAGGAGTAAAATAGTGTTCTGCTATTCACTTTGTCTACCATTACCCGGCAACTTATTAAGCAGCAGCACAATGTATCGTTTAGTCTTTGGTGCTTTTTTTCAGGTACAAAGGCACATTTTGATTCTTTTCACACTACCTCAATTAAGCAAGTGTTGTTCTTTGCAAATTTAGACAACGGGTGCCTCCATTATACCAGCCATTTTTAGGACGCCGTTATGCAGGATTTCTACCTATAACATACAGAGGTGCAAGTATTTTTAATTCTCTGCATAAGGTCAGTGGCCCAGATTCTATCTATCCTCCTGGCCTATTACTATCAGCCGCAAAGTCCTCTTGCCTTTGTGCAGAACTTCGTGGGCGCGCTCTAGATGTGATTGATTGAAAGACTAGAGTTATCTCCCTAGGCATACTACAGGCGGTGGGGATAGCAGAGGCGAGATTTGAGATCATAAATATTATGGGGAGATTTCAATCACAGCTGTCTGCCAACCTGCCTGTGCTTGCTACTAAATATTGAATCGGTATTTGGAAGTGGTGTTTTTCGGGTATCTCTTCCAAATACCGATTCAGAACGGTATGTATTATTATTTCACAACTGAAATCTGGTTGCGAAACATTAATATATGACCTACTACAGAAATGTAGTGATACCCCATTCCAAATGGGACAGGGTCACCAAGGGACCCATTCCCCTGTGAGAAAGTTGAAACATTTTTAAAGGAAGATAGTGGTCCCATGAACATTAAGGAAAAAAAGGTTTGCATTTAAAAAAAAAAAGTTTGCTTTATTTAAAAGCAATCACAGACATGGTAGTCTGCTGACCTTCGCAGGCCACCACCCCTGGGCTGGCTGCAGTTCATTGTGGGTCATAAACTACAACCCACTTCACTAATAATAAGGAGGTAGGTTGAATTGCATCCCACCATGGATTGGTATTTTGCAAATCAACCTATTAGTACATAGGTTAGGCTGCACAATAGCACACTAGAACACTTCAAATTGCGACCAGTATTTTTCAACCGGTGTATCATACATTTGACCCTAAGATATGTAAAAAAGAAAAAACAAGACAGCAGGCCTTTCCCATCTTTTCAACCAGAATCTGTAACAACATCTCCATATCCCTCAGGACCAGCCCAACAATGCTCCAATTTGGGAAAGAGCTGAAGACTTACCTCTTTAAAGAACACTATGGGGTCATTATGAGTTTGGCAGACAGAAAAGGCCATCCGTCAAACTCAAGGTCAGGTTACCGACTGTGCGGTCCCTTTCCTGTGGGCCCCATTAAGAGAAATGGCCTACAACATTAACACCAGCTCATTTTAGAGCCAATACCAATGCTGTAGTGCGTAGAATGCACCAGCTGGCCAGAGGGTCTCTGCACTGCACAAGCCAAGTGCATGGGCAGTGCACGAGCCCCCCTGGGGCACCCTGAACCCCGTCTCTGCCAGCCCTAACATGGCGGGGCTACTTCCATGTAATCGCCAGCAAAGAGGGGACTTGTAATCCCCAGGGCTGCCCTGGCAGATTTGGACCACCATCACTGCCAGACCCTCCAGTCTTAAGGCCGCCAGAGTCGTAATGAGGCCCAATATCATTGTACACTAACCATCCACGAATCACTTTCCTCTCCCCTTACTTACTGACTTTATGTTTGTACAGTGCTCTGCTGCTTTTTCATTGGGTTCACACTACAGAAATGCCATATACCTATATTCATACATGTGATTAATTATGTAAAGTGTAAGCGTACAAATACTCTCAACAGTAGCACAACGTAAGACATTCAAATAAATAAATATCTGAATACGTTTATAAAGTCTCATTTTCAAACTGCATTAATGAATTGCTATCTTACATTAAAGCATAACCTTCTCTAATAGTAATGCAACTCACTGTATACATGCTTCTCTTTAGGTCAACCAATAGGTCTCTTGCATGTCTTCCCAATGAGGCAATGTTTTGAGTCCGATCTGTTAATATTGTAAGTGTAAATGAAAAGTAGTAAACAACTTTGAAAATATAGTATTTTAGACATGTTTGCTGGTTCTGGAAATATACATTTTGCTGTCAAATCATACAACATACCCTGCATATTAGCAAAACAAAATAACACAGCACATATATTGCATGTCTGAACTTCAAGTATTTGGATCACATTATGGGGATCATTACAACCCCGCCAGTCAGCGATAATGTGGCGGTAGTACCGCTAATAGGCTGGTGGTACTTAGCGCCACATTCTGAAATTGGCGGGTGGGCTGAGGCCAACCCGCCAACGTACCACTTAGACCGCCACAGCGGCAACAGCTGCTGGGCTGGAGATATCCATCTCCAGCCCGGCGGCCGCCATTGTTCCGCCTGCGGGATTATGACCCCACCTACCGCCATGGTTTTCCTGAAGAATTCCTTCCCTACCACTGATAGGGTCCTCCCTACTTATCCAGTTACCCCCCAACCTCTCCAGTTACCCCTCTCAACCCCCGACATCCATGCCCCTTCACACACACACACACACTCCTTCACACATACATACACGCATGCATACATCCAATCACACACACATCCGCACACACTTTCAAACATACACGCAGACATGCATTCACATTTCACAGCATACATGCACTCATACGTCCGTACATGCACACACGCATTCAACACTCAACACACACCCGCATTCATGCACACAAATACATACACACACACCCCACACACACAAATACCTCCCACCCCTCCCCTATTGGAGACTTGACTTATCTGGATCCCGGGGGTCCTCCCGCAGGAGACGGGATGGGGCGCTGCTACTACCAGCAGCGCCCGCCAGCAGAATACCGCCAGGCCGTATTATTTCTCATAATATGGGTGGCGGCGGTCTACTGGTGTGGCGCTGCTGGTGGTAGCAGCGCCACCTTACCACCTTACCGCCATCTGCTGGTATGGCTACAGCCGGATTTCTGCCATTCTTGTGGTGGAAATCCAGCTGTGGTCATAATATGGCACACGGCTGGTAGCCGGGGCGCTGGTCTTTTGACAGCTGTCGCCGCGGCGGTAGGTGGTTTTTACCACCAATGTTATAATGAGGGCCTATATAATTTGCACGAATAGAGCATATTCTCCTTAACACATATATATGCCCACAAAGCAGCCCTCCGCAATTACCACCTCCACATCAAAGGAAGCCAGGAGAGCAGCCATCAGCACTTGCATCGACTCTGCTTCCAACCACGTGAAGGAACCCTTCAAAATAGTCAAGGAATTCTCCAACCCGACTGCCAAAGAGATTACCATCCATCCCTCACAAGAACTATGCAACTCCCTCTTGGACTATTTCCACAGCAAGACTGCCACCATCTACAACAACTTCGACCCCCAACCCATCACCCTCAGATTTAACAACCTCTACCAACCAGCAAACACCAGCCATAGGATCACCACCTGGCCTCTGCTCAACTCGCAAACCACCTCGGCCATCACGTCATCCATCCATTCTGGGGCACCCTCCGACCCCGGCCCACACCATTTCTTCAACACCGGAACCAACCCTATCAACTCGGAACTCACCACTATCCTCAATACTTCCATTTCCACAGGAACTTTCCCAGACAGATGGAAACCCGCAGAAGTCATACTGCTCCTAAAGAAACCCTCAGCTGAGCCCAGTGACCTCAAAAATTACAGACCAAACTCGCTGCTCCCCTAACAGGCCAAAGTACTTGAAAAGGCATCCAACCAACAGCTCACCGAATACCTGGAAAAAAACACCTACTCAACACCTCTCAATCCGGATTCCGAGCCAACCACAGCACTGTGACTGTGCTAATTACCACCACAAACAACATCAGAACACACCTCAACCATGAAGAAACTGTGACCCTGATCCTCCTCGACCTCTCTGCCATGTTCAACACCATCTCCCACCACACCCTCATCAACAGACTCTACAACATCAGCATACAGCAAAATGCCTTCAAGTGGATCGCATCTTTTCTCACACAAAGCATCCGACTGACCCCCTTAAACCTCCTCTTCGAGGAACATCATGTGCAGCGTACCCCAAGGATCATCCCTCAGCCCCACCTTGTTCAACATCTACATGACCCCCCTTGCAGACATCATCAAATCTCACAAACTCAACATAATGTCCTATGCAGACAACACCCAACTGATCCCCTCGCTGACCAACAACCCCGACAACGCCAAAGCTAACTTCTGCAACATCATGACCAACATAGCCAATTGGATCAAAGAAAACTGCCTCAAGCTCAACTCCAACAAAACAGAAGTACTAATTTTCAGAAAGAACACTTCTGTATGGGACCACAGCTGATGGCCAGCAGAACTTGGACCAACACCCACTCCGACAGACCACGCACGCATCATCCTCAACAGCTAACCATGACATGACAAGTCAACTCAGTCGCATCCTCCTGTTTCCACATCCTTTGTATGCTCCGCAAAATCTTCAGATTGATCCCAGTCAACATCAGAAAGACTGTCACGCAGGCCCTCATTACCAGCTGCCCTTACTATGGCAACGCCCACTGCTCTGGAATTTCCAACAGCACCTCAGGAAACTCCAGACCATACAGAACACTGTAGCCAGACTTATCCTGGACCTCCCCGAACAGATCCACATCACCCCCCACCTCAGCCAATTCCACTGGCTCTCCATCCACAGCAGATGCCCTTTCAAAATGCTCACGTATGCATACAAGGCTCTACACAAGCAAGGACCATCCGACATCATATTCAAAGAACTCACTAGCTGGATGACCACACAGTGAGAAGTGTTTGCAGTTTAGCTTCAGCGCCATCATATTTTCCACTAGTATCCTTGATTCTGTCTTGATAATTCACAGTATAACTCCTCTCTGAAATCTCAATAAGTCTAACTCTGCTGATAAAAATCGATAAAGAACATGTTATGATTATACCTGACAATTTAACAATTAATCATACTTACTATTCAAGTTACGTGGTGTTTTGTACTTGCCAAGTGACAAGACTAATCAATGGGAATTGCAATAGCTTACCTGTGACTGCAACCCTTAAACTGGTATTACTCTTCTAGTTAAATGTGTGTGACATTACCCCTGGTGTTGACTCTATATACCCAGCAAATTCTTTATATATTTCTATTCAATATGTGTGGGTGCAGTTATTTTAATTATGAAAGGGATATTATAGAGCATCAACATGTATCGCCTTGAAGCCACTTCAGAGCACTTAATGGTGATATGAATAAACATGTGAGAAAAGTCTAATCTCAATGAAGAATAACAAGCCAGAGGGACCCAATTCAGCAATGAGGTCCTTAGGGATCACCAGCACATTGTGGCACATTTTGCATGCTTCATTATTCTATACACAGATAATATTACCGTACACGAGCAAGCTACCGCTAAGCATAGTCATGCCCTTCTAATAGGTACAATGGAGGGCATGTTTTCTTTATTTGGGCACAGTGTTGTGCAGTTGAAAGCCTGCACCCTAAATTATGAAAGTTGTGTCATTTGCATCAGAGAATGACGAGATAGACAGATTCTGTGAAAAATGTGAATTTTACCACAATAAGAGAATTAGGGCCATATGTACGAACACATTTTCCCATAGATACAGAATGGGTAAAACCCTTTGATACATCTGGCCCTTAATTCCTACATTTTATAACTGATTCTCCTACGAGTGATTATTGTATATCTGCATGAAAGACAAAGACAACGTTAATGGAATCAGGACTCACATTCCTTCTTCTGAATGAGTAATGTAAACAGTTCCTCACCCACTGCATTTACCGTTTCTCCTGAGAAAGAAGCCTTTATGCAAAGGATGTTGAAAGATGGCAGTGAGACCACCGTCTGCCTTTTTTAGAGTTCTAGAATCCATTTCAGCTCCCGGAAAGGTCTTGATACGAGGACCAACCTCCTATGTAGAAAGTGTTTAAGCACCCCTTGCCTGGTAACTACACAGCATCTAGGCCAGTTAAGGTGGTGGCAGCTCCACATTTCATAAACATCAAATTATAGAATTTAAAGTGTCGTTACATCAGTGGTTCTACACTTATAGTAAGTCCTCTTTTCTGAGATTAAGACAAGGGTGTGAGGGGGCATATATAGTTCATGTACTATATATATGTTTGTGTGTGAGTGGTTTGTGTGTGTGTCTCTGATGTGTGCGTTTGCACGTGCATGCAAATGATCGTAAGCTATGGCCATGTTCAGAAACTGGTTTAACAGGGTACTTCTTCCGGCACTTTTGTAGTCCCTTTACTCCAGCACACGTCAGAAAGTGTGAGTTGGGAGAAAACACGTTGAACCCTCCACTGTCACGTTCTTCCTTTCACGTTTGGTTTCTTGGCACAAAGGAAAAGTCAGTCCGTGGGTGTCCACTAACTGTGCATGCTTAAGATCCAGTTAGGGCAGTAGACCTACAAAGACTACCTACAAGCTGATAACATTTCACTTCAAAATGTGTACCTTAATAACTCCATTCAATAAGTAAACATACCCAACATTAGGCCTCAGCACACTAAGAAAAATGCAATCCTTAATTTACCGAGCTCTCTATTTTTCATCTGAGATGAAGCAACCTACAGAGCTTTCCAATGCGGTCAAGTATCAAGGAGCTAAAAGAGGGGGAAATGCTGTAAAATGGTGTAAAATAGTGTGAACATTAACAAATTCCCGCTCGTGCTGACAGGAGTCTGCAAAAATATAATTTCACCGCCAATGGTATGTGGCAGTGAAAAACCTTGCAATTTTATGAAGGCGTGAAATGTCCCCTCTAGTAAAAAAACAAACATAATTTATGAAAGTGTGGGACAGAAGGGTGAAAAGGAAAAAAGAAACATTTTCCCTCATTTAGAAACAAGATTCAAATTCATTAAAAAGTGTAATATCATAAATGTCTTTCACAGACGCGCTAATGTACATATCACATATAATTCTAAGCCTGCATTTAAATAAATGAACTTGAGACCGGGATGAAGAAGAAACAGGCGATCCCTTGCTGTCAAACTGATACCAGTGATAACTTCCTTGCACTTAAACTGTAGGTTCACTGATATGTTAAAGCTCACGACAGTTACCCTGTCTTTTTCCTGTTTTTATATATGTTAAGGCATTTTTTGTCAGGGTAGACAGGGACGGTTATGGCATAAACTGACGGTGTACGAATCTTGACAACCATGTGACTCACTATTCAAATCTCCACTGTGACATGGTTTAGAGTTAAGCTAACCAAACTCTCAGGCTGTCGAAAACATCCACTCTGATCAATCACTAAAGCAGGGCTTCATCTTAGTACCTCTCTGTTTAGTCTGTACACAGCTGACCTAGATGTAAAATTGAAAAAAGTACATGCCTTTTCACCAAAAAATGGTAGCCGTCGTTTTCATGTCGTCCCATACACAGATGACACTGTCCTTCCAGACTGCGCAGTGAACTGGCCCCCCAATCCTCACTATATTAGGTACGTACAACCACCATAAGAATTTAAAAGTTATTGTTATACAGCCGCATGTTTTTTGTTTTTGAAGGGACAAAAACCTAACCAGGTGGCTGGAAGCATGCAGACACTGGGCTACAAAGTGCACCCAGGTCATATAACTATCTGTTTTTAGGGTCGATCCTGTCAGTGCATGCGCTAACGCATGCATCTCGCTTGCAAGACTCTGTTGTATTAGGTTAACAGCTCGGAGTCTGCCTATCACTCACCATTTGTTGGCTTGCTGGGCACTCTTCTTTACAGCCTTATTTGTCAAGGCATGCCTGGCATCATTTCCGTTCCTGTGTGTAGAGCAGGGATCAAGCACTATTGATTCAAATTAATTAGTGTCCATCTGCTGCTCCAGAAGTGATCAAGCTACTATTTTGTTATTTTCAACTTTTAGTGCCCTGCAAACATAGGGCTTCTGACTGGCAAAAACATGCCCAGCAGGGCAAACAACACTGCAAAGTTTTATTTTTTAAAGCTAACTTTCTTTTATTTTGCCAAGTCATCTTTGCTCACCTTCCACTCATGTTTTCTTTTGTTTTTGTTTGTGTGTGCTGTTCACAAAAGATGACAATTAATATTGTTTAAAATATTGCAAAGAAACAGTGTTTCTTTATTATGCGTAATCTCTGAAATTATGTTTAACACACAATCATGCAGTGCACTCGAATCCCCCCACTCAAATCCGCTCCACTGCTATCCACTCCAGTCCAATCCAACCCACTTTGCACCACACCAGTCTATCCCACCCCATTCCAGTCCACTCCAACCCACCCCATTTCAATCCTCCCAGCTCGCCTCATTCTAATCAACCCCACTCCAATTCACCACTCTAATAAAAAACAATCTGCACCACTCCAAAGCAATGTGCCCCACTCCAATCAAAACAGTCTGCCCCACTCCGATCTTCCCCACTCCAATCTGCCCGGCTCTTATCCAAAACAATATGCCCCACTCCAATCCAAAATAACATGCCCCACTCCAATATGCCCCAATCCAAAACAGTCTACCCCACTGCAATCTGCTGCACTCCAATCCAAAACAATCTGTCCCACTGCAACCCAAAACAATCTGCCACTCCAGTCCACCCCACTCCCATCTTCCCCACTTCAATCCAAAACAATCTGTTCCATTCAAATATGCTCCACTCCATTGTGCCCCAGTTCCATCCAAAACAATGTGTCCCACTTCAATCCGCCCCACTCCAATCCAAAACAATCTGCCCCACTTCAATCTGCCCCACTCCAATCCAAAATAACCTGCCCCAGTTCAATCTGCCCATTTCAATCCAAAACAACCTGCCCCACTCCAATCCATTTCAACCTGCCTCGCTCCAATCTGCCCCACTCCAATCTGTCCCATTTTAATCGAAAACAACCTGCCCCACTATAATGCCAAACAACCCCCTCCAATTCAAAACAATCTGCCCTACACCAATCCAATCCACCTCACCTCACCCAAATCCAACCTACTCCATCCCAACTCACCCCACTCCAATCCACCCACTACAACCCAGTGCACCCCACACCAATCCAATCCAATCCAATCCACTCCCAGCCAGCCCAGTCCAATCTAGCCCACTCCAATTCAATACATTTCAACCCAATTAACCACACTGTTGTCCAGTCCAATCCACCCCACTCCAGTCCAGTCCAATCTACCCCACTGCAGTCCAACAAACTCTACTCCAATCAAACCCACCCCAGTCCAATCCAACCCACCCCACTCTAATCCAATAAACCCCACTCCAATCAAGTCAACTGCTACCAAATCCACTTCACTCCAATACAGTCCACCCCACTCCAGTACAATCCACCTTAATCCACATCACTCAGTCCAGTTCTCTCCACATTAAACACCCTATTCCAGTCAAATCCACCCCACTCCAAACCACTTTAATCTTCCCCACTTCAATCCAATACACCATTCTCCAGTCCAACAACCCCACCCCACTCCAATCCAGTCCACCCACTCCAGTCCAATTATTCATAATTCACTCCACTCCAATCCACCCAAACCCAATCCATTCCACCGTACCCCAATCCAGTCCACCACACCCCATCCAGTGTTCCCCAATCCAATCCACCACACTCAATCTAGTCCACCCCATCCCACTCTAATCTACCTCACTCAGTTCAATCCACCTCACTCCACTGTGATACAACCCACCCCAGTCTACCCTAATCCAGTCCACTTCTTTGCAGTCCAACCCACTGTAGTCCACCCCACCCCATGCCATTCCAACCTCAACTCAATGCAATATACCCCAGTCAAATCCATCCACGTCCAGTCCACCCCACCCCAATCCAATCCCCCTCCAGTTCACCTCAAACCACCTCACCCCATTTCAATCAACTCCAATCCACCTCAATACACTGCAATCCACCACACTCTACCACAATCCACCCCACCCCATCCCAGTTCAGTCCACCACACTCCAGTCCAATCCATCCAGTCTACACCACTCCAATCCGCACCACTCAAACACAATCCAATCCAATCCACCTCAAAACAATCCACCCCAGCCCAATGCAGTCCACCCCACCCTATTCCAGTTCAGTCTACCTCATTCCAATCCATCCACCCCACCGTAATCCACCCAACTTCCATGCAAACAATTAATCAGTCAATCAATCAATATTTGTAAAGCACGTCTACTCACCCATGAGGGTCTCAAGGTGCTGCCCACCCCTCTTCAATCCACCCCAGTCCAATTCAAACCACCCCTCTCCAATCCACCCCAGTCTAATTCACCGCAATCCATTCCAACACAGCCCACCACAAACCAATATACTCCACCCCAATCTAATCTACCCCACCACAATCCAGTCCACCCAACGGCAATCCAATGCAATCAACCTCAGCCCTATCACTCCAATCCAAACCACCCACCCAATCCAATCTACCCCACTCTAATCCACCACAATCCCATCCACCTCACTCCTTTTCAATCCACCCCAGTCCAATTCTATCCACCCCAAACCAATCCACCCCACTCCACTCAAGCCACCCCAATCCAATCCACCCCATTCTACTCCTGTCCAATCCACCCTACTACCTCAATCCACCGTAACCCACTCCACCCTATTCCACCCCACTCCACTCCACTCTACAATACTCTCTGCCACTGAATCCTACTTCCCTCTACTCAGCCCTACGACGTGCTACTCCCCCACTCCACTCTGACACTTCACACCACTAACCTTTGGCCATGCTGAACAGGAGCCACAATAGTGTACAACATGGCAAAACAAAGCCAAAAGGTCTTCTCTAGGCGAGACCTATTGGCTTTGCCAATGGTTGTTTGGTATAGTGAACAGGGTTGCCGTAAATGTCAAACAGTTGATGTTTGAAAGCGAAGCTGCAACATTACATTTTGAGCTTAAGCCTTTGTAGGATTAGCTTTTGAGTTCAACATTTGAACCTCCTTTATCTGTTATTCAAGCAACATGACTGGCTTTACATTACGTCCATAGGGTCACTCTAGGATTACTTTTGCCTTAGTCAAAGTATACCCATTGTCAAGCATTTAGATCCTTGTTTGTCATTCTCCCCTCATCAAGCCAGGCTTAAACTCACTGAGAATGTAACATTCACATACAGTCACTTCTGTCAAAAGGCTCTTGTTTCAAAGCAAGGACAAAAGTTCCATTATCCACAAAGTTTTATTCTTGGTACTAAATTGGGGATAATAAGGGAGTATAAATAAGCAATGTTTTTTTCCTAAACAAAAAATGTGTGTCCCTGATGTGCATGGAGTTTGCTCCTGTGCATGTGGCTACTCTCATTTGCCTGCCCCTGTCAGCCATGTTTTGCAGAGCGGGGCAGGGAAAATGAATGGCAGTCACCTATCCCTCAAAAGGGTGGTGCAGCCAGCACTATGACCCACTGTAGCAGGCAGACTGCAGGATGTGTGGTTTCAATTTGTTAAGCCAGCTAAGGCGCCACCAAAGGTAACCAGAGAATCCACTACTCTAAACAGAGTGGGAGAACCACAGGTTTCGCGAAGCAGGAAGACCACTGGTTTATAGCAATCCTCCCACTTTACCAAAACATACATTAAGCCTTAAGAATGAATTAACGTTCAGAAATTGTTTAATAAAGTCATTGAGAAGTTAACCTGGTTTAAGTTTCTATATCTCTGGGCCACTCTTAAACCTGACAAAATAGTACACTTTCTTAATTTCAATGAAATCATGGGCAAATTGTCCCAAAATATACTTATTTTTAAACGATGCAATTGAGAACATTTTTGTGTATGAAATTCAGTCTTGTATGTATGGTAATGTTATTATCAACTTCAATAAAATCTGCTGCACCTGAATCTGTCTCATTGGTCTCACCAATGTTGACTGAAAGTTTAAAAAGAAAATGAGAGAAGTTTTGGTGAGAAAGAATTTACTTTAAATGGAAAATGAACAAAGCGGGAAAAGATTTAGTGATATTTTTAGATACATTTAAACCTCCTTAATTATTTTTTAAATCATTAAACCTAATTTCTAAACCTAACTTTAAGTACATTGCTTTTCCCTAGCTCATAAATCTAGGGCCCGAATCATGAACTGCATTTTGAAGTATGCAAAGAATACTATAGTAATACTACTCACATACTACAAATTGCAAGTTTCAAACCTACAGTCGTGGACCTCCACTTCTCCTACCCTTTCTGCATAGATCTACACCACATGTGTTGGGATCTTTACACTCATAGGTATACTTTTTGTATTACATGTAGGAGAGACAAAAGGGAGTGGAAAGAGTATGGGGAATTGTAAGATCATTGCAACAAAAATGTATACATATTTAATTTTATTAAATAATACAAATTTAATTTGAGATTTTTAAATGCCATTTTATTATTTCCAGTTTAATAATAAATATTAGAAATTAATTTACATTTATATCACTCATTAAAATATTCGTATTATTATTTTCAAAACAATAAATTATTACATTCCTCTATACCTTCCCATTAGAAGGTCTGCACTGTGCTAGTAGACATGTCCGCCAAGTAAGTAGAATGTAAAATATGGTTATGAAATTACTTTTAGTAACTTTACGTTTGTAAGTAGAATCGTAGGCAGCTCCAGCACTGGACTGGAAGGGGTGTAGACAAATTGACATTAAGGGGCATATTTATACTCTGTTTGCACCAAATTAGTGTCATTTTTTTTTACTCTAATTCGGTGCAAAACTAACTCCATATTTATACTTTGGTGCTAGACCCCTCTAGCACCAAATTTATGGAGTTAAAGTCATTTTTTGAAAGTGGAGTCCTACTTTGCCTTAATGAGATTCAAGGTAGGCGTTCCCGTGCAAAAAATGACTCTATGGCCTTAACACCATATTTAGGGGCATATTTATACTCTGCGGCGTATTTATACTCTGTTTGCACCGAATTAGTGTCATTTTTTTTAACTCTAATTCGGTGCAAAACTAACTCCATATTTATACTTTGGTGCTAGACCCATCTAGCAACAAGGCCCTTATTTAAACTTTTTTTGCACTGCATTAACGTCATTTTATGACACAAAAGTGGCGCAAACTTACAAAATATTGGCCCTTATTTATACTTTTTGCTGCAAAACTGCACTAACTCAGTTTTGCACCAAAAAGTTGAGCACCGGCTTGCACCATTTCTGTGCACCAGCCGGGCACCATATTTATGGAATGGTGCAAGCCGGTGCAAAGGGTAGGCTAGAGTTTTAAAAAATGACTTTAGACGGGTGGGGCTGGCAGTATAGAAGAAGAGGGTTTAGCACCAAAAAATGGCTTTAGGCAGGTTAGAGTAAAAATAAATGACTCTAACCAGATTAGCGTCATTTTATGGTGCTAAACCTACCATGCCACATGACTCCTGCCTTAGGAAAGGCAGGAGTCATGCCCACCACCCCAGTGGCCAGCACAGAGGACAGGGGTCCCCTGGGCATGGCCATTGCACCCGGTGCCATATATGGGGGCCCATTTCAGGGCCCCCTATGGCACTTTCAAAAATAAAATGCACTTACCTGTACTTACCTGGGATGGGGTCCCCCATCCTCGCAGTCCCTCTAGTGTGGGTGGGGGTGCCCCTAGGGCCTAGGGAGGGCACCTCTGGGCTTATTCCATGGTGTTCCACCATGGAAATAGGGCCACAGGTCCTCTAAGACCTGCCCTGACCCAGGTCTTAAAAAATGGGGCAAAGCAAGCTTTGCCCCATTTTTTGACCCTTCCTCCCTCCTTTGCACCATTTTTACATGGGAGTATAAATATGGTGTTAAGGCCATAGAGTCATTTTTTTGCACGGGAACGCCTACCTTGCATCTCATTAAGGCAAGGTAGGTTTCCACTTCCAAAAAATGACTTTAACTCCATAAATTTGGTGCTAGACGGGTCTAGCACCAAAGTATAAATATGGAGTTAGTTTTGCACTGAATTAGAGTAAAAAAAAAATGACGCTAATTCATTGCAAACAGAGTATAAATACGCCCCTTAGCGTCAAAAAATGATGCTAATCTGCTCAGAATCATTTATTTTGACTCAAAACTGCCTAATGTAATTTTTTTTTTAAGCTAGCCTACCCTTTGCACCGGCTTGCACCATTCCATAAATATGGTGCCCAGCTGGTGCTAAAAAATGGTGCAAGCCGGTGCAAAACTTTTTGGGGCAAAACTGCCTTAGTGCAGTTTTGCACCAAAAAGTATAAATAAGGCCCTAAGTTGTAACTCTCCACTTGGATATAAGATAGAGAGATACACCTAGGGGTAGTAGTAAATATACACACAAGTAAATATAAATGTATATTGAGAGCACAACACAATAAAAATCCCACACTAATTTAGAAAAATAGAGTACATTTTAGTAAATTACTTGACAACAAAAATCCAATCAGTAGAACTGGAGTTATGAATTTTTAAAGCTGAAAGTGAAAACTAACACCTAAAAGATCAAAGCGCCAACTGTGGATATTTAGTTGCGTGAGGTTGAAAGTTATGGTCGACCACAATGGAGTGCGTTTCAGATACACAAAGTGGATTGGGCTCCGTCTCTGCTTACCTTCTGACTTAGAAGACATTTTCTTTTAAATTGTCTGAGAAGGAAAAGTTCAGTGGGGAAAGGTAGTTAGCAGTGTCCAAGGAGGAGGCATCATCGTCGAGGAGCTGCTGGGCAAAGTTGCTGTGAAGATTTCTTCATTCTGACGAAGGCGGTCATTCTGACCGCGGCGGGCGGCGGTAGCCGCCCGCCATGCGGTCACCGCCATTTGGCCGCTCCGCGGTCAAAAGACCGCGGAGGCCATTCTGGCTTTCCCGCTGGGCCGGCGGGCGCCCGCCAAAGGAGCACCCGCCGGCCCAGCGGGAAAGGCCCTGCAACATAGAAGCCACCTCCGAATGGAGCCGGCGGTGTTGCAGGGGTGCGACGGGTGCAGTTGCACCCGTCGCGATTTTCACTGTCTGCTAAGCAGACAGTGAAAATCATGCTGGGGCCCTGTTAGGGGGCTCCTGCACTGCCCATGCCAGTGGCATGGGCAGTGCAGGGGCCCCCAGGGGCCCCACGACACCCGTTCCCGGCGCCGCCATGGAGATTCAGCCCAGACAGGGGAAATCCGTCGGGAAACCGCCGGATCCCCTTTTCTGACCGCCAGGGTTGGAATGACCCCCTAAGTCCCTTTTTTGGAAAGTTGAAAATCTCCATTGGGACAAAGCTGCAGGCTGTTGCCAACAAGGGCCCCACAAGTCTGGATACCGCTTTTGTTAGGAGCCACTGAACAAGATTTGCTGCTGCGGAGAAAAACTTAGCAAGAGCTGCCATGAAGTCATGCTGACCAGCGATGCACCTTGGGTGGATCATTAAGCAGGTAGGTCCCAAGTTTTGAATTTGGGATATATGGACACCTTAATACCACTTCCAAGGGCCCAGGACTAAAGAAGTACCACTTGGAGGGTCAAGATTTACCCAGGTGCTGGTTAAAGACTTTTTGATCCTTTTGTGTTCCTGAGGCTCTAATCAGGTGGCCAGCCAACTAGCTCTTGGAGTCACTCTGGAAGTCCTGGGGTCAAGATAAAGAGCAGCGCTCAACCAACAGGGCAGACCTCTGGGATTCAAGGCAGGCTTCAGGTAGTAAAGCTGTCCTTTTTGTTTCAGAAGAGCAGGCTTCTGTCATACTCAGTAGGTCACAGCAGCAGGCAGTCCTCGGAGTCCCTGGGTAGGTCCAGAAAATGAACTGAAGAGTGGGTCTAAGGGTTCCCTTTCCACACCTGGCACATTCTTTGAAGTGGAACACACTTCTGTAGGCTTTCCCCCCTCATAGAAGTGCCTGGAATTTCCTGCCTCCCTGTCCTGTCTTCATCGTGGCTGTAGGCACAAGAGAGTGGTGTGAAATCCTTTGTGTGAGATCAGGGCACAGCCTATTGAATCAGAAGTGGGACTGTGCCCAGCTCCACCCCCATATCCTGCCTGAGATAGCCCATCCAGGTACACATAACCCCACTATTGTGTGGCTGTCTGGGAGGAATATACAAATGTCAATTGCCCCTCACCTAGTCTTGTGACCCAGGAACAGGCTGCAAGTACCAAATGTTTAGGGCACAAAAATGCCAACTTTCGAAAAGTGGTATTTTTAAAATTGTAAGTTAAATTCTGAATTTACCATTAAATAGGATTTAAAAATACAATTCTGTAGACGCCAAACATGTCTTTCCAACCTGTTCCTAACCAAGATTTTGTACTTATTAAATGCCATAAGGTCCTCCAATAATATCCTATGGCAGGCTTATGCCTTACATTAGCGAAACATTAATTTTTCACTACCAGGACATGTAAAACTTAAAAGAACATGTCCAACATTTTGATTGCAATGCACCCTCCCCGGTGGGCTATTTAGAGAATACCTTAGGGATGACCTATATGTATTGAAAAGAGAGTTTAAAGCTCAACAAAAGGGTTATTTTGCCAAGTCAAATGGGCAGTTTAAAACTGCTAGTAAGCTGCAATGGCAAACCTGAGCTATGTTTTAAAGGGCTACCTAAGTGGGTGGCCCAATAAGTGCTGCAGGCCCACTAGTGGCATTTAATGTATAGGCCCTGTGTAAATAGTATATCACTTTACTATGGACTTGTAAGTAAATTAGATACGCTAATGAGGTGCAAGTCAATGTAGCCATGTTTTAGGGAGGGAGCACAAGTACTTTAGCACTGGTTATCAGTGATAGAGTGCACAGAGTCCTAAAGCCAACAAAAATGAATTCAGCAAAATAGAAGGTTTAAGGCAAAAAGTTTGGGGGAAGTCATCGTAAGGCTAATAGGCCTAATATGCCACTTATAGTTGTCATTTTGCTGCCTAAATCCAATGTGCCTTTCTGCCAGTGTCCAGGGTCACACGACTGTGATTTGCTCTACTATTGTGGGTTGCATATTCTTTCCAGACACGGGGACAAAAGGGTTTTGGGTGTGGGGCAGTGTTTTTCTTTTCTAAACATGATGTCTTGGTGTGTTGTACTCAGCCCTTCCTGAGCTTCAAAGGTTAGCACAAGGGTTTGGCTCGGCCCATCCCCCTCATGACTTTTAAGGCCGCCTGCCCTACAACTGATAAACATATCTTACACCTAGGTCTACCTGCCCTTTGTGACCCTAGAGAATTTGGAGATAGATTCAGGAGAGGGAAAGGTTAGACAAAGGAGGTATCTCCTCACACAGTACTGGCACTGGGTACAAGATTGGCACCCTCAGAATCTCTCAACACTCTTGGGCCTGTGGAAGCTTTAGAAGAAGGACTACCCTGCTGTATGAAAAAGGAATGCTAGACTTGCTTGCCTTGAACCCTAGAGGTGACTGCAAGGGTTAGTTGGCTGACCTCCTGTTTGAGCTAACTACATCGACACAACAAGTATCCAGAAGCCTTCCCTGCAATTGCCCAGCTGACCAACACCAACTGGACCTGCCTGGACCCTGCTGCTGACCTCAACTGGAGTGTTTTCCAACCCCCAAGAAGTGCCTTCCTTTCTCTTGGATGGCTGGCTAGTGTCGAAGAGTACTTTTCCAGCCTACAAAACGCAAGAACTCGACTCCAGGTAAAAGTTAAGAGGTTATGTGTATTAAAAAAGAAACGTCCCCAATCTTGTTACGAATGCCTGTAACCAAGGAGGTAGCATCAGAAGTTGGATGCAGGTTCTTCTTTGGTATTGCCACTTCCATGCACAATTTCTCATCAACAATTTCTTTGGAAATGTTCCAGTGATATTATGAATGATATCATAGAAGGTGTAATGAGTGATGTAGCATATGGGATGATTAGCAGTGCATGTCAACGGTGCAAGCTGTAGTTACCTTAGGGCAACAGTTTTAGTTACTTGAAACAACTATAACCGTTTTTTTAGTTTAAAATGTTACTTTGTCACTTAAATTTTCACCAACTATAATGTTACTTTAACCCTTGTTTTTTTACAGTGGATTGCTAGTTTTTTTAACATAAAAACATATTTTATTGCCTTCTCTAAAGCCAACCCCTGCTGCTTACAATCTCTGGTCGTGAACGGCGTGGGGTTGGCTTCAGCGCCAAGCCCTAGGTCCAACCGCCACAGGAAGCCAACCACATGCTGTGCATGGCTGACAGGTCTTGGGTTGTGGCCAAGGCCTGCGTCCAAGCTATTGGCGCAGCTCCCCTCTTATATATATGTTAAGTGTAAAAAACAAAGGTTCAAAACTTAGCTATATTTAGGAAAATTGTATTTATTCTTTCTATACAAATTAAACTTAAACTACACAAACATTAGAAATTCTAAATGTATAGTCATACCTTGAATTTACAATTTACGCACCACCTTCAAATTACTATAACTCATGCATGTCCGTACACAGTGTTGTCAGCTTGCTAGCCGTAGTACATAAACTATAACTCGCCACTCTACTAAACACAGTGTTCTCACAAATTATCTCGTTTGAGATGTCATTAGTGTGGTTCTGAAAGCTACGATTCCACATAGTATAAGCAGGACCACTGGAACTATGTGACTGTGCTGCTGCATCAATTTGCTCTTAATTATAGATTTGCCAAATAACCCATCATCTTCCGCATAATCTGCAGATTTGAACAAAACAATGGTTTCTAGTATCAAACGGTTCAAAAGTTACTAAAAATGCAGCAACATGAGCTGTCGGTCTTTGTAAGGTCCTTTACAAAGCCGGACTGGTCACCTTTCCTTGTTTATTGCTATATTTGGGTGTTAAACTGGCACTAATGAGGTGTAACCAATACCCAGTCGTTATGATCAAGTTTAAAAATTACGAAATAATGAAGTAATACTCTTACAAAATGTACTGCATTATGCTGCATAATTTGCCTTGTCTTGCCTTGTAATTTACTCAACTGTACCACATAATTTGGCTCTCTCCTGCCCCATAGTTCCAGTGGCCCTGAGTATAAGTGATGTAATATGAAAGGGTGTTGTCAATTCGCTAGCCATTGCACATTAACTATAGCTCGTGCCTTTATACACTTTAATATTGCATCACTTACAGGTGAAAATGGCTTGGTGAATTGTGCTTCTCTTCTACATATGATTTAAAAACATTTCCGTACTGACTTTGGTATGAAAAAATTAAAGCATTTCCTTCTACCCTAAAAAAAAATATGAGCGAGAATTATCCCTCTTGAGAGCCACTTGACTGTGGTTGCATTCTGGAAAAAGAGCAAAACACATGAATCCAAATGAAAAACAACAGAATTTGAGTTTATTGATATTTTTTGTCTGTTATTGGAAACTGAAAAGGGGGTCAATGGAATTGAATATCAATTTGTCAATGTTGCAGAGCCGGGTGCATTCGGTGAGGTGCAGAGGGCAATTAGTGGAGCGTGCAGTAAAACCTCCTGTGAGGTGGAAGCCATTACTGAAGTTCTACAAGCTGTCTGAGACCAGCCTATGTATCTGGCACATATTCACAAACAGCCCATGCAGACAGTGACCTTTAGAGCATTAACAGGCCCAACCTTTACACAGGGATGAATTGTTAAAGTGCAGCTACATCTGAGCAAACACGATATAATTGGCAGAGAGGACAGACAAATAACGCATGCCCTATTCTTCTTACTTTTCTTACTTGACCTTCTTTGGGTCCCCCCCTGGACGATCAATGAAATGAGCGAGGAACTGCAGTGTGTATCCTCTTACTTGTGATTAAAGCACGCACACTGGAATTTTTAGTTTAATCAGTGCTTAATTTGTAAATAAAAACGTGCTGGCGTTCAAAGCTCTCTTCTGAAACACGCGGCTGCTACAATTGAATATGCGAGCGCCGAATACTGAGGCAGCCTAATCTTAAACCATATCGGGTCACTTTAATCCATTTACAGCACCTCCCTGCCCCTTCAGATCACTCTTGCAGCTTTCTGCTTTCTCCCTTTGTGACGCTTTTTTGCTATTCTCTTCCTCTGTCTTTCTCAAATGTGCCCTTTGCTCGCAGGAAATGTTTGAGGTAGAAACATAAGCGGCAGTCCTCAAAAATAAGTGTTGGGGCCTCTCACAGGAAACCACAGGCTCACATTAAGCACTGTTCAATGTCTGATTGTTGAAGTGATATGATTAGCAGCAGGCAACCTCTAATTCGATCACTTATCAAAGTATTAAAAAAGAGGGCAAGTATTATTGAAAAAGGGATCATAAAACAATACCTGGATCCATTTTCCTTTGTTTCTTCTGAGCAGGACAGTTATGAACAGATGAGGTCGTAGCTGCTCCATCAAGTCATACAGGAAAGCCTTCTTCACCATTTACTTTTACAAGCTATACTGATGCCGAAAAGGGCACTAGTGAGAGATCGTTATCAGCAATTGCTTTTAATAACTTTTTACAAGTGCATTCTGATGTCACAGTTGCTGCTCACTTTCAGCAGACCATGTCGGATATAGTCATCCCCAGTGCTTAATATGAGCTGGTGGTTGCTGGTGGGGGGCACCAGCACTGATTTTGGGGAGCAAGCACTTATTTTTCTGCATTGACGATTTCCCGAGAGCAAAATAGCGAAACACACTGATGGAAAAGAAGGAAGAGAAAGGGCCTGATTTACAGTTTTGTGGAAGTGGGTACTCTGTCACAAACGTGATGGATATCCTTCTTACAGTATTAAGATTTGTTATATCCTATGGAAATTGTAACACAGCAGATGGGATAGCCATCACCTTTGTGATGGAGTAACCCATCCACCAAATTCTAAATCAGGCCCAAAGACTGAAAAAAACATCCCCACAGGAGAGTGTGATAAAGGGGAGAGGGATGTCTGGTACTTCTATTACTGAAGTGGACTCAGGACTAATAACACAGGTCGTGGGCTTCTGAGCAGCACTTTGGGCATCAGCACTCATTATTTACAGATTAAGCACTGTCATCCTCACAGTGGATTATATGATGGAAGCTATGTACTACAATATATCCTGAATATAATAGGAAGCTTTTGTGAGTCTTGCCCATGGTAAATAGAATCTTAGATTAAAGACTAACCTACTAATTTAAAACAGGTTGTGATAAAAAAATACCTGTACATTATTTTAGGGTGTAAATTAAATTTAATCCAAATATGGGTGTATCACTGTCACCGTGGAAGATTTGAGAATGATGCCATTGGCAATGAGTTTACCTTAATATAACAGTACGTAGGTACGTGCTATGGCACCCTTTTGTCTCCATCTGATGTGAAAATCTCCCTGTGATGCACTCACCTTCTGCCTTTGGCTGCCACAAGGCATATTAAGAAGTTTGGAATATTGTTCAAGACTAGATGGATGGGGGGAGCGGTGTCCCCAACCCCTTCATGCTGAGTTCTTCTCAGAGAAGGAAAGTCTGGCAGTCCTCTCAGTGTCAATTGTTTAGAGTGAGGCTTCGCAAATGTGGGGAATGTATAATTCAGGAGTGTCCCAATGATGAAGTACGTTTCCCAGCAGTCACATACCTCTCACATTGTTTGGAGATGGCAGTGAATATCTTGGATCATTGGGTAAAACTTCCACTTTTCGCAGTTTCCCTGTGTTAGACCTGACATGCCTTAGGGTGGTCACCCCTAACTTTTTGCCTGCCTGCCTCCCTCCACTTTTTGGACTCTGTTTTGCTGGCTTTTAGACTCTGCGCACTTTACCACTGCTAACCAGTGCTAAAGTGCATATACTCTCTCCCTTTAAACATGGTAACTTTTGATCATACCCAATTGGACTATTTAATATACTTATAAGTCCCAAGTAATGTGCACTGTATGTGCCTAGGGCCTGTAGATTAAATGCTACTAGTGGGCCTGCAGCACTAGTTGTGCCACCCACTCAAGTAGCCCCTTACCTTGTCCCAGGCCTGCCAGGGCAAGGCCTGTGTGTGCAGTTTCACTGCCACTTCGACTTGGCATTTAAAAGTACTTGCCAAGCCTAAAGCTCCCCTTTTTCTACACATGTCACCTCTAGTATGTGCCCTAGGTAACCCCTAGAGCAGGGTGCTGTGTGGGTAAAAGGCAGGACATGTACCTGTATAGTTTACATGTCCTGGTAGTGTAAAACTCCTAAATTCGTTTTTACACTACTGTGAGGCCTGCTCCCTTCATAGGCTAACATTGGGGCTGCCCTCGTACATTGCTGAAGTGGCAGCTGCTGATCTAAAGGGAGTAGGAAGGTCATATTTAGTATTACCAGAATGGTAATACAAAATCCTGCTGACTGGTGAAGTTGGATTTAATATTACTATTTTAGAAATGCCACTTTTAGAAAGTGACCATTTCTCTGCACTTAAATCTTTCTGTGCCTTACAATCCACGTCTGGCTAGGTTTAATTGAGAGCTCCTTGTGCATTCACTCAGACACACCCCAAACACAGGGTACTCAGCCTCACTTGCATACATCTGCATTTTGAATGGGTCTTCCTGGGCTGGGAGGGTGGAGGGCCTGCTCTGACACAAAGGACTGCCACACCACCTACTGGGACCCTGGCAGACAGGATTGAACTGAAAGGGGACCTGGTGCACTTCTAAACCACTCTTTGAAGTCTCCCCCACTTTAAAGGCACATTTGGGTATAAAACAGGGCCTCTGCCCTACCACCTCAGACACTTGCTGGAGAAGAAACCTGAACCAGAAACTACATCCTGCCAAGAAGAACTGCCTGGCTGCTCAAAGGACTCACTTGTCTGCTTTCTACAAAGGACTGCTGCCCTGCGGTTGGCCTGCTGCCTTGCTGAACTGTTGTCTGGCTGTAAAAGTGCTCTCCAAGGGCTTGGATAGAGCTTGCCTCCTGTTCCCTTAAGTCTCAGGACCAAAAAGACTTCTTTTTTTCATTTGGACTCTTCGTGCGCCGAAAATTTCGACGCACAGCTTGCTCCGCGGCGAGAAAATCGCCGCACACCGACGCTGATCGACGCAACGCCTTCGGGTGACTGGAACTTCGACGCACAGCCTCGCAAGGACAACGCCGCCCGACTTCCAGAGGGGAAATCGACGCGACGCCTGCCGTGAGAACAAAAATTCCATGCACAGCCTCCCGGAACGACGTGCAGCCAGAAAACAAGCCGGAGAATCCACGAACAGACCCCGGGACATCTGGTAATCCCGCGAACCACAAAAAGAGACTGTCCGTGCTCCGGAAAATGACGCACGACTTCCCCGCGTGAAAAATAACGACGCAAGTCCGTGTGTGCAGGGGAGAAATCGACGCACACACCATTTTTCCACGTATCTCTTCTTCTGCGGCCCTTTACGGAGATTTTCCAATGTAAACCAGGTACTTTGTGCTTGAAAGAGACTTTGTTTGCTTTTTAAAGACTTAAGACACTTAATATCACTTTTCAGTGATATCTCTACAATTTCACATTGCATCTTCATTCGTTTTTGACCTACAATTATCCAGATAAATATTCTATATTTTTCCAAACACTGTGTGGTGTATTTTTTGTGGTGCTATATGGTGTTATTGTATGATTTATTGCACAAATACTTTACACATTGCCTTCTAAGTTAAGCCTGACTGCTCTTGCCAAGCTACCAAAGGGTGGGCACAGGATAATTTTGGATTGTGTGTGACTTACCCTGACTAGAGTGAGGGTTCTTGCTTGGACAGAGGGTAACCTGACTGCCAACCAAAAACCCCATTTCTAACACCCTGTTACTAGGCAATTCTGATTGAATGTTTTTGCAGTTAGGAATCTTGCTAAGCTGATTTCCTTTGGAGTTTGTTGGAGGACATTTGGGAGAAGAGATAAGTATTCTGAAAGTGGAGTAACATTTTGAAATTGAATTTGAACTATTTTAAATATTTAAGTTTGGATATTTCCAAGACAGAAAAGATGGCTGCATTGCACCTGGGGTTGATTATGTTACAGAACACGGAAGGATTCTCAGCACTAATCAATGCCAAACGTGATATGCCTATATGATCATGCATAAGCTATTAAGAGTTCCTGTACAGAGTATAACATTTCCTGAAATAGAGACTACAGAATATTAAAGTCTATTTAAATATATTTCCTTTTGCAGTAGAAAAAGAGTCATTAAGGAACCAAACCTATCCTCCGCAGAGTGTCACGGAGCTTGAGGTAGTTACCCCCCTTGTAGGGACAAGTTTTGGTGGATTTATACATAAAATACCCATCTCATGTATGTTTTAATTTCAGGAATAACAAGTTTCACATCAGATCATAGATACTACATTATGCACAAAAACAGCTAAGATATATCCCTTAGTGGATGGGGTGGCAGATGGAAGAGTGCATCTCCAGTGGCATAACAAAGGCCCCCACACCGCCAGCAGTGTGGGGGGCCCCAAGCTCCAGGAGACCCCTTAGCACAGCATCTGGCCTGAATGACTCCAGAGGGGGGGCCCCATCCATGTTCTCTGCTGGGGGCCCCCTCCAGTTTCATTACACCACTGTGCATCTCTCCTGCTGGAACCAGGGTAAAGAGTGTGTGCTTTCCAAAATGGAATCAGTCACACATGTGTCACTAGTTAACTCTCTATCGTGCTACTCTGTGAATGGCACAATCAATCATTCCACGTATGCTCCTATTGGCGTTCATGAAAAATAAAATTGAATAAGGTCTAATCAAGCAATATAGGATGAATACTCAAGGACAGCAGAGGTTTCATTAATCGAGCCATGTCCAACTTTAGGTCCACAGTACAGAAAAAACTTTGTGCTACAGTACACTATGTCAATGCCTTTCTGATTCTTGAAAATTGCTTAAAAATGTTCTCCTCCTCTGTTCACTCCAAACCTTTCTCCTTCTAGTATGTTAAAAGTTTATGGACTGAAAATTTCTAAGACACTGCTGAGCAAATATAGCGCTGTTTGACTGAGCGCACACAGAGGACAGTGGTCTACTTCTTCCTACGCCGCATCCAAATTCCACCACACCTCAGGAAACTTCACTGGCTCCCCATGGTCTCCCTACCTCAAGAGCTGCATACACCTCCACCACCCCTCCAAACAGCTCTGCTCAGGTCAGCTCTCACTGGCACACATCCCCCACGTAAACAAAAGCAGAGCAAGAGGTTGCACCTTCTCAAACTTCTCCCCCAAAGCACGGATCAACCTCTCACAGCACACCAGAACCTCCTCATCACTTCTTGAGTTCCGCAAGAAGCTGAAGACCTGTTTTTTTCAAATAATTTCAAGGAAGAGCCATGTCTACCCACCTGCGAAGCACCGGGATAGGCTCACAGGTGATTAGCACGCTATACAAATCTTCATAGCATACCCTAACAGGTTCTCTTACGTGACCTTTAGTTAACATGCTCTTGAAAGGTCTCACTCTCATATTTGGATATTTGAAATCCCTCAAGAATTTGCCAGCCACAAAAACAACTTTACTTACAATTTGGTGTATTTAAAATATATTCTTCGGGAGGAACATTGCACACACCCTTCTCTTTTGTTTATTCATTAATTCCTTAATTCATTTAAACCAGCAAGGGCATTTGAACACGCGAAGTTATACACTGCAAGACCATTCTCGTACCAAAGATAATTAACATTTAGATCATTGCATAAAAAAGTTTGTGATCAGTGGTAAATGATAGTTGAGAGACGATAAAATATTATACACACAGTTGTCCAACATATAATATTATATATTAAGATGCACATAGTGTGCATTGTCGAGTGTGTGGAGGAGACATGGCTTATCTGATCTCTGTGTCTTTGGTAAATGAATCTTTCTAGGCACATAGAAGCCCTTCTCAACTCCCCAGAGCCAGACTGAAATACAAAATCAGCAGTAGCAAATATTTTAAAATCATCCCCACGTCTCCAGACACTGTGACTGTAATGTGGGCATGGCTGGGTCATGGCAAACCATGCTGCCCAGTTCGACCACCCTCCAAAGCCACCGAAAACACCCCGGAGGCAGAACGTGGGCCCACTTCTTTAACTGACAAGCTACAGCGGCAAACATCTGTAAAGACCTGACTATCCAACGCGGCAAGCAAAGGCAGGAGTGACTTACAATTCCTCGGTCTCCTTTCGACCTTTATCAAGGTACGCTCACAGATGAAAGCCATATTTTTGTGACCAGCCCTGGCTGCGTGTTTACCGCAATCATGCCGAGGTGTGCCGGCGGGGCAGTGATGCTCTCCGCCCTCGTCGCCAAAGTGTTTCCACTGTCATTATTTACATGTAATGACTTGCTGCAGCACCGAGCTGCTGTTTGCGGGACTGAAAGGAATTTGAAATTGGATTTGTGTTCTCTTGCGTTCCTCTTTCTTTTTATATTGTACATTATGTTAGCTTTACATTACCTCGCCCCACGACGAGAAGCTGAGCAACTCACAAGGGATCGAACAAGACGTGAAACTGCAGCGAGCTGAGCTATCTTTCAGAAATCTATTCCGCCTGCAATTACCCGCTCTGTAATATGCTGTTTATGCACATTCTGACACCGACAGTGAAAAATAAACATTGCCCGCATAGCTTCCATCCCAGGTGCACCATACGCACGCGTCCCCATATATAAAATCAACGCAGCCCTGACACGCATGAATACATTTTAGATCTACCATAAAGCATAATTCATTACGCGTTGTACAGTACGGCAAGTGTTTTTTCTTTCCTCCATATGAAGGTACAGTGTTCGGCCAGTGTATGAAAGAGGCGCATAATTCATTATACATTGTACAGTACATGTAGTGTTTTTATTCCCTTTGATGTACTCAGTTCTTACATGTGGAGGTGCAGTGGTCCGTCGCTAAGTGGAGGAGGCACATAGGGCCATATGTACGAAAGCTTTTTCCCATAGACACAGAATGGGTAAAATCCTTTAGTACATCTGGCCCATAATTCATTACACATTGAATAGTACTGCTAGTGTTTTCATTTCCTTTACCATATGTAGTTATCCACCATGAAGGTGTATGAAACATGCACATAATTCATTAGGCATTGTCCATTACAGCTAGTGTTTCATTTCCTGTGCTTTGTTCAGTTATGCCATATGAAGGTGCAGTGTTCAGCCTCTATATGAAAAAGGCACGTAATACAATGAGCTTTGTAATGCGCTGCTAGTAGTCATATTACAATGAGCTTTGTAATGCGCTGCTAGTGGTCACAATACAATGAGCTTTGTAATGCACTGCTGGTGATCATAATACAATGAGCTTTGTAATGCACTGCTAGTGGTCATAATGCAATGAGCTTATAATGCGCTTCTAGTGTTCATAATGCAATGAGCTTTGTAATGCGCTGCTAGTGTTCATAATGCAATGAGCTTTGTAATGCGCTGCTAGTGTTCATAATGCAATGAGCTTTGTAATGCGCTGCTAGTGGTCATAATGCAATGAGCTTTGTAATGCACTGCTAGTGGTCATAATACAACGAGGTTTGTAATGCGCTGTTAGTAGTCATAAGACAATGAGCTTTGTAATGCACTGCTAGTAGTTTCATTTCCTTTACTGTATTCAAGCATTTCCTTGACATGAAGGTGCAGTGGTCTGTCGCTGTGGGGCAACACTTTACAGCTTTATCTAATATTGTTCAACTCATTATTCTGAATACACCTTCCCTCCAAGGTTCTAACATTCTTCACACACCATTTTGCTGTATTACATGTCAAGTAATTGCCTTTTACTCATTTATTTGTTGGTTTCGTATAGTGCTCACAATGCCTTTCACTGCACCAGGGCACTAGCCCTCAGACAGGGACTGAATTTAAGTTGGAGTGAAAATAACTACAAGCAAGATCAATTCGGTTCCTGAATAAAGACTAATACAAACGTTTTGGGAAATATATTGGTTTTCCAGGACAGTCCTCTTAGGGGAAATCCGGTTTATAAAAGTCATGCCCTCAAGTATGCCTGGCAGCTCAGTGGAGTTTATGCATTTTCTTTTTATAGTGCCTACAGAGCCTGTGGGCACAGGATCACTCTACTGCAAACAATGACATTGACAACAAGTATTAAGTGACAGACGTAAAATGATTATTCAAGCTGATCAAGAGCAATTGTCGAGTTTGTAGAACAACTAAATAAATACAAAAACAAAATACCAAATATCAAAACAGCTGAACTTGTACAAACAGGAATCCATACAAAGTGCTAAACACTCACAATTGCTCCTGGTGCAGTAGCAAGCTTTCGTCAAAGGCTGGAAGGTGATACACAAAGTCCTGAAGAAGAAGGGGGCAACAAAACTAGGTAGACGATGGCATGTTCCAGGAGGAGTAGTAGTGTTGATTGAATGGTAGGTTTTCATCCATCTTTAGATGAAAAGCACAGAGGGAATCAATGAAATGTATGGCAGAGGTGGAGTTTCAGACTTTGGAAGCACCTGAAAATAATTGTTGCAGTCCTTGTTTTTTGTAGAAATGAGTGTCTCCAGGACAGCACGATCTGTAATGATCAAGTTACTCTTAAAATATTTAATATTGTGGCCAAGCAGGAGGAAGAGTCAGAGTGCAGGAATTTGTGAACTAGGCTAGGTAGTTGTAGATGCATCTCCTCTCTGAAGGTTACCATATCAAAGAAGTGAGCACTAAAATGATACGGTTGAATTGTGTGATCAGAAAATCTATATGGGCTGTGGGGTGCAAGGCTCTTTTAAGAGGGCAAGATGGATTCTGGGAATTCAACTGGTGGCAATCAGAGTTCAAGGCATGCAGGATGTATTCCATTTTACTGACCACTCTGATTCCGCACCTAAAGGGGGTCTCCCATGTAAATGGGAGTGCAGGTAGTGACTCCACCTTTCCTTTACATCTTAGTACCACAGCATAAAGCTATATTTCCTTTATGGTTTCCAGAAACTCATAGCTTTGGAGTCTTAGGCTTCTCAGTAGTTTAGTTTAGTTTAGTTTAGTTTATACATTTTTATAAAGCGCATAGCTACCCTAGGGCATCCCAGCGCTAAAGGTACAGAGAAATCCAAGACACGTGAAAAGACACAACTAATGACTAAAAAGAATGGTTTTCACTTTCTTCCTAAATAAGGATTCAGAAGGTTCATGGCGAAGCTCAGAAGGTAAGGCATTCCAAAGATGGGCAGCCTTGATAGTAAAGGAGTTTCCACCCAATGCTCTATAGACACGGGGTATATGAATCTGCCGAGCTAAAGAAGATCTAAGGCGTCTTCGCGGGCGTGAATATAAATGTGTTTTCTAAAAAAGGAAGGTCCTTTGTTATGTAAGGCTCTGTGAGTGATGCACATGGATTTAAAATGTATGCGATGTTTGACCGGCAGCCAGTGGAGAGCCACAAGAGCCGGCTTGGCAGATAAATGTCTCGGGCAGTCCATAAGGAGCCTAGCTGCAGCGTTCTGAACAATCTGCAGCTTCCTTATCACGTATTCCGGGGAGCTGAGGTAGAGGGAATTCCCATAGTCCAGGCGGGAAAGAATTAATGCCTGGACCAGGATCCTTCTGGACAGAGGAGGGAGAAGATTGAGAATCTTCCTAAGCGATCTGATAAGGCCAAAATAAACCAAGGAGATTTTCTTAGCTTGTGATTCCATCGTAAGACGGGAATCCAGTATAAAACCTAGGCTTTTTACCTGTCTTTTAGGGGACGGAAGACTGGCAAAGGTCTCTCAGTAACAAGATAAAGGGGAGGCAGGAGAGCCATGGCCTAAAATGAGTACTTCAGATTTGCCGTCGTTGAATTTAAGCTTGGATTGAATCATCCAGTCACTTATGTCCTTCATACAGCCAGATAGATTTGCAGAGGGAGACTTTGCAGTACTGGAGAGAGAGACGACTAATTGAGTATCGTCGGCGTAGGTGATCACTGAAAGATTGTAGGGGGCAACCACTTTGGCCAAGGAGGATAGATAGATATTAAAGAGGGTAGGACTTAAGGAGGATCCCTGAGGGACTCCACATACTGAAGAAGCGACATTAGACAGGAAAGAGCGGTCTAAAACTTGAAAGGATCTTCCAGTAAGAAAGGAGAACAGCCAAGAAAGTGCAAGGCCTCCCACGCCTATCTTACGGAGTCTATCACGAAGAAGAGAGTGGTCAACCGTGTCAAAAGCTGCGCTGAGGTCCAGGAGAATAATGGCTACATGTCCTCCCTTATCTAATAGATGACGGGCAGATTCGGTCACCGTCAAAAGCGCAGACTCAGTGCTGTGCTGTGCTCTAAAACCCATTTGGGAGGGGTGAAGGAGCATATCACTTTCAAGATAGTTCATAAGCTGTAGATTTATATGCTTCTCTAGTATCTTAGCTAGAATGGGGAGAAGAGCAATGGGTCTGTAATTATCCAGAACCAAGGGGTCAAGTTTGGGCTTTTTAAGGAGAGGTTTTACAATGGCGTGTTTGAGCGATTGGGGGAAGAGGCCCGCGGTGAGAGAAGCATTGAGAATTTTCATCAAAGAAGGAATAACAACATCTGCGGCTTTTATAAGAATAGACGGGGGAGCAGGATCCAAAGGGGAGCCAGATTTAATAGCACTGAGTAATTTAAAAGCTTGCTCATCTGTGAGCGGTAAGAAGGCAGTTAGTGAGGGTCCGGTTGGTAGGGAATTCCCTGCCAGCTCATCAGAAGACATCTGGGGGGAAGACAATGAGAAATCCGCGTAGATCCTCTTAATCTTGTCCTGGAAATGGGCTGCTAGAGAGTTACTATGAATAACAGAAGTCAGAATGTCCATCTGTTCCTTACGACTTGTCTGGGAAGTTGCACACTAGCCGTGATAGAAACATGCAGTCCACCATAACTCATACAAGCACATCGATTCATGAGGTTGATAGGGCCGTAGGTAGCACCAAGACCTCTAAAGCTGGCTACAAAGGTGGAATTGTATGGAAAAATCTTCACTCGTAGTTTATCCATTAAGTGATGTTTCTAGCTGGGCATCTAGCCCACTTGTCCAGGAGCATGGCTCAAGACACTCACAGGAATTCACATTCCAACCTTCATGCAAACTTCCTGTCTTCTTTCCAAAATGGTTTCCAATCAGCCTTCTTGTGAAACTGGTCCCTAACTTATTTTTTAGAGAGCAATTTCACATGAACGCTTTCATGGTTTTCTGGGACCACACATTGCACGTCATCATGGGGCCATGCAAGATATGACTGCTAGTGACCCAGCCACAGTCTGTGAAACATGACGTATTGGAGCTGACACTTCGGATGGAATAGTTGTCCCGAATCACTGTAATCTGCTAGATAGGTGCACCTCGTGCTGTTTGATCATCATCACTTCAGCTGCACTTAATCCCAAAGCTGAGCCTCCATCAGTGTTCAGACCTCATCCTGTGATGCTTCGTGGGCAATTAATGATTCACTGCACATTTATGTGTCATAGAGGTCACCATATGTGTTATCAGTTGCTGCATGAAACACATTTTCTACTGAAACTTTGGTGGCTGGATTTGGATGAGGCACAAGGGAGAGCATTAAGTAGGACTGCACCCAGTCGGGCTGTCGGGATCCATAGCTGCGTCTGCCTCCTTCTTACCCACAAACTCAGCCAGATGATGGTTACCTGCAGGGTGCTTGGAGTATTTTTCGGCCTGACCACTCACCCTCCAATTGTTGAGAGCACATGAGGTTCGAGCCCTACTTAAACACAAGACAGATGAGAGAAACATATTTGTGGGTGTCAGATGAACACAGGAAAGAAAGTGTAAGTATCATGTACTACACACACATTCTATGTCAACAAATGCAGGGACCATTCTTGGCTATATCCATATACGCATACTGCATTAAGGTTTGGCTTGACTACATGATATCACCATAAATCTTTGTGAGACAAGGTACTTGAGATGAAGTGGGTCATATGCTGTTTTGCTGATTTCCCCTAGAGTCAATGTTATCTGCTTGTTGGCAAGGTGGTGTGCATGTATATTTCATACTGTCAAAGAGACCAACTGAGAGAAGGTGTCAGGAAGTACAGCGGGAAACATGGTAACATTAAAAAGAGGAACAAGAAAGAGACACGAAAAGATGTGGCAGATGTACAGGAGTATACAGAGACATGTAAATATGTTACTGATTGAGGGTTGAGCTATCTTGTGTGTAAGTGTTAATGTGATGCCTAGTACCAGCAGCACTAGGAGGCAGATGATGGTCAGCATTTGTTGCTTAAGGGGCGGTGGAGGTCGTTTCAAGGGCTGGTTCTGTAATAAAACTGGCACTTGCAATCTGATGACCTTCTTGAACCACTTCTTTCCCTTCCATCTGTTTTTCATAGCTCTCATTGTGTGCAACTTCATGCACTCATCATGTTGGTTAAATCGGGGATGACACTGGCAATCAGTGTGCTCTACCACAAACCTCACAGTGCTATTAGGTCCTAGAGTGTTTGAAGGTTATATGTTGAAACCACGAGTTCTTCAAGCGCACATGGCACAACAACGTGTTCGGAACAACGAACTCGTTGGTATCACTAATGCCTTTACCACAAATGCCTTTACAACGATTTTTCGTTGTAAAGGCATTCCTGATAAAGGCATTAGTGATCAGCATGCACGGTTCCAGCATGCGTTCCCCCCATGCCCCCACCCCTAAAAATTACTACGACCCCCACACCCCCACAACCACCCCAACCCCCCACCCACAAAATTACCACAACCCCAACACTCCCCCCACAACCTGAAGCACCCCAACCCCCCAACCCACCCCTTAAACCTAAACCCTGACCTAAATCCTAATCACCCCAAGCCCCCCACCCCAACCCCAAAAACTAAAAATACCCGAGTCCCCACCCCTGCCCCTAAATCCTAAAGCACCCCAACCCCCAACCCACCCCTAAAACCTAAACCCTGACCGGCCCCTCCCCCTAAACCCTAATCACCTCGAGCCCCCCAGCCCCAAAAAGACAGCACCAGTCCCAGCCCAACTTACCTCCTCCTTCACCGCGTCAACTCCCTTCTTCTGTGCCTTAACCACGCATGTACGTGGTTCACACATGCATGGTTAAGGCCTAAAAACCAGGAAGTCGTGGAAAACGAAACTGTTGTTTCGCTTTCGTTTTCCATGACTTCGTGGTTTAGGAGTCGTTGTTCCAGGTGTTTCTCGTGCTTGAAAACCTTGTTAGAATAGAAGCACTGCGGACCAGATTTACTAATCCCCTGCATTGCCATTGCATCCCACAAGGTGACACAAGGCACTGCAAGGGCTTATGTGATATTTACTAAGCCAGGAAAAGCCAACTTGCGTGGCTCTACATGGCTTAGTAAATTCAGGGAGACGCAAGGTAACACAAATGGCTGCCTTGCGTGGCTCTGCATGGCAAGGTGTTTCATAGGTGAAGTGTAGGCATTCCCACACACCCACCCATGGACTTTGGCACATTCCCAGATCTACCAAGGGTAGTAAACCTTGGAATGCATTTGAAATGCTATGCCATCTCAACAGATGTGTAATGAGGAGAAATATGTGTGTTTGTCCTTGTTATTTCTTTTTTCTACGCTTGCTGCATTTTGCAGCACACACAGAAAGAGGAAAATGCCTCTGAGGATTATTTTTGTGAAGGAAGGTGTTCCTTCAAAACAATCCTTCCTGTAATGCACCATGGCGCAAGGGTGCCTGTGTTGATGCTAGGCAACACTCAGAATGCCAGCACACATAGAGAGCAGGAATGGGCCATATCTTAGTAAACATATTGCATTCCAACTCTCTCCATTTGACGTAGAGCAGCAAGTTGTCTTGCTGCATTGCCTCAAGTGTTAGTAAATCTGAGCCTAAGTCTCTAGCAGTAGTAATGGAGACTTTATCATTTAGAAAACATAGACACCTTCAATTCCTATTCCTAAAGCTAGTAACCCATTACCACTGCAAAATAAAACAATGTTAGCAGATTAGAATGTTGAGAAGAGGTTATGAGGAAAGAGCTGGAAACGGAAATTCAGTAGGAGGGCAACTGGGGAGAGGAGAGGAAAAATATAATAAACTAAGAAAATACGAATTTGTGGCATCACAAGATGAACAAACACACGTATTAGGATCAGGCTCCCAAGGTTCCTACAAGAATCTTGGAACATCCAGTGCCCTCACGGGTGAACACACATCCCCAGCTTGTCCACTGTGATACAGAAAGACTGCAAAGTGCAGTAAGTGTCAGAAGGCTCCAAAGTGGCAATGGGAATTTGCAAATCTCTGTATGATCCATGCCAGAGTGGCATGAGACATGGTGGCATCTGCCAGGTCCGAGCTTTTGGGTGAAGCTTAACTCTGGCACTGAATTTTCAAGGACCGGTGACCCACTCCAGCAACTTATGAGAGGGGATCGCCACAGTGATGTTGGGTGCTCAGGTAAGAACAGCCAAGGAGAAGGACCTGCTTGACTCAGGTGCAAGTTGTGAGAGGAGATCTTGACACATCCTGTGGAGGGGCCATGGAAAGAATCATTGCAGGTCTGGGGCACATCTGGGACTGACAAAGCCCGGGCCCCATGAACTGCTACCTAAAAGGTGAGTGCATCTTCTACCCAAGGAGCTCCGGCATCCAATCTTCTGCTCTGGCAGGCCCCGGGTCAAATGGACCCATCCAGATCTCCTTCGGGGCAGATATTTTAAATCTGAGCTGGGAAGCCAGCAGACTGAAACAGTGGCGGCTGCTGTCAATGCCAAACGGTGGGGCAGGGCAGGGGGAATTGGCAAAAAAACATGGATGAAATGATATAATCACATATAAAATAGTACTAACTGGCCGCTGCCTTGCTCCTGTCCCAATCAGCAATCCACAGGCTGGTGCACACTGCGCAGGCTCCAAGATACCAATCCAGATGCTGCTTTCATTCTGGGAATAATATTACCCAGAATGAGAGAAGTGCTGAGATTGCTCTGAGTGGCCTGGTTTGGCACTCAAAAAGTCCCTCGGAACCTGTGGCTGTTTTCCACCAGGCTGTGCAACACAGCTTGGGTTGGAGAAATGCTAAGTTTGCATGCCGGAGTGGCCGACTGTCTTAGGTCATACGCCCTTACAGTGTCCACCACTCCTCCTCCCTGAAGCTGAGGATGGCCCCACCCTGTCCTAACACTCAGTTGGCACAGTGAAAAATAAAATGACAATAACATTGTTTTATTATTTTATTTTTCACAATTGCCTCTTCTGGCTATCAGCAGGGGGGCACCGCTCCTCCTCCACAATGGAGGAGCCGCTGCTGGACTGAAACTATTTATAACTTGGCTGCGCAATCGAACCCAGACTGATTCCCTCAGGTTACTGCACCTAAATTACAAATACAGAAGCAGTAATTCTGAAAGTGGAGAAGGACTATACATAGATGAAACCAGACCTGAAAGGGTTCCATTCTGTTGGCTGAAAGACAATACCACACATGTGGTGACCGCTGGCTAGACTCTGAACCAGGGACCCACATTAGTAATAATAAAAAGAAACAGACCTTGGGCCTACTCCAGAGAGGAGGGTGGTAGGGAGGTTCCATTACCTGAATGGGATCATGACAGCACAGTTTTACTGAATTTTTCATGAAAGGTGACGACAGAAGTGTCTCGTCAACAAGCCAAAGGTAGTTCACGTGTGGATCTACTCATGACTCAACTCACAAAATTTCCCCTGCGCTGCTTTGGATGCCACCTGGTGGGAATACAAATATTTTCTAAGAAAAGTTGATAAACAAGACAGGAGAGACCCCAATAGCCTATAAACGGACAAGACTCAATCAATATGTCAGAGGGGCTCAAGAGAGCAGAATGGTGGAGGGCCCGATCCTGGCAGCCTGAAAGAGATCTGGAGGTAAATCTGCTTAGGGTTGGCTTTCATAAGGTAAATGAGTGATCATTGATAACTAAAAGAAACATGGAAAACTTGAAAAAGGAGTTTGGTGGCCTCAAATACACGGTTGTCTCCCTTTCTGAGCTTATGAATGGTCTAGACAGATCTTCCCACTGCCTAGCAACTTTTCAGACATTGTAAATATTAAATTAAGCCAGCTTGGAAGTATGCTGGTCTGATGACGATAGGTAATTTTGAAGAAAGAAAGATACCCGTAAGGGCATGACAAGGATTAAATGGTGACTTACAAGGGCCTCTGGTGGAGAGTGAGTGGGAAGGGGTCTGCATCGGGGATAGGGAGCAGCTAGCAATGCCAGGTTCAAGTTTGAGCACTTTTCCCTACATCACCCATATTTCATTCCCAGGAGGCTAAATAGAATATTTTTGAATAGATCATCTGCCTGCCCCAGGTGTGGTGTTCCAGAAGTCACATTTTTACACATGACCTTGGCCTGTAAATTTATATATAAATATGTTGAAGCAGTGGTGGTGAGACTATGACCTGTGATTAATTTTAACATAGAGTACACATTTCAATTAAACATTGCTTATTAGGTCTATTTCAAAAGGCTAAAAAAGAAAGTCCCATATAGGTTTTCAGCACTGGGTTTGGCTTCAGTGAAATGAGGGATAGCAGTCTATTGGATTTCTCGTCTAAAGGACCCGTGTACGGCTTTCGGTAAAGGACATGTTTGAATGAGCTTTAGGTCAAGGAAGGTGCATGAGAGAAATAAGAATCAATGAAAGATTAGCAAATAATTTAGAAGTATGGGCTGATGTTATAAAATCTTCAGTTGAGCCTTCAGAGGATAATACATACCCAGCCAGTGCCTGAATGGATGTGTTGAGATGGGCGTTGCATAGCTGCCAAGTATCCCAGGTCTATGCGTTATGGTCTACTCCAGTCCAGGTTTTTTTCTTCTTCTAATTCAGGTACTTGTAGTTCTATCCTGTTTAATAATGGAATAAAAAAGGCAACAAATCTCAGAATTCAAATAAAAACCTGGAGTGGAACAGTGCATCAAGTAATGACCTGGAAAGCTTGGCAGGACTGTCGTTGGTGCTGTAGGTATTGTAGGGGTAGTGTGTAGGCCGAGGGAGGACAGTTTCAGAAATATCTTATTTGGATGTAGTAAATGGAACGATGTGTGACGTTGATAGATATCAATAGAAACAAAATGTGTATTTTAATTAATTTCAAGCTGAGATCTAAAGACTGATATTGGACCTGTCACAAGAGAAAATTGTCATGATTAATTTATTATAATGAAGGTTGTTGGTTTGGTGTTGACTGCCAAATGTAGTTTGTTTTCCATAATATGGTAAATAAAGATGTTTAAAAAATAGGAAAACACCACAATGCAGTTTTACAATACTATTGCAACATACTAATATTCTGCAGACAGACCAAACATCCTGGAGACTATTTGTCGAATTTAGAATTTAGCAGATGGGTACTCACAAACAGGCTGTCCGATTTACCTTATTACAAGTGTATTAGGAAGTAATACACATGTAATAAGACAGTCGGGACATCTGTCACGTTTGTGACCGAGTATCCGTCCGCCAAACTCTAAATCAGGTCCTAGGATTATTTGCTAAGGCAAGCAATAAACAAAATGTAAGACAAACAATATAATAATTCAGTAATAGAAACCAGAATAGGTACAAATGTCAACAACAATAAAGAGTTCACAGAAGGATGCAACGGGGGAAATCAACTGGTCGCATAGTATTTCTACAAGAAGCGTTCCCTGGACTGTCATAGAGCCAAGTTCTTGACTGGCATGCCTTCTCAAACACAAAGGCTCCCCATAGTTCCTTTCATCCTGCAATCCTGTCATTGATCATGTTTGGCTATCGCATTGTTTGCTTTTACTTCACTGATTTTCAATGGACCCAACAACTTGGAAAACGTACTGTACAACAGCCAAAGATCTTGATACACACCATATCGCCTGCCTTCCGGATCTCCACGAATTTCAAACAATTATAACGTGTCACTTTTTTCTTGATATCTTCCCATCTTTTCCTTTATTCTTTCCCCTGTCCACCACCACCCCATTCTTCTTGAATAGTTAACCGGTGTAAGGTTGGTACCAGCTGGTCTACCTTTGAGGGAACAGAAAGGGAAAGTACTTAGAATGAGGCATAGAGTGTCATGTGCCCAAAATGAAATCTGGGTGTGCTTTACAGCAAGGGAATACTATTGGAATGTGTCATTTATAAACACTCCTGGATCATCCTGTTAATCCTCCTTCTTGCAGTTAGAGGCTAGCTTGACCCAGTATATAAATTTTTTAAAATCTAGAACGCCTTTACCCATAAACGAGTTCTTTAAGAAATGTATCTGTTTGATCGGGGCAGTCTGAGATACCACTCGGGAAACCACCGACCTTGAGTCAGTCACCACAAAGATAAAATTCCTGCCTATAGTTGTCCTCCGTAACTGACCCCATTGTAACCAGTGTTGTGGTTTTATCATTGGCAGTAGAAGGGGTGCAACGTTTTGCTTTTTGCTCTATGAGGGAATCCTGTACGCGATCAGTTTTCCATCTCTTTCAAGCTTGTTAATGACAGTTCACTCCTCACTTGTCAATACTTTAATATGACTTTCCATCGAGATATCCAGCACACATCCACTTTCTCACAGTTCGAAACGTCATCTTGTGATTCACCCACATTTCCTTTACTTTCAATGATGAGTCCAACTTCTAGAGCCAAAACCAATTCCTCACAAATTTCTTCAGCTTCCTCTGGGGTGAAAATTGACAACACACAGAGATAAAAAGTCGGCAGTAAAAATGTTCTGCAAACCCAGGTAAGTATTCCACACCAAAGCTGAATCCTTCAAGACCAAGTAGCCATGTGAAAGCAAAGATAAAAGGCTTGTGATCCGTGCTTACAACAAATGATATACCCAAAAAAGAACTGACTGAAAATGGCATACAACCCATAAGAAGGCCAGAGCCCCAGAATGAACGACTGGACAGGTTGTTTTTTTTGCACCCTTCCAAGAACAGGAAGCAAAAGCAATTCAACTTGGATCTGACTCCTCGGACCTTGTTGCTGCATCAGCATTACGCAAGATGTGTTTAAAAAAATAAAATCTGCCTAAGGTAGAGGCTATACAAATTGCCTGCCTAATTTCTCAAATGCTTCGTGACATCTCTAGGACCACACATAATGGACACCCTTTTTTAAAAAACTTCTCAAATGTTCTAGCAAAGTTACAAATTTACTATAGCATCCTACTAAGTCTAAACATTATATAATCTTGTCTTTGCTCCCATGTGAAGCACTTTTTTGACAACTTCTACCAGATGAGTTTTTGGGTCTCCTATCTTTGAATAATGGGTATCCTAGATATGTTACAGTCCTCTTATGATCTGCCATTTTCAACCTACTGAGGACCTTCCTGAAGATGTTGTTGTACAGCTACCATAAAGTAGAATGTCATCTTGGAAGCATTGTACGTTTGTAAGGCCTTCCAAGACATTCTGCGTAATGTGTTGAAAAACATCTGCCTCTGAGCCCAACCCACACAGGATTGTACAAAGCCTCCAGGATCCTCAAATCTAAATGTAGGCCCACTCAATAACAGGCATCTCACCCTGGGAGGTTATTAATTTTGTTGTCTCCCTCACTGCCACGTTTTACCTGGCAGAGGTAGACAGAAAAAAGGACATTTCACTGCGCATCCTAAATAGGGCAGGCACACTAATGTCCTTCTTCAAAATGTACAGAGGATACTTTCCATTGATGGGGCCAACCGTGGCTCCATCGACAGAAAGTTTACGGTCAGCAATTCTCTAAATGAGGTGGGCAGATGGAAAATTTGGTGAGCAGGGTATCCTGTTGCGTTTGCAACAGGATACCCTGGTCATGACAATCTAAATCAGGCTCTCTGTCTTTCCGAATTCTGAAACTATACTAATTTTCCTCCAAAATGTTGCTCTAGTGTTTTTTTAAAGTTACTTGTAATACATCTCTAGCTTCACCACCAACCTCTTCCTCTGCCAGTTCCGGAAGGCTTTAAAAACTTTATTTCCCTCTACTTCCATATTGCCCAAGTAAAATATTATTTGCCTAATGCAGAACATCTCTCCCTACCAATAGTGATTAGGTAAGATTCACACAATTTAACCCAATGTTGCCAAGGTACATTTGATTTATCTATCTCATTCAAGAAGACGGGTTCGGGTCATGCTAGCAGCTGACATACTGAAAAGCAAACCTAATGGAATGTAAGTTAAAATGAAACGTGTAACACAACTTGAACTAAGATACCTAACTGTAGCAAGTGATGTGATTTAAGAATTTATTAGAGGAGCACAATATAAACATAATTAGCTAAATCAAAAAACTAAAAGAACAGTTTCTCATAACGAGTTAAAATAAAAACTACCCATCTTGTGGCAATGAGAACATTCTTCAATGTTCCACACCATAAATAAAGTTTTCCATGCATAGTCTTTCTTCACTATTTCTGAAGCGATGTCTTGTTACTCTTTTTGTATGAGCAGAGTGAGTAAACAGCCGTCACAATACATTTCTATGGGGCGTAGACTAACACGAAGGCCTACAATGGCAGGAACAGAAACAAGCAGCCATTCTTTCCCTGGAGCATCTGTCAGTTCTCCACAGTGGACACCGCCTCAGAATGTTGCCTGATCCACCTGCACAGAGAATGCAGCAGATGGCACACTCTTCCTTATGCTCTGAGTCCACTTCTACGTGCAATGGCCGCACGGTAACGGTCCCATGTCAGAAACTGGCAAAGATGGCAGTGAGAGTCAATGCAAAGTACTGTGAATGGAGTCCCAGGCGAGGCAGGCAGCACCTCTGCTGGCATTAAGGAACATGCACTGGACTTGACTCGAAACTACCAGAGCCCCAAGTTGGCATTCGGCTCACACAATGTTTCAGAGCCAGTTCCAACATGAGGGAGACAGAGGTGGGTGTCCTTTTAGGATTGAGGTTAAACAACAATTTCAGGGGGTATGTTGCCTGGTCTAGATGACAATGCAGGGAAGCAAACAAAAAATTGTGCCACACAAAAAACATAGAGGTTTAACAACTCCCAAATGCAATAGTAATACATGGACATCACAGGGTGGGGCTCATGGATATGGCATCTGGAAGAGTATAGTATAACACATATGCTGACAGGAGTTAATAAGAGGTGGTCCTACTAAAAGCTGTCATGTCCACAGTCATTCGGCCTCATCACAATTACATTGTGAAAGCACTGAATCTTCAAAAACAGAAAAAAGACATCTCCTAAAGTTGGTACCTTCTCGGCATCTGAAAGAACAGAACATTGATAGTTTATAATATTGAGCTAATGTGATGAGGATCAAGCTGGGAATGTAACCTTGGGGTGAATGAACATAGCAGAGTACTTTGAACCCACCATCTGACAATGGTCCGGGCATCGGCACACAGTGAACTGCAACCACAGAAGAAAAGGTCACTGTTACGGCCACTGACTAATTAGTTGCTTGTGTAGATGTCATACATTCTGTGCATCACCAAAAGCACATAAGAAGCCAGTAACTTTTGTTAATCTACTGTCTTATATGATAACATAAGTTTTTAAAATATTTGTATTCACATTCCAAAGTAGAGGGTATACAACCAGAAAAAGTAAAGAGAGACACGTAAGGACACAGGGCAGGGTTGACATGTACGTTGAGCTTACATACATCTCCGTCATGTACAATGAGGAAGAGCATAAAGGTACCTGTAGGGTTATGTTCACTTGTAGAGTGGAATGTTGGTCAGGGAAGAATGTTATGAGTGGGGAGGTTCTAGATGGGAGAAGGAAGGAGACTTGAAGAGAGGAAGCTGTGTCTTGATGTAGCTGGGAGTTATAATAGCAATACTTGTTACTATTGGAAAAATAAAGAACCAAGCACTACAACGTCCTTCGTGTGGCTGTTACAGTACCCTTTTCATAAGCCCTCCCACCCCTAAAGTTTTCAGCAAGTCCCTTATAGAATGTCTCTAGGGCTGAGTCTCGCACCTCGCCAGTCTGTGTGTGGCTCAGTGGACATTAATTCTCTTTCGAGCCCAGCTGCCAAAGCATAGCCCATTACTCAGTCATGGTCAGCTAAAAGGATTTGAGGGGACCCCAAATATCTCTGGGCCTAGAGGATGGAGGGAGCATCATGGCATACAAGTCAAATTGTTTATTGCAATAAATGTAATATTCAATCTATTTCTTATATTTAGGAGATCGCCCTTGGCCCTAGGAGCGGGCCACCAATCGTTTACCCTGTAGAAGGGCCAAAGCTGGGTACCATCAGTATGCCCCACACCCACCCCAACACTGGGAGCTTTGGGTCCCTGGGCACTTCATAGTCAATCATTTTGGAAACTGCAGATCCCGGGCTACAGCAGTAGTTCACAAAGTGTGGTTGAGCACAGATGTAGTACAGCTACTGTCGAGAGCTTCAAACCCTCCCTAGCAGAACAGCAGCATGCGGGTTTCCCACCCGATCTGGTGTTGCTTGTTGGCCCAGGCTAATTTTATGAACTGGGAGCGGATCTGGAAGAATATAATTTGGTGGCAGTGGGATGTTAATGAACAGATAGAGTCGTTTGGGAAGTAGCACCATTTCTTATGAGCCCTATTCTGCCAGCAAGGAACAGCATGTCAGCTATATTGCTCACTGTCATACTGTAGTTGTCTCTTGTCATCATATCCATGTCTCAGTTTACCCACATCACCAGATATTTTACAGAGTCGTCACACCACTCCTGGGGCGAGGCTGGGGTGAAGTGGTGAGCGCTAGCAGCTAAGGAAAATAGAAATGATTTGCCCCAGTTACCAGTGACCCCTGACAATAGCCTGAATTGGGAGTATTCTCTTCGTATTTCATTATCTGCTGGGGTTCCACAGGTAGAGAGTCATATCATCCAAATAAAGCGATATAAGGCCATGTTGTGTTTAGAAGTGCATGGTCAGCATAGTGGTGATGTGGCTTGCCCGTGTGAGCCTCCAAAGCAAAGGGAAACAGGATCAGCGACAGGAGACACCCCCCGTTGCATGCGCCTGGAAACCACATAGGGGGGTAGAAAGGCAATCATTGATTCATATTCAGGTGGTTGGGGAGTTGTAAAGAAACCTGATCCAGTCAAGGAAACTACCCGGTATGTCCATTCTTGTCAGAACAAGAAATCATACCCCTTCTCCAGGGAATCAAATGCTTCAGAGATGTCTAAAAACATAACAACAGCATCAAATTCTGGATTTAAATCATGTAACAGGGTGAATAAGGTATGGAGATTATGAGCTGTGGAGCGGGCTGGGATTAATCCAAGTTGATCCAGTGTGACCCAGTCTCACTAAGGAAGGAAGGAGAAGGTTTAACTAGTTTTCAATAAATTTGGCCAGTATTTTACTGTTGCAGTTTAGGAGCAACAATGTGCTGTATGAATCACAGTCCTTGATGTGCTTGTTTACCCAGTTTTAATAGGGTGACCAGGATAAACTTGCGTGTGGAAGGAGTGTATGGTGTACGGGATTCCTCAAACAACGTCAATAGATGTGAGACCAAAAGATTTCGGTTTACCCAGTTTCAATAGGGCGACTAGGACAGCTTTGCGTAGGGAGGGAGTGTATGGTGTAGAGGATTCATCGAACAAGGCCAATAGATGTGGGACCAAAAGATTTCGGTATTGGTTGTAAAACTCCACAGGGAGCCTATCCAATCTGTTTTACAGATAACGAGCCCATTTATCACATCCTAAACTTCACCAGGCATGAAGGGTTGAGTAAGAAATTGGTGCTGAGCATCACTAAACCATGCCAGCACCATATCGGGCAGGTATTTTCTAATGTTTTTTGGGGTCTGCAATCCCCTTGAGGAGTAGAGCTCAGAGTAGTAAGTGTGGAACGCATGCAGTATTTGGGATATGATGTGTTGGTCTGTGCCATCTTCGCCAACTATGTATGTAATGTTGTTAGCTGCCACTGGGTTTTCATGCCTACTAACGATCGCCCCAGATGTTCCCACTACCCATATACTCGAGCCGGAGCACACTTCCCTTTCTACTTAGCTTCCCTGTCTGCTATGTCTGAATATTATGCAGGTTTGCCCCTGATTACCATCTGAGTCTGAATGTTGTCCCTGGCTTGCAGCTGTACCTCCAGGACTCCAGTTCCTGCTCCAACCTATTTAACTGTGCTATCAGGGCCCTCCTGATTTCACCATTTTTGGAGATGCTAACTTCCCGCATGGTGGCCTTGATGTCCTCCTAGATGGTTCTCATGTCCTTCACCAACCCTAGGATCAATTGGAATAATTCAGTAATGGCACTACATAACTTATCTGCAAAGATCTCATTCAGGAGGACTTCTGTGTTTAGTCGAATAGCGTGTCCCTCCTGCCAGGAGCCCTGGGATCCACAGATGCAACAGTACCAGGAAGTGATTTGACAAAGTGCAAGCTACATGGCAAACCTCTACTGTCCACAAGGCCACATCCTTTGTGGAAAGTTAATAACCTAGCCTAGACCAAAAGCCATGGATGGACTAATAAAATGTATCCTCCTGCTGCCAAGGGTTGTGCTGTCTCCAGACATCCACCAGCCCATGGTTATCCAGGTTCAGGGCATGCCTCCCACAGGGGCTGCAGAGACCTATCAATGTAGTCAAAGAGAGTACAGTTAAAATTGCCTCCCAGTAGCAATGAGCTGGGGCTGGTAGATAGTACCTTACCCCATAGTGTGTCAAAGAACCCTAGTTCATTGACACTTGAGCCATAGCAATTAACTACAGTGATATGCGATGTTCCCCCAGAGTATAATATTGCAGCCCGAGTAATCCTTGACAGTGCCCATCGTGGTAAAAGGGGTGTCTTTTTTTAGCAGTCTAGTGACTCCCCGGGCATAGGAGGAGTAAGAGGACATGCAGCAGTAGACTGTTGAGCAGTTTGCAAACACAGTGTCGACTAAGAGATTGAAATGGGTCTCCTGCAGTAATGCCACAGATACATGGTGTCTACCCAAGAACGCAAGTACCTGTCTCTTATTTTTAAGGTTAGCTAACACTCTTACATTCCTGGTCAAGCACAAGACAGAGGCACTGCACTCATCATTCGGCATGATTGTGATAGGGGGTTGAATGGTAGGCATCAGCTGAGTGACCTGTATGCATTAATGGAGCCATGATGTGCGAAGTGTTTCATCTGCTGCTGTTATCATGCAATATCGAAGCTGTACCAGAAACTAACACCCCTCTCACCCTAACCCACACACTCTGATGGCCAAATTCACTCAGGGCATTACCCATTTTTGTTCCGAGTACAACATAACACATTCCCCTTAAATTGCAACACAATACAAACAGCCACAAAAATGTGCCAACTAGCCAGATTCAGTGATTCCCTTTGGGGTTGACAGGGAGACCGACGGGTTCCCCCTCAATACAGAGTAGAGGTTTATAAGTGCAGTCACTAGGTCTTGCACCAGTGGGAGATTAGTGCATCAGTGGCTTTTTGGAGGAGGGATGGATTCAGGTCAACAAGAGATGGCGGAGCAACTCACATGCCACAAGAACACAGTGTCAGGTAGTTGCAGAAAATGTCCATCCTTTGATAAAGGCAAACCACATGTCTCCTCTTGGGAATCCACTGACATATTGCTATTTAGAATCCCATTTGATATTGCAGCGGGTATCTCGTGCCAGGGCTCGTTTTGTCACATAGGGGGGTCTTCTTTAGGACATTTTATGCCTGCTTGGGAGTCAGAAAATGTGTTACATGCCGTCATGTGTGACCCACACGCTGGCCCGCTATAGCATGGCATATTGGAAACTGGTTTTAAGGAGTTACTCTGATACTTGTACGAATTTCCTCCTCGCTTCTTGCAAGGATGCAGTAAAATCAGTGTATAGAGAGATGATATTGCCTTCAAAGGTTAGCTGCTTCTTCTCCCTGGCCAGTCAAAATGCTGTGTTTCAGTCACAGAAATTCAGCAAGTGTGCCATATTAAGGGAGGCAGGCACCCCCGGGGTGACCTGACCTTCAGGGATCTATGGACTCTCTCCATCTAGAGGAGCCCTGAGAAGGCATCCTGACCAACTTTCTCCAGCAGGAGTCCTTCTACATATTTTCCATGTGGCCTGTAATGACAGATTCCGGTATGTAGAGAATGCGAATATTGTTGTGGCGGGGTCTGGCCTTTATATCTTCATTTTTAGATGGACTTATATGAAAGACTTAATCTCCATGTTATGAAGCCTCTCGCCCTTGGCTGTAATGGTGTCTTCTGCTCTCAATAGTCTGTGCTCCAATTCAGGCAGGTGATCATAGTGTTTGTTCAGCCTTCTCATGATGGCGTCCAGGTGGGAATCGAGAGTGTCCATTTTGGATTCTATGGATGTGAGGCTCCTTTGCATTGCTTTGAGTAGTGGTTTCATTTCCATCCCTTCGGTACCCAGGCTGAGAGAAGCATCAGAGGCTCCACCTGATGTTTCTCCTGGTGGTGGCAGTCTTGAGCCTCGACAGGCCTCAAAGGGTAGTCGGGATTGTTTATTATCCGTCTTTCCCATTGCCACTGCTCTCCCGGGTAATGATCTCCTCAGCCAGGCGTAGTGATGCTATATGTCATGTGGCTCCTGCAACTAGGTCCAGGGCTTCTATGATTGCAAGATCCCTTATCCAGTGGCACCTCACAGGGGACTTCAGAAGTCACTGACGTGCAGTTTGTAGTGGGCTGATGTTGTCATGGCTCCACATGAAGGTCTAGGCCAGGGTATGTGGAGCATCAGAATCATTAGTCTTGCTTTTAATTATATGACTTGTAAGCCATGTCCTCCAGGAAGACTTAGCGTAATCCCGACTTCTCCCCTGCTTCACTGTAACTTCACCCATGGGCGGGCTGAGCAGATCAAGGTCTTGCACCTTCTTACCACAGAGCCCTTGGCATCCACTTCCACACAGCAGCAGAGAGAATGTCAGCTGCCCGCTCTTCAGGGACCCCTTGCCAAGGCCCCTCATCTCTCAGGGATTGTCACCTCCTGCCAGGTCCTCAAGCCTACAACATATGCACTCGGCCCTCTCTCGGTGGTCTCTCAAGGCCCAAACCCCATCTCTGTACCATGCTCCACAGCAGGCACACTGACCTCTGTTCAGCGGGATGCAGATGTCGGCTCGGATCCAGCAGCAGATATGGTCTGACAGAGCATTGAAAGGCCAGTACCTTGAGCTGCCCCTCCTGCCTGGTGGAGTGCCAGTCTCCAAGACCCACGCTGACAGGTGAGAAGGTAGTTGGTGCTGGCACAGCAGTCCCTCTTTTCCTGGGGTCTGTGGCTATCCAAGGGAGGTGGGAGAAAGCGAGGGAGGCAGCCAACTGCCATTCAGCTTCAGTGTTGGGCTCTCTGGAGACTAGGGCAAGGTGGTGGAACAAAGTGAAAGTGAGTGCTTCCCTTCGGTGACACCATAACAGTGGTTATCGACTTTGGTAAACCATTGTTGTGATATCACTGTCGTGACTTCCCTGATTTAAATCTGGGTATTAACACAACATATTTATTGTCTATGAACATGTCTTTCTACATAACTTATAAATTGCTTCATTAAAAAATAATTAAAGGTCTAGAAAAATAATGACATTGTAGACCAGGCAAATCAATATTGGTACTATTTTAAAATACAATGAAAGCTGTTATAAGCTACATCGTTTTCTTAGATTGGGAACTTGTAGCAGCAGAGATTAGAAACATTTTCATGTACATACTCAGACTTCTGCACAGGAGAGTGAATGCAGCTAAAGTTGTCTTCTCCAGCAGCATGTCTCCAGGACTGGCACATTTGGTGAGGTACGTGAATACTCTAATTGTTTGTTAGAAGTCTTCACGACATTTGTTATGCGAGAAAGGTTGACACTATAATGAGGCTTGTCTTGGGTACTGGCTGAAAATCACCTAGCTAGCAGACAATCAAAATGTAGAATGTTTAGTTGCATACCACTGTCTAATTTAGAATCTGCATTAAATCACTTCAAACTAACAAATGTTTACAATGAAACTGGTGTTTTTTTTTTATAGTATGCTGGCACTTGATAACAAAAACATCCTCAAGGCTTAGGCATTTATTGGTACATTACGGAGAGATTTTGCAATGTATTTTGGCAGTAACTGTAAGAGAAATGAGCATTAAATAAGTAAATATACTTCCAGCTTAAGTGGCCCTCCAGCCAAGAGATGGGGTAGAGATGAGGACAATACTAAGGAATTCCTAGGTGCAATGCATTTATAACCCGAGAAAATCAAGCTCAGACAAAAAAAGACTAAGGCCCTCATTATGAACACGGGGGTCCGTACTGCGCCGCTGGCGGTGGTGGTAAAAACCGCCAACAGAGGAGCGGTCCAGACCGCCAAATAATGAACCAAACTAAACACAGGCATCAGAAAACCACCCACCGCCAGTACAGGAGTGCCGACGACGACGGCAGAGTCCACCCACAGGCCGCGAAAAAGGCCCAACCCGCCCAACAAATAATGAACCACAAGTCCTCCGGCAGTTCCAGGGCGGGAACCAACGCCACGCAAAGCCAGGCGGAAATGAGCCAAATCCAATGAAACACTCACTGGAGGCCCTCACAGTGCGCCAAAGCAGAAATGGATAGAGAGCTGCAGATCATGCCAGCCCTGCTCCTTACCATATACCTCCACGCCGAGACCGCCGACGAAGACGACAAGTGTAAGTACCCCAACCTATGAAACAAGGGAGGAAAGGGCACAGTTACATACCCACCCACTCCCCCACCCAGCAACACCCCCCTAACCCTTCACAGCACCACAAGTCCTACACCCCACAGCAAGAGGTACTTACCCGACACAAGGCAAATCCAACTTGACCATAGTACATACAAATGTCCCACACCCATAAACAATGAAACGAAAGACCAGGGTTCAACAGTGTGCCGCCAAAACGCAGGCCACACAGAAATATTTTATTAAAGCTTACAGAGCCAACTACTTCAAACAGGGCCAATGGCCAGTACGTACTGCTACAAGTGCCATGGGCCACAACAGACCCAACCTGACTCCCAAAAGTGCACGATACTCCACTTAATGGGGCAACAAAGGGGCATCCAGGCACCTCATGGAACGGGGGTAGGGGGTGGTGGGGGTGGGGATTTGCGACTGGGGTCGGCCTTGGACTTTCGTTTGGAAGGTGGAGGGGGTGTGGGCTTGACCTTTGAAGGTGGTGGGGGTTTTGAGCGGGTGGAGCCAGATGGACTAGGCTCTGCCTGGGCCTTTTTTTTTCTGGGGAAGGGGCACGGGAATGCGAAGGGCGGACAGGGATGGGCTGTGAGGTGGAAGGAGTGGAAAGGGCAAGGAGGTGAGCACGCTTAGGAACAAGACGGGGTGGGCCAGTGAGTTGGAAGAGGTCAGCACGGGAGAGGAAAAGTTTTTTCGGAGCAATTGGGGTGGTCCTGGAAGAGGGCGTGGGAGTGGAGGCAGAGGCAGTGGATGTATGTGGTGTAGGGGTGTGTGTAGTGGGTGCAGGTGACTGGACAGTATGCTGTGGTGTGGTGGATGTGTGATGGGTGAGTGTCTTGGTGTGTTTTTGTGTGTTTTTGGAGGAAGGGGGTTGGACACAGTGGGAGAAGACAGGCAGCTAGTGTGGATGTATGTTGTGTGGTTGTCTGCAAGTCTGGTGAGTGTCAACTACAGTAGGCGTGGTGAGTGCAGGTGTGGTGTATGGGGTGCATGTATGGATGTCTGCTATTGTGGTGAGTGCAGTAAGAGGAGCAGCAACAGTGACTAAAGGTGCAGTGCATGAGGGTGTGGATGTAGAGGGGACAGACAGGGAGGCAGAAGAGGTGAGCACACTGGGGGAAGTGGATGTTGTTGTGTGTGCATGTGTCTGCTGGCTGTGTGAATGCTTGTGGTGGGAGGTGTGGTGCTTGTGTTTAGAAATGTGCTTCTTGTGTGTTGATGTGCTTGACTGCGTGTCTGAATGTGTGGTTTGGACGGGTGAAGGGAGTGGGGTGCTGGAAGGGGTAGAGGAGGTTGGAGGGGGGACGGAATGGCCAGGGAAACTGGCTGCCGTCCAAGAGGAGGCCAGAGTCTGAAAAGATCTCTGTAGGGCAGACACAACACCGTGAATGCCATACAGATAGGCATTTGTCTGCTGCACCTCTGATGCTAGCCCCTGGATGGCATTGACAATGGTTGTCTGCCCTACAGAGATGGTTCTCAGGAGGTCAATAGCCTCCTCTGTGAGGGCAGCAGGGCTGACTGGGGCAGGGGAGGAGGTGTCTGGGGCGAAGGAGACGCCCACCTTTCTGGGTGAGCGGGCAGGGGCAACTCGGTGGGGAGCAGAAGGGAGGGCGGTGATGGAATGTGGGATGGCGGAAGATGTCACTGTAGAGGTGTGGCCACTAGGGTCTGCCACCGGCGGGGAGCCCCCATCGGAGGAGGTCTCGGAGCCATTACCTCCATTGGTAGTTGCCTCCCCCGCGGAACTCCCCTCACCCTCCCACCCACTGGTCCCCTTGGCGTCAGATGTCTCTGCCTCTGAGGATCCGTGGGCCGCTGCTTCCCCACTTACCGGTGTCTCAGCTCCCTCGCTAGATGTTGCTGCTGTACCAAACCAACACAAGAGAACAGGGATGTGTAGACAAAACAGGAGAGACACTTGTAAATAGCTGAATGGAGGTACATAGTGGCCAGACATACAACCACCCAGAAGACACACCCAACAGGCAGCACCATTCACTATGGCCATGGCCATGTCCCTGACTACTGACCAGAATACTGCTCTACACCCATCCCCTGGACTACCAAAGGAGGCAACGTGTGGGAGACCTGACAAAGACACCCCTACACCCTTTGGGGACCATAATGTACATGGACACCAGTCAGAGTCCCTGCCTCTAAGCAACATGAACCCTAATGCACACACAGACATCCTTCCAGACTGAAGTTTGTGACATGAGTACTCACCCCCTTGTGACTGCTGTGCAGCCTTCAAGCACCCATTCAGGTCTGGGTACGCCACCGCCAGGATATGTCACATGACAGGCACCCCTTCCATGTTGGGAGGACTTCTCCAGCTGAGCTTCACAGATCTTACGCGCCCAGCGCCCAGCGCCGCAGGTCCTCCCACCTCTTTCTGCAGTGGGTGCTTCACCGGTTGTAAACCCCCAGGGTCCGCACCTCCTTGGCGATGGCATGCCAAAGTGCCCTCTTCTGGTGGGCGCTGACCTAAAAGGGTGACAAAGATATGGAACACAGAGGTCAGGCACTTGCAAAATAGGTACAGCTGGCTATTTAACCACTATGGGATGGACAGTACTCTCAGACTTACAGGCCATATGCACACAGCATGCCATGCACCATGGCCCATGCAGGCTCAGAGGTGCACACATATGTCCATCCAACACCATCCATTACACAGTGCCCCCCAAACCAAGACTCACCTGTACCTCTGGCCATCCGTAGAGTTTTGCGTACAGGGGCAGGACCCCGTCCACTAGCCTCTCCAGGTCCTCCTGGGTGAAGGCCGGGGCCCTTTCCACTGCAACATGAGCCACATCCATGACCAGAGGCAGGCCACAGCAGTACACACAGTGGAGTACCTGTCAGCACGACATCAGGGAGTCAAGTGAATAATAGATGACGAAATCGTGTACGTACCGCAGCAGTGTGCACCACCACCGCCGGCGGCGATCATGATATGCCAGAATTCCCCATTGGCATCCATGTTAACCAATGAGAGTGCGAACGGCAGTAAACACCACCTTACGCTGTGACGTCAACCGCTAGCAGTATGAGGTCACTTCCATAACGAAAGGCCTGGATTAGAGTGGACAGACATTTTGGCTGTAACTTGGCATCTCGAAATAAAAATGTGCACAATGCAGGCCCTACTAGCCACGTGAAGAACCTATGCATGTGACCATTCCGTAATATACCACACATGAAAAACAGTGTTCCCTCATTGAGGTGTAGATGTAGATCTGTCAAGAAGCAGTTAATTTTGAGTCACCACAATGAAACACGCAGTGCACAATTGATGACAATGTGTGCCTATGTACTGTATGTGTGTTCATCACACCTTTTTGATGCCCCTCGTAGTTACCGACACTTGTGGCGAGGAAGGGCACCATCGGTTTACAGACCACTTGTGGATATGAGGACCATGGTGGAGCGTCAGATCATAATCAACTACAGACTCACATGTGCAACAATTCAGAAACTTTGTGCTTTACTGGATCCTGCACTAACTCCGGGAAATCGTAATCAGCATGCCATCCCTAATAAGTGCAGGTGCTCTCCGCACTCCATTTCCTGGCCCCGGGCTCATTTCAAGTGACAGTGGGCATGGGTGCTGGATTTTCACAGCCAGTGTTCAGCATGGTACTGACAAGATTTCTAAATGCATTTGTACGACACCTGCAGTCCTGTGTGAGGTTTCCCCAAAGTACTGACCTCCCTGCCATCAAGTCAGATTTCTATGCCTTTGCCAACATACCCCATGTGATAGGTGCCATCAATGGCACCCACATACCGTTCATCCCCCCAGGAGTGAGTGAACAGGTGTACAGAACAGAAAGAACTGTCACTCCATGAACATCCAATTGGTATGTACTGCAGACCAGTACATCTCACATGTGAATGCCATGTTCCCAGGTTCAGTCCATGATTCCTTTGTGTTGAGGAACAGTAGTGTGCCACAGAGGATGGAACAACTCCAAGAGGACAGAGGGTGGATCATAGGTAAGTGTGTTTGTCACTAACTGACACATAGCAGACAGCCAGGCTGTCTGACTAAGGGGGTTAACAATGACTACTCTGTACAGCACCTTTTTCTAGGTGATTCTGGCTATCCAAACTAGCGTTGGCTCCTGACACCAGTGAGGAATCCTAGGACGGATGCAGAGAGGAATTACAATGAGGCCCATGGACGTACAAGGAGGGTGATAGAGTGCACAATAGGTCTCCTGAAGGCTAGATTTCGTTGTCTACATATCTCTGGGGGTTCCCTGGTCTATGGGCCTGAGAAGGTGTGTAGAATAGTGGTGGCCTGCTGCATGATGCACAAAGTGGCAGTGAGACATTCTATCCCCCTCTTGGAGGTGGAGGGTGCTGAATGTCCTGACCAGCTTCCTCAGAGAGGGGAGGAGAGTGATAGTGATGATGCAGAAGGGGAAGATGTCAATTCCAGGACCCAACTGATACAATTCTACTTCCAGTAACTGTGTGGGACTAAGGGCTGACATTGGGGATTTTGACGCATACTGGGAGTGTGCTCAGTCATATGGGGGGGGGTTGATAATGATATGTGAAACATGGTCCAGGTCTGCATGGTACAGATTGATATTTTCAGCATTTACTTAGGGCCTACATTTGGGCACACAGGGCTCCCTTCATGCAAACATTTGACAATAAAGTGGTTATCAGCCAGTTGCATCTATACTTCATTTTGTTCACATTTTAACACAGGGGGCAGTGTTACAGGTGTGATATGCGTTTTATTGGTTGCAGGGAGTGAATAGTGCTATTTACATTGATGGCAAGTCGTAGGGGGTGGGTGTCCTCAAAGCCAACATTCTGGCAACCTTGTAGGTAGTATTGATGAGTCCATCTTTTCTTAAATTAGTTCATATTGCCTCTTAGCAATGTGTGGTGGCTGATTGAGTGGGATAGTTGCTGTGCAGAGTGTTGCAGAGTTACTTCTTGAAGGGGGCCTTGTTCTTTGCTGGGGTTCCAGTGCCATGTCTTGGCCTGAGGGTCCGTTTGTGCGCCCGCTGTTGGTCTTGAGGGGATGACATGGAAGGCCCTTGGGTTTCCTGTGAGGAAAGTTCCTGGGATGTTTCTGCTGATGGTGTAATTTCATGGTGGGTGTCCGGTGCTGTAGTGGGGGCCACCTGTCCTGTGCGGGTCTCAGACTGGGTTTGTACCAGCTGCAGCAGTGCTCCTGCTATGGTGGCCATTGTGGCGTTGTGTGGTTTCCACTGCTCCATGGCCTGGTGGTGGTGTTCCTGCTGCATCCTCTGACTGTGCTCCATGGTGGACACTATCTGTGCCAACCTGTCATGGGTATGCTGGTAGGCCCCCAATACCTCTGATATCACGTCCTGGGCTGCTGCATCCATCCTGTGGCCTCCCCCCTAGCCTGATGACACCCTTGCAATTGCCCTAGCCCGCTGGGCCTGTGTCCACTGCACAGGCCTGGCAGTACCACTCGTACTGGGGCCCTCGCCTTCTTGCATGTTGAGAGTGGGAGACTGTGGCCTCTGGACCTGTGTTCCACCAGTCTGTGGCCTGGATACACTGGTGTGGGGACGCTTTCCCTGGGTTGCTGGTCTTGACTGGGTGGTAGGGGTGACAGTGGTTTCCTGGGTGGGGCTGCTGCATGGTGACAGTCCAGGACTGTGTGAGGGGCCTGCCAGCTCATCAGTGTCCAGGGATCCTTCACCAGTGTCCTGTGAGGTGCCTCTGTCTCCCTGGGGGGAACTGGCACTCCTTGTCCTGTCCGTTAGGGTGGCATGGGTGGTGGTGCCTGTTGGGGGGCATACACATGTCTGTTACAGCTGCATGAACGTTTGGGGTGAACAGGACTGGGCTATTTTGTGCTGGGGTTACTTTCAGTGGCCTTACAGGGTGCCTTTGTGAGGTTGATACTGCAATTTGCTTCGACTGTGGGGTTGCATTGTGGTGGGGGGTGTTGTTCTATTGTGGGTACTTGCAGGGGTAGGTGGCTGTGCACAGGCGGAGGGACGTGGGCCTGTTAGTGGGTTTGTGGTCATGCAGGGAGGTTGGATTTAGTGGTTGTTGCATGGGTGGGGTGTTGGTCCTGGTGGGTGTGGGTGGGGTGGGGTGGTGCATGCATTACAGGTATGGTGTATATGGGGTATATGTTGATGACTTACCTGAGTCCATTCCTCCAGTGAGTCCAGTGAGTCCCTCAGGGTGCAGGATGGCCAGTACCTTTTCCTCCCAGTCTGTGTATTCTGGTGGTGTTGGTGGCAGTCCTCCCCCAGTCTTCTGGACTGCAATGTGGTGCCTTGATGCCATGCCCCTGACCTTCCCGCGCAGGTTGTTCCATCTCTTTCGGATGTCGTCCCTGGTGCATGGATGGTGTCCCACTGCATTGACCCTGTTCATAATGGTCTGCCATAGCTCCATCTTCCTTGCGATGGGTGTGTGCTGCACCTCGGCCCCGAATATTTGTGGCTCCACCTTCAGGATCTCATCCACCATAGTCCTTAACTCCCTTTCTGTGAAGTGTGGATGTTTGGGGGGTGACATGGTGAGTGTGGTGAATGGTGTCGGGGCTGGGAATGCAGTGAGGGTGCTCTTCTGTGGGTCGGTGTGCGTCTCGTCTATGGTGGCGATCAGTGTCTGCCTCTGGTACTCTCCGTCTTCTCGGCCTGGTTTTGTTACAAAGGATTGTGGGGTGTGTCTAGGTGTGTTTTATGGCGTTATGGATGTGTATCAGGTGTGTGGGTTTCACACTTATCCAATGTGTGCACTTCTTGCTGTTCAGTCCACTTGCCGCCTGTGGCGGTCGGAACCGCCAAGGTGATTTGTGCATCTATTTCGAGGGCGGGATGTGGGTGTGCTCGGCGGTGGCGGGGTGGGGAGGTCCGGGATTCCCGCCGACAGGGTCATGGCGGGGAGTGGTGGTCAGGTGATTTTTGGTGGGGTTAGGATTTTCGTTCATTATATGGCGGGTTTCCATTCACCGCCAATGGCTTCACTGCCACCACGGCGGTCGGCGGTGTTTCCCGCCGTGTTCATAATGACCGCCTAAGTTGACAAATGCAAACCATCTATTTTTTTAAACGTGCACACACATTTGCATTTCACAATAAGGCAAACAACACCTTTATCAACAACTTTTAGATGTGTAGCAACACACTCTCCTCTTCTGGGTGCCATAACGCTGTATATCTACTCTACAGCGGCCCATTTATGCATTGTGGCACACAAATGTGTTGCACGTTTTATAAACTGCTGTACATCCTTTCATTTCCCTGTTACATGGCTTGGGAAGGACATGGAGACCTGTAAGATAGGTTTGTAACACATCATGTCCGAGCAGAACTTGAATGTTTGAGTGTTCATAAAGCAAGGACTGCAGGTCACATTACCTCTTTCAACCAACTTAAACATAGTTATGATCACCCTAATCTCTATTGTGGATCATGTTACATACTGCGTACGGCCATAAAGAGTATTATAAGGATTGTATTATTCTGTTGTGATCATGAGGGGTGCATAAAATGTAGGCAGATAAGTAGCACCACTTATAATGAGGACTAGTCACAATGGTAAATTTATATGTGAGTAAATCTACATAAGTAAATTTACTCTTGGAAGCAAATGTAGTACTTTTGAGTATTTACCATTATAGAGTGTAACTTTGCCACTAAGTGTAGACTTACATGTTTTCACCACTTGAAACGGGGTGTGGATTTGAATTTACAAGAATAGTCCAGCAACACACATGGCCAACCATTGACACTGCAACACTCTGCCATCGAAATTAATAGAGACAAGGACTTAAAACAGAACCTCATAACCAATAATGTTAAAATAAATGTATTTATTTTCACTTTTTACATATATACATTTATATATGTGTCTGTGTTTGTATATATATATATGTGTCTGTGTGTGTGTATATTAAAGTAGCATTATAGTTACATACAGAGACATATACAGAATATACAGAAATCCACCAGTTATAGTTCACAGAGCTAACTATAAGTTGTGCCCCGCCATGCACTGCTTATCACTCATCATTCATGACATGTTCTATGACATAATTTATGACATCACTGACAACATCTCAAATTACATAATTGATGGCCACTGATGACATCATCCGATGAGTGTGTTTGTTTTATAGTTTCAATAGTGGCAGGTAACTACTATATTACTTTTCTACCTAATTATGTACAGCCTTTATCCAGCTAATCGGTATAAATGTTTGCAAAATGCATATGTTCCTAATGCACAATAGGTGTGTAGAGATATTGAACACATTTTAAATCTATGTATTGAAGAGTAACTCTGTGTGCCGTGATAGTTGATGACTTGTGTTAGTTATGTTAAACACATGTTTTTTGCTACTGCAGAAAAAGTTTCCACCTGGACAAAGATTCTATGTACTACATACTGAGAATTGTAAGCAGCCTTAAGTTCTTAGGCAGAATCATCTCAACATGACAATTTCTACTTAGTATAGAAGACTGTGTGCACCAGGCATGAGCCTATGTAGATGTGCTTGTTTTGCTTCAGAAGATAGGCTATCTATAAAGTTTTCACCACAGTGTGAAGGCTGCAGGTAGTATGATCTTTAACACCTTCAAACCTTGGTCATTTTGCGTTTTTTGTTGTCCTTCACTGGTATTGTTGTGTCCTGTTTTGTCCCATTTTCAATTGTCCTGTTAAATGTTGTCAACTGTTACAACCATTTTTATTCAGAGCCGGCGTGGTTCACTCCTTTTCCGGCTGTTCCATGCTCCCACACATCCAGTACTCCTTTCCCCTCCCAGGACCTACTTAATGGAGGTGGCTGCGCCCATCCACGCCTGGACCATGCCCAGTGCCAGAAACCCTGGTTCCTCCCCCTCCCCCATGCAGCTACACTGCCAATCACCTCCAAGCCCTGGATCCCAGGCGTATCAACAACTGCTGTTGCACATCTCCACGCACCACTGGAGGAGTGTTCTCCTGCCAGCATTGCTGCTTTACTTACAGTACTGAAACAACCAACAGCATAAATGTGTTTGTGTCCACCACGCTGACTGAAACCACCATGGCACAACTCAAGTGCGTTGTACTCAACGTGATCCCTTGGCAAATACGCTTTGCGACATGATGTTATCCCTCACTCCGGAACACACCAGGACCAAACCAACAAAAAAGGAGGTGGATTTGCCATCATCTATAGGGACACCAGCCATTGCACAACGTTTTGATTCAATCCCAATAATGGAGCACCTCAACTTCCCTCTCAACATAGACAGAAAGAGCACCATCAGAGGTACCCTTGTCTACTAACCACCAGGACCAAGCCCCAGCTTCTGCAATGCCATCCCTACCTCACCATCACGATTGTCATCGACTCCAAACATCACATCTTACTAGGGAATCTCACCTTCCACCGCAATGACCCCAGTAACTATAGCACAACTGACCTCCTGGAAAGCATGAGCAAAATCAGTCATGAACAACATGTCACTGATCCCACCCACATTGCAGGCCATGCTCGACCCCATTTTCACATCTAGAGACAATGAGTGAAGTAGAACCATTTCTCACAGCTCACCTGGACCAACCACTACAGCATCTGCTTCACCATCTCACGATCTACCAACACTAGCACCATACCACCCATACCCCCCTGCTCCACACGCAGAAACTGGAAAAAGATATCAGAAGACCAGTGTTAAAACTTTCTTAACTCCCACCTCCCAGACTCAACATCCAACTCAGATCAGGCTGCAAACAAATTCTCCCAGTGGATTACAGAAAGGGCCAACACACTCGTAATTTGTGACATCATAAGCAGTTCCTGGTTAGGACATATGTTATAGTTAGCTTTGTTAACTGTAACTGGTGAATTTCTGTGTTTTTCAGTTCAAAACGTTATTGTTATCATTGACAAATTCACCTAACAATAAAGTTACTTTAACATTGTCCTTTTCAGTGGATTGCTAAGATTTTCTTTAAACAAGCACAGATCTTTTGTTTTTTTTCAGTGAATTTTTAGGTTTTTTTCAAACATAAAGTAAAATTTTATTACCATATGTAAAGCCAACCCCCCACCATGCACAGCCTTTGTGGGGGATTGGCCACAGGGCCTTTTGTGTTTTTTAAAGGGGGAGGGGGCCATGTGGCCCCCATCCCCCAAGCCCAGTTGAGCCCATTAGGCCAAGTGGCCCCACTCCCCAACCTTACTAGGCCATGGGACCACCCCCCCAAGAACCTTTGTTTTAAAGGTTATGGGGACGCAAGGCCCCTGAGGACCCCAGGGACTTTTTCTTGTGAAAGGGGAGGCTGTGTGATCCCCTTCCCTGAGCCTTATTGGTACCTGAGGATCCCATCACCCAGGGCTGTTTTTTTAATTCAAGGGGAGGGGTGGCACATGGCTCACCCTTCACCAAGCCTTATTAGGCCCTGGGGATAAAAGCGAGGGGCCATGCACCCCCTCCGAGAGCTTTATTAGGCTCAGGGGATCCCATTTGCCACAGCCATTATTAAAAATAAAGGGGAGAGGAGCCCCCTTCCCTGAGCCTTCTTTTAGAGCCACATATTTAGATAAAGGGATATTATTGGCCCCAGGGACCCATCCCCAGGGTCCTCAACACTTAAAGCCAACCTAGGGCACTCACTATATAGTTGCCGGGGGCCTCTGGGGGAGCCCCAAGGTCCTGCGGCCCCTAGAAACTCCCCACATGCAGCTGGAGCCAGCACTGCTCCTACCCAGAAGGAGAAGCTACTAAGGCTGCTCCTTCCAAGTGGAAACAATATTTTGTTCAGTTTCCTTGCCTGCATCAGTGCGCTCCCAGGGGCGGGAGCATTTTAAAAACTTCTGCCTGCTGGAAGCAGACTTGGTGTTTGCTCCTGCTTTGCAAGAGATTAAAAAATGCTCCAACCAAGCAAGATCAAATAAAGGTTTTCCTGCCCACATTTGTGCAGGCAGGAAAACCGCTATGTCCCAGGGGTGGTCTCTCCAGGACATAGCATGTGAGCCGGTCCCAGGTAATGGGATCTCCGGGGTCATTAATGGCTCAGGGAGGGGGGCTGCATTTCCCCAGCTTAAAGTAATCAAACCTGGGGTGGGCTCCCTGGGACCGTTAATGTGTCAGGGAGGAGGGCTGCATGGCCCTCTCCCCATTTTGTAAAATGTAAGCCCTGGGGTGGGCTGCCTGGGGTCTTTAGAGGCTCAGGGTCCCTCTCACCATATAAACTAATTTCAGCCCCAGGGTGGGCTTTCTGGGGCCTCTGGAGGCTCCAACCCCCTCCCCTAAGAAGCACATTTTGTCTTTGGGGTGGTCTCCTTAGGGCCTTTCATGGCTTCGGAAGGGGGGCCACGCTGCCACCTCCCTTTTATAACTACAGCCCTCAGGGAGGTGCCCCCTGGGGCAAAAACATAATATTCCGCAGTTTTTGCAGTAGCCCGTCTTAAATAAGTCTATGGAAAATCATTGAGATTTTGAGTTTTGCCCCCCTTTTTTTCTCAGCTCCTGCTTGATGGATAACCCCAAAGCTTTCCATGCACAAAGTAGTCAAAAAGTAACACCTCTTTGGAAAGTTTTGGAAAGATTCGGCAAACTGTGCCGTTATTAGCAAAACAAAATATGCTTTTCCTATGGTATATATGATTCAATCTTATGATAATAATCCTAACATTTTAGAGGAATAGACACAGAATTCACCATCATACTCAAAACCTATGATGGAAACACTTGTGAAATACGCATGGATGGACAGAGAAGCAGCTTTAAAAATTATTGATGAAATAAACTGAGAAATTTCAGAAAGAAATGAACATGAGATTAGACGATTTGTTCACGGACATAAAATTGAGGAAACAAAGGAAATATGGAAGAGACACTAAGGATTACGCGCCTGGATGCATATTGACTTTTAGCAAATGTATCTATTTGAAGACAGTATAAAGATGCCATTTCCTGATAGTAGCTCAGACAAATTGGGGGACAGTGACACATCAGGCTGAATTGAACCCACAACATAGGAGGGAGAAACCATAAGTCATACTTTTTTAGATGCATACAGCCTCTTGCAAAAGGGGTGGAAGAACACCTCACAACAATGCAAAGGACATGGATGATGAAGGGGAAGAGGTCAAGGTGCAGGATTCAAAAGAAGAGGAAGGGGTGCCAAAACAAACAACGCAAGATAGAGAGCAAGAAATGGGTCAGAAGAAAACACAATTATTAGCAGGGTACATCAAAATGTGAATCATTTGTCAAATAGAACTTTGACAAATGAAAAACTGAAAGTTCTAAATTATGGTTTGTCATTTTGCCCTATCAGAATTTTGAGTATGTTCAGATCAGAATTTACTTTTTTCAATTCATTAGGAAACTAGAATTGATAAAAATGTTTGGAAGTCTGAAGAGACGTTGGTTTATAGACATGGTCCTAACCTAAATGACTCCCTCAGATTTACAAGATTAGTGACACTGATGTACGCATTACATGAGTTGGAATTTGGTGGGACTCTACACACGGAGGCCTTCTTGAAGAATCTCAAGATAACATACAACAGATGTTGCCCAAGGAGTTTTTGACTAAAAACCCATTTTATGTCCCAAAGTACACATTATTATATTGACTCCTTTCCTGAGGTTATAATTGGAGACCTCCAAAAAGTGAGATCTGACAGACATGGGGCTAAGAATAATCTGACCTGCGCCCAAATGCAGGCATTAAGGATTCTAGCATCAGATGATAATATTGTCTTCTGCCCTGCAAACAAAGGGAGTAACATTGTTATTATGTCCAATTTCATGTACCTTAATGAGGAACTGAGACAGTTGTCTGTATAAGAACATTTCATTCCTAGCAATAGAAAAACACATTAGTGTACATACTGGGAGATTCCCAACAATTGGAGTGATCAGGGTAGTATTGAATATGAGGAGCTTGGTTACCTAAAATGTGAACACCCCACATACCAGTACTCTATCTATTACCCAAGGTACACAAGGATCAAGTCAATTCCCTAGGAAGGCTAATTGTGTTTTCTATTAGTAGCTTCCTTGAAAATACTTCCAGATATGTAGTATTTTTCTTTAGACCTTTTGTATCTGTCATGCCATCATATGTACAGGATTCTAAGTATTTTAAAAAAAGATGGTATACTATGAGGGGAGAAATTCCTTTTGCTAACATTGGCTGTAGCCTCACTCTATACCAGTATGTTAAATACAGCAAGTATAGAAGCATGTAATTATTTCTGGAGAGCAAGGCCTATTTCCATTTATGCTAACACTAATATGATCTTGAAGATGATCAGAAACTGTGCAGTACTGTGATGGGCACCTGTTTTGCCCCTAGCTTTGTGAAAAAAGGAATTGTATTTCTGATGAAGATTTTGAAACTGAACTCCAGAACATTGTTAGAAGATTCCATGACAGAGGGTACCCTTCATGGGTATTGACTAGATCCCAGAAGAGGGTAAGAAAAAAAGCAAGCAAGGACACTTTCTATGGTAGCTTCTTGAGTTAGTTTCTAATCAGACCATACAGGGAGTATACATGTGATCACCACCTTATGTAAAAAGTCACATAGAATCAGAAGTATTCTCAACAGAAATTGGAACATTCTGAGGAGTTATAGTATCATGACTAATTACATTGCTACACACTCTAAGATTACATTTTGCAGAAGTAAATCTCTGCATGATAGACTGGTACAACATGATATTACTGAAAGGAGGGAAGAGGGTGCCAAATTGGGGCTCAAGGGTTTCTGTATCTGTGGCAAGTGTAAGGCATCCGCCAATATGAAGAGTTTTCCCATAACATATGGTTCAAGAAAAAGGATTATCAAAACAATTATCACATGTAGTACCAAATGTGTAGTTTCCAGTCTGTCCTGTCCCTGTGGTAAAATGTACGTTGGGAGCACAATACACACAGTGAAAAAATGCACTCTTGAACATATTAGGGCAAAATATAAAAATGACAGCCATTATCCCATAGCCCTTCACTTTGCAGAAATTGCACTATTTAGGCCAGAGTCTCTTGCAATACTATGGAATTGATAATATTGATTCAGATGACAGGGGTGGCAAAAGAACTTTACAGATAAGAAGCAAAAAGTCAAGATATATTATTGTCTTAGAAACAATAGTACCAAGAACTTTAAGATTGAATTCGATCTGGCAAAACATTTGGGGGAATAACGTTGTGACATAGTTGTTTGTTCATTGATTTTGCCTGCTATATTCTCTGTTGAATATTTCTGACAATTTATGTTTTTAATTGTTTTTATTCAATTGCCTTTTACTTCTTTCAGGAGACAGGGAAGCGACTCAGGTTTGAGAGACGGTTGCCACCTGTTACCCTTGTCTTCATGAAACAAAACCGTGGTGGCAGGAGACGTAAATATACTGATGTTATTTGGTTTATTCTCATATGGTATATGTCTTCTTACATTAGCACTCTAGTATTATACTAGGCGTTATTCTTTCATAACATGTCTTAGATATGTGAATGAGAGTGTTATTCACAAATTTGTTTCCTACTATATTTCAAATGCACCTATGATTTACTGTATGTGTACAGATGGCTATAGCTATATTGCATATTGGCGTTTTGATATTTTATTTGCTCTGCAGCCAGGGTGGTTATCTTTGTGGACATATATCCTTGCATTGTAATCACAAATAATTTTTGGAGCTGTCACCCATTTGGTCTTTAATATACTGTATAAGAGTATGAAGTTGTACCTTGATGTTGTATACTGTAGCATTACCCACATTTCATTTAATTTTTACTTTGATTTTCTTTTAATAAGCTCCTGGTTTTGGAACCTACATTTTATGTTTTATTGGAGTTTTTATGTGGTTGCACAGGTTTCAAAATGGCACTCCTTATAGTCCTTTTATGTTGTCCTCTCTCTATATTTATGTAACTTGTAGACTTTGACTTCTGTATTATATGGTTGCCATCATCTGGTCAATGTTCCTCGGAACTGAAAGGAGTTATAGGGGTGGATGATCTTTTGCTCCTTTCTCACCATTTTCCTGAGTGAGTGTGCATTTTCTGGTTCAGGGTTATTTGGATATTTATATATATATATATATATATATGTATAGATTCACTGAAAAAACAAAGATAAAAGTAATAGTATTATAAAATGTTTAGTAACAATGTAGCATTTTGACTCTAAAAACCACAGAAATGTACTAGTAGTAGTTATCTGAAGCTCTAAACTAACTATAACTCGCACCCCCATCATGCACAGTTTTCAATCAATTATTTCATTTCAAATCTTGCAGTGATATTATCAATGATGTCGTGGAAGATGTTATGATGGTTGTAATATATAGGGTAATCAACAGTGCATGGCAAGGCCAGGAGTTATATGCTGTATATATATGCTGTCATTTGCTGGGAGCTATGGCAGCTCCCGCCAAGCAAGAGGAAACTGTAAGTCCACTCCCAGCGGGCATGAGCAGCAAAACTGCTCCTACCCGCTGGCAGCAGACTTTTCATCTGTTTTCCTGCCTGCTTTCAAGATCAGATGAAATAGATAAAACAATTGCTCCCGCACACATGTAGCAGCATTTCTTGCTCCTCCCTGTGTGGGACCACGAAGGAACTGAGGCTTCCTGTGGTCTTTAAAAGTCCACAGTTTTGCACTAAACTGTAGAACTTTCTTGGATAAATAAAGCTGTGAGGATCTATTCTGGCACCAGAGCTTATTTCTCAGAAATTAAACAGGAAGTACTTAAAAATACACATTACAGGTGCCCCCATTGAAGGTCCGCTTCTGTAAAAGACAAATCCTCTCAACTTCTTGAAGTTATCCAAATCAAAGAAAGGGTGTTTTCTTTTGGATTGTATATTTAACACGAATTTGAAATACTCAATGAAGGTGAATGCCTTCTTGCTCTATTAAAGTGCAATCTCTTCGGAGGTAACTGTGACAAGCGGGATCTTTCCTGTCCTCTCCTGGCTAAAGCAGAATCCATCCGCAAAATGAACTTGAAGCTCCGCTTGTTTGGCCCTGCCCCATATACGTTAGTGGCATGCATCAGACTTCCAGCCGTTTTCTAGCTTGATAGACAGCTTACTAATAGGCTCCCCCAAGTGTATGTGATACAAATTAATATGAGCACATCTCGATCAAACAAAGAAGCAATTACTTCATACTATTAAGTAGAAGTAACTTTGTTTCGTGAATATTTAGCTCTTTGTAACTCTCTTCTCTAAACAAGAAGTCATGTTAGCACAGATTTCAGTAGGAAGACACTCGATAAACAGTCATATTGCCAAACGACACAAGACATGGTCACTGGAGGCATTACCTCATGATCCATTATGCAGTGGTAGCATACTATGTGCACTGTACATTTACCAAATGAGGTAGCACTTACAGATTAGCCAGTAGAATGTTCTCCAGTTCGCTAGACTTTTTGCATAAAACTGTTGATCCTTCTTTGATAAATAAACAGATGAGGATCCATTCTGGCATGATGCTCATTTCACAGAAATTAAACCACTTACAAATATTAACATAGCAGGTACCCCAGTTGAAGCGCTGCTTCTGTAAAGGACAAATCCTCTCAACCTTTTTAAAGGTATCCAAGTTAAAGCAAGGATGTTATTCCATCATAAAAAATAATGAGAAAAGTTTGATGTGGGTGAATGCATCTTTGCTCACCCCAGGGTCTCTGAAAGTGCACGCTGGGTGCACGGAATGGGACCCATGCCCAGGGGCCAACGCCGCTGTGCACAGCCAAAGGCCATGTATGGCCCAGTGTTGGGTACCTTTGGAGGGGAGGGGTTGGCCGCATGACCTGGTTGCAGACCCTGCAGCCAACCCCCGCTTTGCACAGCCAAAGCCATGTGTGGCGCGGAGTTGGATGCCGAGGGAGGGTTGGCTGCAGGGCCTTGCCTCAGGGCAGGGCTTGCCGCCAGTCGCGCACCGCCAAAGGCCATGTGCTCATAAGGTTGGATTAATGTAAGATAATTTAATATTACTTGACATAAAAAAAAAATTTGAAATCCTCTTTAAAAAACTCACCTTAGGGCATGAGTTATAGTTACTTGAGGTAACTCTAACTATAACTGGTGAATTTCTGTGGTTTCATATGTTTAAAATGAGAGCCTAACTATAACGCCCCTGTAACCTTCATTTTATAAAAAGATATATATATATATATATTTATATATACATCTCTGCTGGCAGTCGCAAAGATGCTATACTTAAGTGTTTTTTTTTCACTTGGCTATATCATTGGTGCAGTTTGACAAATTGACATACCTTAATGAAATTTTACAAAAACAGGGTCCTCTAGGGTTTTGTTGTGCATATCAAAGTTCCTGGTCATCTCTTAAGCAGGGGCCGAGAAAAAGTGTGTGGGGGGGGGGTTTAAAAAGTAGTTTGTTTTCCTTGTTAATTTCCATAGAGATTTTAGACACAGGTGCAGCCCAAACAACTGAATGGGATTACACCAAATTTGGCAAGAAGGTAGCTCTTGGTCCAGAAACATGCTTTTTGTTATTTGGTGTAAATCCATTCAGTAGTTTTTGAGATATTAAAGGTAAATACATTTATATTTGTAGATCTGGGTGACACCTAAGCACAGATCTCATAGTGAGATCTGACTGAACTGTCAGCACTTCAACCAGAAAGTGATGGCAGCTATTGTGGGACCTATATAGATGATAGCACCCCACTGAAATGCATTGTAGTGAATGGCAGGTTTTGAGGGTCACAAAAAGGAGAATGTATAACAGGTGACAATAGATTTTAGTTACAATATAAATCATTTGCTGCTAAAGTGATTTTACCCTGTGAAAAACACTTCTGCTGGGATTTCAATAATCATGTTTGAGAGAAAACTGTTTTCTCACGATTTTCCTATAGAGGTTATGGAAGGTGCTCCTGAAAGTAAAATGAGAGCCTATTTTCTGTAAGTCTAATTATTTTTCTCAGTCAGTTAAGAATGAAGCCTTACATTCTCAGTAAAACATGTACTTCCAACAAGAGAAGCCTGTTAGTTGATTTCCTTGTGTTCTACAGCAGCCTCCCAGAGTGTTCTAAAGAACAACTAGAGCGCTAACAGCCTTACTTATGACAAACGTGTGGGACAACTGAAGCCATCTTGTTTGAATCAAACTGGTAAAACGTAAAGCATTTCATTTAGAAAGAAGCAAGGTGAGGGGTTTTATTTTGTCCTATAAGCTATGGCTGGTGCTGTAGAAATAAAAATTAAGACACATTTTAAGTGAGTTCTCAAATATCTTCCTTTTCTATTTCATTAAAACATTCTGACATGTAGACTGAAGTATCTGCTTTCAACACAAGCAGCAGACTGCAGTTAACTCCCTGGTGATCAGCAGTTTACTACAGTGCTTTAATGAAAACTAGAGTGGTATCATTCTAAATTTAATTTATGCCAAACGTGTGTCACATCTGATCGCTATCTTGATGGAAGCAAAGTGGAAGCACAAAAGCATTTTTTAGTAACGATACTGCAGTAAATGAGGAGATTAGGGAACTCCATAACAAATAAGTCTCCCAAGATGGTCACCAGAGAAAAAGTAGTCCAATTGTAGAAAAGATATCACCCAAATTTAGCCCACATATAGCTCAATGACAGAAGGGTGCAAAACACATTCTTTTTTTTTTTTTTTGCAGTTTATATAGCCCAGACTTAACCCAAAGGTATTGAAGTGCTTTACATGGGCATCATTCCTTTTGGGTTTCAGATATAGGGAGATTAAGTGATTTGCCCAGAATCACTGGATGCCGAGCTGACACTGAAACTCAAACCTTGTTCCCCAGTTGGAAAGTCTGCAGCTCTGGCCCTAACACCACATTCTCTCCCCTAAGTCAATCAATCAAGTATTTTAGAGTGCACTACTCACCCATAGAGTCTCGTGGAACTGAGGGATGTGTCCTCAGAGATCAGATGAAGAGCCAGGTCTTGAGGTCCTCCCTAAACTGAGACGGCAATGGTGACTGTCTAAGGTGAGGAAGTAAGGTGTTCCAACCATTTGCTGCCAGGTATGATAAAGATGTTCCTCTAGCTGAGGACTTCTTTATGCAGGGTACATTGGCGAGCGAATGCTGGGACGAGTGGAGAGGTCTGGAAGAGAAGTACCAGGTGATGCAGTGGTTGAGGTAGCTAGGTCCGCTGTCGTAGAGGGCTCCGTAAGCGTGTATGAGGAGTTTGAAGTTGATCCTCTTCTCAACAGTGAGTAAGTGGAGTTTTTTAAGGTGTTCTGTGATGTGTCCTCAGCAGGGGATGTGTAGGGTGAGTCTGGCGGCAGCATTCTGAATTTGTTGCAGCTTGTTTAGGTTCTTCTTGGAAGTTCCAGCATAGGGGGCGATGCCATAGCCTAGTCTGCTTGTGATGAGTGCATATGTCACGGTTTTCTGGCAGTCAGCTGGTATCCATCTGAAGATCTTCTGTGGGAGTTAGAGAGTGTGGAAGCAGGTGGAGGGGACGGAGTTGATCTGTCTGGTCATGGCGAGTGTTGAGTCTAGGATGATGCTGAGGTTTCATGCGTGGTCAGTTGGGGTGGGGGGACTGCTGACTGTTGAGAGCCACCAGGAGTCATCCCAGGCTGGTTGGGAGGGTCCAAGGATGAGTATCTCGTTTTGTCGGAATTCAGCTTGAGGCAGCTCTCCCTCACCCAGTTGGCGATTGCTTCCATCCCATCCCTGAAATTCTTCTTTGCTGTTGAGGGGTTCTCGGTCAGGGAGTTGATCAGCTGGGTGTCATCAGTGTAGGAGATGATATTCATCTCATAGTTCCTGACGATGGTGGCAAGTGGGATCATATAGATGTTGAAAAGAGTGGGGCTCAGAGATTACCCCTGGGGTACTTCACAGATGATGTCAGTGTGTTATGACAAGTGTGGTGGAGTCTGACTTTCTGTGTTCTTCCTGTCAGGAAGGAGTGTATCCATCGGAGGGCCTTGCCGAGTATGCCTGCTACATGTAGTCTGGTGCATAGTGTGCAGTGAGACACTGTGTCAAAGACGGCTGAAAGATAAATAAGGAACCGGGCTGCTGTTTCTCCATGGTCGCAGAGGAAGCGGATGTCATCTATGCTTGGGACACATCCATGATGTTATTTTCCTCAGTGTGTTGGCGTAGCTGAGTGTTGATTGCTTTCTCTGTGACCTTGGCTGAGAAAAGCAGCAGCAAGATGGGGAAGTAGTTCTTTAGGGCCGTTGGGTCGGCTGTAGGTTTTTTCAGAAGTGGGCAGACCTCAGTGTCCTTTCAATCCTCAGGGGAGGTTGCTGATTCTAGGGAGCAGTTGATGGTCTTCCAGAGTTTGGGCGTGATCAAGCAGCTGGCCTTGTTGAAGACGTAGTGTGGGCAGGGGTCGGACAGGGCTACAGAGTGAATGCTGCTTATGATGGAGAGGGTCTCCATATAACATTATAATATGTAACCAACTGATCAACTGAATAAAAAACATCAAGATGGCAAATAATTTAAAAGTGCTTTATCACTATTTGAGACTCAGAAAATATGTTGTCATTTTAGTTTTTTAGAGCACTAACCAGAGTTTCTGTGGGAACAAGAGCCTCTCATGTTTATAATTTCTAAAGGAAATGCTTTAGGAATTACAGTTTTGATTACAGCAAGATGACGTCAAGAGTGCCATACTTTTGTAATAAAAATAGAATGTTAGCAAACTAGTTGTTCATTTGAATACTGTGGGGTGGCAGATGTCAGGGGCACGGACTTGGATAACTGAGGGCAGGGAGGAGGTTGCAGAGGCAATAAGTTGACCATGCTGGGCAGGTGGGAGGGGCAGTACCAGCACAATGGACCATGGAGGTCAGGGGCAGAAAAGGGGGGCATGGGCAATAAACCAGCCATGCAGGACAGGAAAGAGAGGTTGCAGCAATATAACAGACCATTGAGGGCAGAAGGAAGGCAGTGGCAGTACAACCATATATGCCAAAAGGCCCGATTCAGGCAGGAGACTCCCAATATTTTTAAGCTCGAAAAGGCTTTATTTTACCTGTCTCCTGACTAAAATCTCCTCTTTTTCAATGTAAGTCAATGGGGGAAATCAATTCCCAAAGTTTTTTTTCAAAGTCTCCCTTTTACCAAGTTCAAAATGCTGGCAAGTATGGTACATTGGCTCACCTAGAGCAGGTGGAATGGGGTAGAGACAGGGAGTCGGATAACAGAGAGAAGTAGTGAGATGGGAAGGGGCATCAAAATGACCTTACAGGGCAGGCGTCAGGGGTTGAAGCAGCAAAATACACCACACAGTGCAAGCAGGACAGCAGAGCAGCACAATGGACAATGGAAAACAATAGGGAGGGGACAGGGCCATGCACATTTGCAACAAAGAGCTGAATGTAAAGAGGCACAGGCAGCCAGGGCAGCAAGCTGATAATGCTGGACAAACAGGAGGGACAGTTGCAGCATAAAGGACCATGAAGTGCAGGAGGGAGGAGGCAGGGGCATGACCAGGCAAGGCAGGAGGGAGGAGATAGGGACCTGCACATGGAAAACGGAGGTCAATGGGCATGGAGGCAGGGTTGGAACAGCAAGACTGACCATGACGAGCAGGCAGGGTGGGCACTGGAAGCACAACACACCATGGAGGGCTACAGTGAGACTATAATGGCATACACACAGAAAATGGAGGGAAGGTAGGAGGGGGTCAGGGGCAGCACATTGACCACACAGGGCAGGTGGGAGGGGCTGTGGTAGCACGACAGCCATGATGGGCAAGAGGGAGGGGCAGAGGCATGCAGAAAAGAACAATGGAGGTTAGCAGGGATGGGTAGGGGCTGGGTACAGACAAGAGAGGGCAGAGGATGGGCCTTCACAACAGATCATGGGGGTAGGAAGGAGGAGCAGTTGTAGCATAACAGAGCATGGAGGGCAGAAGGGAGAGGAGGGAGGGAATAGGGGCATGGAACTCAGACAGGCAGGGTAGAAGTAGCAGGGACAGGTGGCAGTCATCTGACCATGTTAGGCAGGTGGGAGGTGTAGTGGCAACTTAACAGAACACTCAGAGTGGATAGGAGGGGCAGTGACAAATCCATGCAACATAGTCGGCAAAAAGGAGGGACAAGGGGGAAGTACATAGACATCAGAGGGCAGGGGTAAGGAGGTAGAGGCAGCAATCTATACACAGAGGCCAAGCAGGAGGGAAATGATGGGGCATGGAGTTTGGCAACAGAGGGAAGGAGGAGTGCTCAGGGTCATCAAGCTAAATGGAGGGCAGTGGAAGCACATCAGACCATGCCGGAAAGGAGGGAGGGGGCCGGTGCATGGACTCGTACAACAGAGTCTAGGGAGGAGGTGGATGGGGCAGCAAGCTAACTGTTCAGGGCAGGCGGGAAGGGCAGTGGCAGAACAACAGCTAGACAGGGCTGTAATGAGGGAGCAGGGGCACAAACTTGGACAATGGATGGCAAGGAGGAGGGGGCAGGAGCAGCAATCTTGGGTTGGGGCAGCACAATGCCAGGCAAGGCCCTGCATCCAACTCCCCTCCACCATATATTGCGATAGGCATTTTACTGAATGTTAAAAAACCCTACAACTGCAACAAAAAAAAGTTACACAGATGTTATATTTAGGAAATAGAATTTAAAAAATCTTAGAAAATCGCTAAAAAAAGAAAGGTTACAGGGATGTCATGGTTAGGTTCAGATTTTACATGCACAAAATCATATAAATTCACCTGTTATAGTTAGAGTTATTTCAAGTACCTATAACTTGTGCCCTAATGTAACTATAACTTGGTCCTGTTTTTTTTGTGAAAAAAAACATATAAATATATATGTGTATATATATATATATATATATATATATACAGTATCATAAATGTTAAGAAAATAATACAAATATTTCATATTAAATATGAATGTAAGTTCAATGTATATATTTGTTCTAAATGTTGAACAAAATAAAAAGAAATGCTACAGCAGTATAAACATACTTTTGAATTTAATATTTAATAATTTAAAAATATTAATTTAAACTAAATTATTTTTGAAAGATTTTTTTAAATAAAAACCTACTTAAAAAATATGTTGACGTTTACATATTATGTGATAAAAATTCCAAAAAGTTACATACAGAAAGAATTTCAATTACTTTAATAATTTAAAAAAATTAAGTTAAATTTATGTTAGATTTAAAAAGGTTATTTTAATGTTCTAACATAAAAGAATACTTATGTTTTATTTATATCTATTGTTAACATTAAATTAAATGTATCTGGCATGTTTTAAAGTCAAAACATATTAATTTATTTTAACATTATTACCTCTGGAGTTCTATTTTAAGCCCTTGCCTTTGATATGTTCTAAAGGAGGTTATTGAAGTACTAATGGTTTGCAATGCATGGCAATGTGTGGCACTGGACCTACACCAGGTCTCAGCTGGAGTGCATTTACTGTTGTTCTGGGTCCCTTTTGGCCATAGTAACTTTAGAAGTGTGGTTTGTGAATAGCAATGGGCCTACTCTTTTGTGAGTTGGTAGGTGTCTGTGCCTTCCTAAACCTCTCATTAGCCTTTCCTAAACTCCTCTTAACTCCATCTTAAACCTCTCCCATTTACTAGTAAGTATTCCTATTTTTCAAGCCACAGAGAGGCCCCCTCTATAGAAAAGACAGGAGTGGTAGAAGTGGGGATTTACACTCATAGGTTGGCAAGCCGCATCTTGTGGTACCTAAGTAGCACTCCTGTAGAGCTAATTTAAGTACTACAACATGCAGTTTGCGAATGAGACCCATTTTGTTTACCGTAAACCATGGCATCCATGCACGTTAAGCAACAAGCAAAACATTAAATTGGTGCAATTTGTGCTTCAAAGGTGATTGCGGAAGGTTTTCCTGCCACCAGGGGGTTCACTGTGTGTACATGATTGAGACCTACAGTACAGAATTACACAAATGCACTCTATTAACAGTACTAATTTGATGGCAGTGTAAGAGCTGTAGTCTTCCCTTTTCCTGTATTTCTTTAGCCTTTATGGATGTCCCATTGACAGTGCCTTCTGGGCACCTGGGCTAGTGCTAGACGAGCATGCATGACCCCCACACATACCAGTACTAGTGGCGTAACAAAGGCCCCCGGGCTCCAGGGGGCCCCCTCAGTGCAGCAACCTGGCCTGAGAGCTCCTGAGTGTGTTCTTTGCAGGGGGTCCCCTCCAGTTTTGTTACGCCACTGACCAGAACGGGCAGAAAAGTATTTACCACAAGCACATACTCACTTGATGCTGCTTCACATGCCATCATATAACATATTCACATCATCCGGGTCTGTTAAAAAGCAATAATAAAATCCATAACATTGACAGAGTTACAAATTATAGCCATTATCTATTTCTCGCTTCTTCTCATTGTGACCAGTCTTTTATCCTTTTGTTTGTTATGGACTTTGCATAGCACTCACCTTCTTTTCTCTTACTTTTCCATGCATATCCCCCTCTTTCATCCTTTAATAAATACACTAGAGTATACATATGTCATTCACTATATAGGAGCCTGTTACATCAATGACTCCACGGACCAGCATCCATTGTACATCGGAGGTACCAGTCGGTTTCGTAATAGGCTTCAAAAAGGTATTTCTACGTCCCTGGAAATGTCCTGGAAAAACACATTAGACTGACTGTGGATGCGAAAGAGAGGAGAACAGTGACAAACTGAGAAAGCAGAGACGAGAAACAGCCTACATAAGAGGGATAACAAAATAGAAAGTTTAAGGTGGAGGAAGAAAGTGGCATGAAAACAAAAGAAATCAAGGCTAAACAGCCTTGGTATTTGGCAAGGCCTGCAGTTTTACACGACTTACATTTGGACCAAAACAAAATAGGCTTGGGCCCCTGCCACAAACTAAGCTCTGGGACAAGTAGTCACAAATGGTGCACACAAGGCAAGATGCCTACAAATGAAAAGAATTTAGCTCAAGAATAGGTGCATGTATTCAAACGTATGCAGTTCTGGAAAAGTCAAAGATGGTACAAAACTCTGAAACTGAGCTGACATTTCAAGTGAAATGACAATGGTGTCCTGCAAAACTGACATCCACAGCAAGGGCCAGTAACACTTCCTAGCAGAAGAAGTCTTCATACTCTCGACAAGCGAGCACAAAACTAACAAAAAAGCGTCAAATATCCACTGCCCACACTCACTGGAAAAGTTCCAGAGAAGAGTGTCACATGAACAGCTACAGAAGTGGACCGAAAAACGAGTATTCCAAATGCAGAGGGTGGTGATGGCCTTGTCTTTGCCAGGTTTATAAATATAGGTTTAGAGACAAGGACCCAAAGTATAAAGCATTTTTGAGATCGTAAACGGCCCGATTCATAGAAAATGCTTTTTTTAAATGCACAAACAGCAAATTTTGATTCTGTAACTTGCTGCCAAATTGCTATTTGTGTTTGCGCCCCAATTTTAGTTTGGTATTTGGAAGGGGTGTATTTAGGGTATCCCTTTCAAATATTGAATTGTATTGGTATGAATTAGTGTTTTGAGACCGAAATGCAGTTGTGAAACATTAATATTTTACCAACAACTCCAAGGAGGTAGTAACCTGTTTGCAAATGGAAAAGGGTCCCCAAATGACCCCTTCTCCTTTAAGAATGTTAAAAAGTAAAAGATAGTTTTATTTTTTGAAACACATCCCCTTTTACTTTTAGGGAAAATGGGCTGCATTTAAAAAAAAGAAAGATTGCTTCTGATAGCTATCATTCTGAGAGAGCGTAGCTTACATAACCTATATTGAAATGAAATGCTTATATCAATGTATAATGATGCTGCATAGAAAAAAATAATATTAACGATTTTGCTTAAACGTGCACCTGAATTATAATTACAGTAAATGGCCACCAATGTATATGCAAACTAACAATGATGAATAAAATGTTTATGTTATTTTTAATTAAGCTTATATTAACATTTATGTTACTCTTTATAGGCCTTAAGTTAGCATGAGCTGTGGGTTTTAGCTGCCCAGCACTCATATTAAATGCATTTTTCTGTTTTTCCAGTGTGCTGACTCGCAAAGGGCCATGACCCTGCAAATGTTCTTTTTCTCCAATTTGGAAGACGAATGTATCTATGTCGATTCCGTTCCCAAGCGCATATTCGGTGCCTTGGTTTAAGAGTTATGTACAAATTGAAACAAATGTAGATTAATGTAATGTACAAGGTAATTAAGACCGATGGACAATTGATCTGCTGACCCAAAAGACGTGCCAAAGAGTAAAGTAACACCGGACGTGCCACCTCCGAAGACGTCAATTACGAAGACCAATCAAAGTGTTATGAATAAATGTGGGGTGACAATTGGGATTACCTAATGCTATGTCTGATAGGTTAAAGATAGTGGGGTATGGTAAATGTCCAATAGAATTTTGGGGGAATGTACTACGAAAAGGGATAAAGACCCATGTCACAGAAGGGCCATTAGAACTAGGTAGGGAATGCTATTGATTTTATCCAGAAACTCTGTCACTTTGTTTGGTGATTTTGAGACTTATTAAAACCATCCTCACCCATAGACTGCCCATTTTACACCGCTCCTCCTTATGACGGAAGTGTCCTCTATGCCCTTTGGTTAAGCTTAGACTGATGGTGTTTTGACCGATGTCCTGAAGACGAAGACTGATCCTGTGTGCTGATCTAATCCTTGGAGGGTAATTATGACAATGCAATTTGTAATTTGTCTGTTTGCTTTTCCTTTCTAGGTACCAACTGCTTAATTTTGATAGAGACCATAGTCAGATGTTTTCTAAATTGTTGTTCTAAATTTTGCATGAAGCCCCACAGGCCGATGCTAATTAGTGGTTAGGACAGGTGATCATCAAATTGACGCAAATAGACAAACAACTGACGTTATGCTATGTTGAACTGACGCGTATTTGACACTTTGCTGTATTCTGATCTATGTTTGCGCCGTGTTATATTCTGATGTTTATGATTCTTGCCTTATTGAAATCTTACCAGAGTTGCCATATTGTAACTATGCTGTTGTGTTTCTTGGCTTTGAGATTGACGCACTTACTTTTAGACTGTAACTAATAGGGAATAAACTTCATCAAAAAATCTATTAAAGGTGTGGTTATTCATGGCTGAAAGGTCATGGTTGCGTCATCAATTTGATTAATGTCTTTGACCAAAGTGAAATGTATTGTGGTGATAAACATTGATGATATTATTGATATATTGATTGACATATTGATCAGCTATCTCGTCCTACGGTGTCTCTCAACTGGGTCAAAAGATTAAAGAAGAAAAAAGGGGGGCCCAAAAAGCCACAAAACTCCCTGTATGAAAATGCCTTTTGACATTAAAGTACGTGGGAACTTCACCAGAGGACATTGGGCCCTAGTCCTCCATGGGAAAACATGATACAAGAAAGAAAAAGTGAGGTCCCACTTTTTAAAAGTAATTATATATTTCTTGATATCCAAATATCTGAAGGCATGTCGCATTTATCTACAAGACTAAGGGAGATTTCATGATTGTTCCAAGTCCAAGTTTATTGTAGGAAAATATTTGAATTCTCACTGAAAATGTAAACACACGCAGAGATCCAAAGGTATATGAGTTTAGGCCAGCCAACACGTGTTTCGCCCCATAGGCACGTAAGCCAGGGCTTTCTCAAGGCTGGGGAAGAAAAAAAGAGATGTCATATGGCTGAAGAGAAGATGAAGACAAGTGAAGTTTTGTTAGCATCGGTGAGAGGAAGCCAAAGTGATGTGCCAGGAAATTCCCAAGATAATTCCTATGGAAAAAAGCCCGATTAGCCCATGTGAATGATCATGCTATCCGAGAATGTGCTTCTCCAAGTCCAGAAGTGTATCAAAGGCAAGAGAACAAAGGCCAAATAAGTGGCAAACACAGTACCAGGTAAGGTAAAGGCCTGAGCAAAGCATATATATTGTGAATAATGACAAATAGATTTTATTATATATCTAGGGTGACTAAAGTATAGAGAAAGTGTGCTTTCTTTCTTTTTCTTTCTTGGGTCAAAAGATTCATTGGCCTAAAACGAGTCCTAATGTGCAATAAATTAACATAAAAGGACGCGTTAACAGTTCTGGTAGCAGAGCGACGGTTTTGGCCCTTTGGGGCCCTAGGACGGAGAATCATTGTTTAAATTGTTTTTCTGTGATAATGCAAATTGGAGGTATGATGGGTTTCTAAATTCACCATGACTTTCCCGGGATCTCAGAGCCTGCCTAAGTGAGTTGGGAATGTTCTCGGCGTCATAATGTGTGTGATATAGGGGTTTGCGCTTGCTCAGCTTATGCCTTTTTGCAGGTGATTATGAAATCTGCGTGTATCTAGGTCATGTAAATGTTGTCTTAGTTGGAGTAGGCATACTCTGCAGTATGAGAGTATGGAAGTCGGCGTACTTCATGTGACTGTGGCGCTTTGTGCTCAAAATTATCCACGTGGTTGGTTGTTTATGTACGGACCCGTCGTGATCTAAGACTCCGGAGTATATTGACAAGTGTCGGAGACACTTGAGTTTATGTTGTAATCTGTGCGGTTTAATAGGTCAATCGGGCGTGGTTGACAAGTCAAGTGTGAGTCGAAATGTATGTATGAAACCTTCGATGGAGATTTGGCAAGTTTTAAAGTGCACTAGGATGAGCCATTGACAAGTCGAGAGTAGAGTTTGCGGGTCAAATTCTGCTTGCATATGCGCGAGCTGAGAAGGAGAGAGTAGCGGCCGAGGCTTCAAGTGAAATCTCTGTAAAGTTCTGAAGCAAACGTGTTACCCTTCCTGTAGTAAACCGGCAGATTTGTGTTGTCATTAAAGGTGCTCGCAATAGTTTGCATTAGTTTGTGTGAATTCAGTGAGGGGCAGACGAGCCGCAAGACTTTGTCAGCTGCAGTGGTGCCGCGCTGAGATAGGTCAGTTGTCAAGAGGGGTCGCGCACGGATTGGCTGCCGTCCGTGAGAGGCAATAGGTTGAGAAAGGTGGGTAAAGAGTGTCCTGGGAACTAAGTCACTTTCTGATGAAAAATACAAATAAGAGAAAATCGCAAAATGAATTTTGTCAAGGCATTTAAGAGCGCTCTGAAAGGAGACGCGTATATTATGGCAACTGATGGGGAGCCTACACCGCCCGAGGGTACTCCAGCTTACATGGGTATGGAAGAGAAGGGTGTTGCGCCTTGTTTATGGATGAAACAGTGGCGCAAATTAACAGAGAAAGAGGGATGTCTAGCGTTCCCAGAACATGGGACGTTCAATCCAAAGGTGTTAGAGAAGGTGGATGTTAAGTACACAAAAACCACCTCCGAGGCCAGCTCAATATGAGGCTTTAGCGATTTGGGACCTGATGGCTCTTAAACATAGACAAGAAAGGTGTCAGAGAAGACTAAAAAGGGCAGAAAAATCCTATGCAGAAGCTAGGTGGGATAACGAGAACAAAATGTGGAGACGGGGAATTGTTGACGGATTAAAATTGTTCCCAGCAATAGCTCAGGGAGAAGAGTCACAGGGAAAGAAAGCCTCTTGTAAAACAGATAAGGACTCTAGTAAGTCTAAAGAGAATAAGAGACCCTGGGAAGAAGAAGATGATTCAGATGATGAGGAATTCATGAACAGATTATTACATGCTCGCCCGCCACCTTATGTGGTGAGCAACTGTGCTCCAAGCACTAGCGTAGATCCTGGGAACCAGACGCTGGAGAAGGGAGTTGCTGATACGGTACAGACTAGTGATACGACTTCGATACAGAATGGTGTCAGTGTACCCACTGGGCCAGACATGCAGATACAGTTGCAGCCTCCACCGCAGATACAGAGAATCTACCCAGACGTTCCAATACTTGAGACTACTACAAATCTGATAGTGCCACCAGACCCGATATATACAAAATCAAGGTTAGTGCAGATTGAGTCAACCCCGAAATTGCTGTCCCAGCCGCAACCACAATTGATACCAGGGTACAACCCAGTGGCTGGTCCTCCATTAGGGCCTGTCCCGGGTACTTTGGAACAGACCTATGGGGTTACATCTCCACGGAGTTTGGGACCAGGTCAGACACCTGCTGCCATATCGTTACCGATTACTGTCGGTCCACCAGTGCCATTGTATGCACAAGGCAAATCTGGCGTATGTGATCAGGCGGTAATGACCCAAGATGCGATAAGAGGAGGGTCTATAGGAACTCCCCAGATAATGGCCCCAGGAGAACAAGCCGTTGAAAAGCCGAGATCCTTAATAGACCTTAGTCCAGTAGAAGCACCCTTGGAAGCAATGTGTCAAGCAGGGCTAGGGGTTTTAACTCCACAGACGATGACTACGAATGCCTCACAGTCACCAATGATACATGCAGGGAACATTTCACTGTAGGGTTTTACAGTGCAACAGCTGAACGAATGGCTAGAAAAGACTTATACTTCACAAAAGACTCCAGTGACTGCAGTGGAACCAGAAAAGACAAGGCAAGATGACTACCTAAATCTTGTAAGACTGGGAGTGGAAGCTGCCGAATTAGTGGAAGGTACAATGGGGGTAAACAGATTGGAGTCATACACAGAAGCAGAACTGAGATTTCTATGCCCCAAGATTACTAATGAAGTGGGCAAGGTGCACCAGAGATTAGCAAATCTGGCAGACAAATATAATATTGACATTGAGAACACTAAACATTTGAAAAGGAGTTATAGATTAGACTTTGATTTGAAAGATTTTGAGCACATGAGGTCTGCTGGAATGAAGGCGCATTTGAAAGAATTGTTGCAAAGTGCACAAATTTGGGGTGCATTAGAAAAATGGGAAGGCAAATGGGCAAAGAAAAGGGATAAGGAGAAGGGTGACACTCCAGGGTCAAGTCAAGCCAAAGCCTCACCCGATACAGAATCAGTAAAAATACTACCCATGAGAGAAACAGCTGGTGGTATTTTAGTGCATGTACTGTGGTCCAGAGGAGACATCCTATCCTTTACTAATGATTATCCCAGATTGAGGGAGAAACCGATCGAGTGGTATCAGCAAACAGATAGGTTCGTGGAGCTTGCGAAGTGTCTCTGGCAAGACTTGAATACCTTGTTTGAGATCATTGTTCCGCCTGATTTGTGGCTCGAGTGTAAGAGAGGGGTAGATTGCCCAACGAAGGAACCGGCAAGGGATAAGGTGACCGGAGCACCCTCTGAAGAGGTGATGAAGTATTATCACAATGTGATTGAGTTTTTGAAACAAAAGGTGTCACCGAAGGTGACTGATTGGCAGAAGATTGACCGAACCTCACAAGAGGTTAAGGAATCAATACATGCTTACTATGAGAGGTTACTGAAGGCATTCAAACACTACAGTGGTACTGAGACAATTGAGCCGAAGGACATGAACCATCTTGTGTTCAGATTCGTTGAAGGGCTGAGACCAGAAGTTAGTCAGATGATTAAGAATCATTTGATTTGTTGGCAAGCGAAGCCGATTGATGAAGTATTGCAGTATGCGAAATACTGTAGTGATGAGATCGAGCTGAAGCAGAAAAAGCTGAAAGAGAAAGTGATGGTGATGCAGATAAGGGCTGCACAGGCAGGAATACAGGGAAATGGAGTTCAGCAGATGATACAGCAGCAACCGCAAATGAATGGTGTGTTTCAGGTGCAACCAAGAGGTCGAGGCCGAGGGCTCGTGAATCGCGTTCCAGACTTGAATACCGTTGTGGTTCAAAATGACGTACAAGGGGTGAAAAAGATGTCACCATGTCACGCGTGCGGGGGCGTGGGGCGTGGGGCACTGGAAACGGGAGTGCCCGAATGTGGTGCAGGATGGTGTTGTTCAGCAAAGCACTAATGTCAGTACATTGCAAAATGTGAGAGGTCCAAAATTGAGAAATCAAAACTAGAATTTCCAAAATAATCTGGTACAAATGCAAGGAGTACAGCCCATGCAGCAGATGCAAATGCCGCGTTTCCAGCCAGCGCAGATGCAGCAAGTACAACAGCGAGTTCCCATGGTACCTAGACAGCAAATGCAATTACCCATGGCTCCAATGGGACAGCAACAGGTCATGCTTCCTCAACAGGTCACAGGTCAGGTAATGAGTCAAAATAATACAGTACAACAATTCCCATTACGAGGTGAAAGTGGCATGAATGAAGAATGGTCGGATGATAGTTCAGATAGTGAAGAGTGCAGGCTTGCAGCATCCTTAGAGGTGGATCAAAGGGGTCCCTATGTGGAAGGGAAGGTAATGGGTTACAAAGTCTCGTTTTTGGTCGACACTGGAGCTACACGCTCTACAGTCAGGAGTGCGGAGGTTCCGAAGCTACCACTTTCGGGGCGTACCATAAGGGTAGTCGGAGTGGCAAACCAGTACCTGACAAATCCGATTACAGATCCAGTGCAGGTTGAGATCGGCAACTTCCAGGGACTACATAGATTTGTAGTCTGTGATTCAAGTCCGGTATCCCTACTGGGAAGGGACTTACTGTGCAAGACAAAATGTTAAATTACCTGTTCCAATGATGGAATCGAAGTACAGACAAATAGTGACGATGAAGGAGACGAAGGTCAGTTTTCAGAAGAAGAGACAGGGACAACAAATGAGGATTATCCTTTAATCACCTTGTTTCCGATGCTTACAATGATTGATCTACCTGTCGAGTTACAGGGAACAGTGACAGAGAGAGTGTGAGATCTGACAGGAAAGGAAGTGGGCTGATAAAAGGCGTAGAACCAGTTAAAGTACAAGTAAAGCCAAATGCAGTGTTTCACCAGGTGCCACAATATCATATGGCACAAGATGTTCTTATTGAAGTGTCGCAGATAATTGCAGATTTTCTAAGACAGGGAGTCCTGAAGGAAGTTTTGAGCAGTCAATGTAATTCTCCAATAATGGGTTTGAAAAAGCCCTGTAGGAAAGTCCGAATTGTACAGGATTTGAGAAAAATAAATGAGATTGTGGTAAAATATTGCCCCATAGTGCCCAATCCAGCAGTGATCATGTTTCAGGTTCCATGTGATGCTGAGTGGTTCACCGTTATAGACCTGTCACAAGCCTTCTTTTCGATACCTCTTCATGAGGACAGACAATTTTTGTTCAGTTTCAAATTCCTGGATAAGGTGTACCGTTGGTGCAGAATTCCTCAAGGGTTTTCTGAATCACCGTCCATTTTCAATCAGATATTGAAAAAGGATTTGGAATCCTTAGTATTGCCTTTTAACTCGACCCTAGTACAGTACATCGATGATTTGTTGATTGCATCCAAAACAAGGGACAACTGTAAATATGATACTATTGCCTTACTGAATCATTTGGGAAAGAACGGACACAAGGTGTCACCTAAGAAGCTGCAATACTGCCAGAAAGAGGTAAAATACCTAGGGCATCTAATTAAAAGAGGGTCTAGGAGAATATCGAAAGAAAAAATAACAGCCATACTGCAAATGAACCCTCCAACGACAAAAAGGGATGTCAGAATGTTTCTGGGAATGGTGGGCTACTGTCGCCAGTGGATACCCAACTTCTCGATCATCTCAAAACCTTTGATAAAACTGACAGGCAAAGAGATCAAGGATGAGCCATATACCATAGCTTTGTCCAAAGAAGAGCTTGAGTCATTCATGGAATTGAGAGAGTGCATGTGCAGGGCACCAGCGTTAGGTATGCCTGATTATACGAAGCCTTTTCTATTGTTCTGTCATGAACGTGATGCTTGTTCTTTGTCTGTCTTGACACAGGTCCATGGAGGTGCAAATCGCCCTGTAGCATATTTTTCAGCTACCTTGGACCCCGTCGCAGCAGCCTTACCGGGTTGTTTGCGCGCAGTTGCAGCAGTTGGTTAGAGCCTTACGCAGTGTGAAGGCATAGTCATGGGATACCCCCTAACAGTAATGGTTCCGCATTCAGTTGAAAGTTTGTTGACTTAAACTAAAACTCAGCACATGACAAATCCCTGTCTTACTAAATATGAGACAATCATACTGGGGTCACCAAATGTTTCACTGAAACGATGTACTGTATTGAACCCGGCAACTTTACTTCCTGCTGAAAATACTGAAATTAACAATGAGGAAGAATTTGAACATGACTGTCTTGAGGTAACGGAATTATGTACCAAACCACGACCAGATATTCAAGACACACAGCTGAAAGAAAATTATTGTATCATGTTTGTCGATGGGCCCTGTTTAAGAGATTCCGTCGGAACACTGAGGGCTGGTTACGCTGAATGTACCATAGCTGGTATCATTGAAGCTTCCTGGCTCGAGAAAGTGTTTTCCGCACAAGTGGCAGAATGAATTGCCCATACTAAGGCATGCCACGCAGCTGTGAATCTGAGAGTCACTATCTATACTGACAGCAGATATGGATTCGGAATTGTACATGATTTTGGCCAACTGTGGTCACAGAGAGGTTTCATGACCTCTTCTGGTTCTCCGGAAAAAACGGTGAACAAATAAAGGATTTGTTACATGCAATTCAGTTACCTCTTGAAATTGCCGTGGTGAAATGCAATGCTCATGTTAAGTCCCAAGACTTTGTGTCCATGGGAAACGGTTATGCAGATCAAGTCGCAAGGTTTTGCGCATTGAACTGTATATCGTTCAAGGAACAGTGGGAATTGTTACCGTAAACTGAAAATGACACATGTTTGAACCTTGCATTAAGGGTGGTCGATACCCTAGATGAGTTAAAAACATTACAGGGTTGTGCTAGTAAAGAGGAAAAACGATCCTGGCAAAGAATGCAATCTGTACAGGGAGCTGATGATTTGTGGGTCTCAGAAGAGGGAAAATTAGTCTTACCAAACAGCCTTCTGTCCCAGTTTGCTAGGCTATACCATGGACAAGCTCACCTTGGGAGAGATGCAATGATCAGGTCATTTAAAATCGATTGGTTCAACCCAAAGTTCAGACATGCTGCAGAGGTTACCTGTCACAGGTGCATCATCTGTCAACAAATGAATGCTGGAAAAGGGACTGTGGTAACTTTGAGCCACATTGGGAGAGCTGGTGGTCCGTTCAGCAAAATGCAAATGGACTTCATTGAGATGCCTGTTTGTGTAGGATTGAAGTACGTGTTGGTAATTGTGTGTGTTTTCAGTCATTGGATTGAAGACTTCCCCACACGTAGAAATGACAGTCTCACAGTTGCAAAGCTGCTGCTTAGGGAACTAATACCAAGGTTCGGGTTTCCGGTCTCTATAGAGTCAGATAGGGGCAGACACTTCGACAATGAGGTGATTAAACTCCTGTGTGCAGCATGAGACATCGAACAAAAGCTGCATTGTAGCTATCGCCCTGAAGCATCAGGACTAGTAGAGCAAATGAATGGTACTCTGAAATCAAGAATGGCAAAGATGTGCACAGCTACCAATATGAAATGGCCAGATGCATTGCCCTTATTGCTGATGTCAATGAGAAACACCCCTGACAAGAAAACAGGACTATCCCCCCATGAGATCCTCATGGGTAGAGCTATGAGGTTGCCAGCAGTACCAGCGAATGCTCTAGTGAATATCACAGATGATATGGTGTTGGACTACTGCAAAGGTTTGGCTGATGTGATTCGCTCTTTCTCTCACCAGGTAGAGGCTAACACATTGCCACCGATTGGGGATCCAGGTCATACCTTACAAGCCGGTGATTGGGTGGTTGTCAAGAAGCACGTGAGAAAGTCGTGTTTGGAGCCACGCTGGAAAGGGCCGTATCAAGTAATCTTGACAACAACCACTGCCGTGAAATGTGCAGGCGTTCCAAACTGGATACATGCCAGTCTCACAAAGAAGGTAACGTGTCCAACTGACGAGGAACTTGAAGTTTCCGGCACAGCAGTTCCAGGAAGAGAAGTCTCAGGGCCAGAAAACAACCAAGAAGGAACTGAGACTGCAGGAGAGCCCACTGAGAACAGCCTTGTCCCTCAACCAGTGAATGAGTTCGAGAGAGGTGACAGAGTGCCTATCTCAGTAGAGGCGGCAGGAGAACTAAGTCAAGGAGAGGTTCTCCCAGAAATAGACAGATACGGGTTAGAACTTGAACCCGTTACAGATCAAGAAGAAGAAGGAGAAGAAAGAAAAATAATAGAAAGAGATCAGAATGTGCCAGCATCCCCCGAGACAGTTGCAGGTCCATCAAGTGAAAACACCATATCACAAGAGGAGGGTGCTGACCAACGCCCTGAAAAGACATATCGGAAGAAGACGCATAAGGGTGATAACTGGCCAGAGAAACCACTTTTAAGGATAAGAAACATACCAGATGAAACAATAATAGAAGAAACTGATACAGCCCGAGTGGAAGACCTAAGTGAAGGAGAACAGCAAGGTGAACGAAGGTTGAAAATAAAGAGAGTCGCAAACAGAAGATATACAGGTCCTGAATGGGCGTATGCTACCACATCTGAATGGCAACAAGAATTCTTAGCATTCTGTTTTGATCGAGAAGTACCAGGCCAATACTACGGTACCTGAACTAATTCCAAGGAAAGACTTGGTTAAAAATCGAAATTGAAAACTGAGGAAAAAGAGACTCATAAATTACCGGATGTGACATTAGAACCGGATTCGACTTTGAGAAACCTGATTACGACAAGCTGCTAACCTGATTTGACAAAGGGGTCCTGGAGCGACTGAAAACGCTGTAAATACACGCAGAGAGCAAAAGAGAAAAGAGTTCTAAATCATCCTCAAGTTGATTGTTATTCTGCTATCTGATTCTATACAGACATGGCTTATAATAGAGGTAGTAACAAGGGAAGTAAGGTATGTGGTTGGTTAAGCCTTATAATAGGTATTGTGCGTGCAATAATAATTGTGGGAGTGATTGTGGGAATGCCGTGGTTGGAGAAAAAGACTATTAACGCTACTTCAAAACCTGAAACTACAACACTAACACCGTGGGAGAGATTTGAGCAAGATGCAAGACACTTGCATGAGGGAACTAATTCAAAAGGGGAACTTTCTACTAATGTCTTCTATCGCTTACTGAATGAGTATGTAGAGACTATGGATGCAAAAGACTGTTATGTGTGTACCAAGATTCCTTCATCTGTAAAAGAAGGGGTTACCTACCATAGCCTTCCCCTTACGTACGGGATTAGTTGTAGTTTGCTACTAACCAGATTCTATAATCAAGAGCATGTACAATACTTTTATTGAAATCTGGATGTTGTGTTTTCGTTTATGCCTGTGATTGAATTCCTGAACAAGCTAGCTAAGGAACATGATATAAAAATAGTTAGAGGATTTTTTGAGCCAACGCTTATATTTGGAACTGCTTTTGCACATCGCAATAATCTGACTTGCTTACTATCACCTGTAGAGAAAAGCTTTTTAGATCACACTGATGATAGACGCAAAGCATTGAAAGAAAGATTAGAAAAAGGGTTAGAGAAACGCACATATGCAAATGATTATGCTTACACCGCAATCAAAACACAAGGCAAACTGGCTATAGATGCATTACATGTAGGTAGGCTTTGTATATATAGGCTAAAATCTGATCAGGACAATTTGTTTGTGGGAACGAGTGAATGCAGACATGTGTTTTTGTTTCAGAGTAAGTGGACATTTATGCTGAATGGAGAGGATCCAGCGATCCCTGGGATCTATTACATCTGTGGACTTAATGCTTATTACCGTCTCCCTAGGGGATGGTATGGGACATGTTATTTGGGAATAGTTTTCCCAAAAATTTATCAGATTGATGACTTAAAACAAATACCTAAAACGTCTGAATTACAACATGCTAGACAAAAACGAGAATCAGTGGCTGCTGTCATTGGTGATATATTTGGAGCTATAATCCCTTCAGTAGGGGTTATTTTGAATTCTATGAAGATTCAAAAGTTGGCTACTATTGTGGATAACATGCTGACACATTTTACAGGGGCTATACGCCTGATGGATACTGAACTTGCTGCAGAAAGAGCTATGACTCTTCAAAATTTACTTGCTTTAGACATTCTTTTAGCAAAGAGTGGAGGGGTCTGCAAGATGCTCAACGAGCGCCATTGTTGCTTGTTCATTCCAGACAATAGTAAAAAGATTAGAGGTATGCTTACTAACCTAACTAGAGATAGTGCAGATTTGAAGGATCTGAAAGAACCTGGAGTTTGGGAGAAATTTGGAAAGGGAATTGCCAGAGTAGGGAGCTGGTTTACCAACATTTGGAATGGGGTACTTGCAAAAATACTAATGGGTCTATTAATTGTCCTGGCCTGTCTATTAGGATTATGGGGGGTATGCAAAATCAATGATAAAATTAAGAAGAATTGGACCAAAAGAACCAGAAGAAATGAAGAAAGTGAAAGAGAGAAAATGTTCAATGAAATTTGGGAGAGTTCACATAAGGGACAAGATGTATGAAAAATTAAAATGAAAGGTTAAAGGGAAAGGTTTGTGTGATGACGAGCGTCATCAGAAGAGGGACTGAGAGAGCATAGCTTACATAACCTATATTGAAATGAAATGCTTATATCAATGTATAATGATGCTGCATAGAAAACAATAATAATAACGATTTTGCTTAAACGTGCACCTGAATTATAATTACAGTAAATGGCCACCAATGTATACGCAAACTAACAATGATGAATAAAATGTTTATGTTATGTTTAATTAAGCTTATATTAACATTTATGTTACTCTTTATAGGCCTTGAGTTAGCGTGAGCTGTGGGTTTTAGCTGCCCAACTCTCATATTAAATGCATTTTTCTGATTTTCCAGTGTGCTGACTCGCAAAGGGCCATGACCCTGCAAATGTTCTTTTTCTCCAATTTGGAAGACGAATGTATCTATGTCGATTCCGTTCCCAAGCGCATATTCGGTGCCTTGGTTTAAGAGTTATATACAAATTAAAACAAATGTAGATTAATGTAATGTACAAGGTCATTTAGCCGATGGACAATGGATCTGCTGACCCAAAAGACGTGCCAAAAGTGAAGTAACACCGGACGTGCCACCTCCGAAGACGTCAATTACGAAGACCAATCAAAGTGTTATGAATAAATGTGGGGTGACAATTGGGATTACCTAATGCTAAATCTGATAGGTTAAAGATAGTGGGGTATAGTAAATGTCCAATAGAATTTTGGGGGAATGTACTACGAAAAGGGATAAAGACCCATGTCACAGAAGGGCCATTCGAACTAGGTAGGGAATGCTATCGATTTTATCCAGAAACTCTGTCACTTTGTTTGGTGATTTTGTGACTTATTAAAACCATCCTCACCCATAGACTCCCCATTTTACACCGCTCCTCCTTATGAGGGAAGTGTCCCCTATGCCCTTTAGTTAAGCTTAGACTGATGGTCTTTTGACCGATGTCCTGAAGACGAAGACTGATCCTGTGTGCTGATCTAATCCTTGGAGGGTAATTATGACAATGCAATTTGTAATTTGTCTGTTTGCTTTTCCTTTCTAGGTACCAACTGCTTAATTTTGATAGAGACCATAGTCAGATGTTTTCTAAATTGGTGTTCTAAATTGTTTTGCATGAAGCCCAACATGCCAATGCTAATTAGTGGTTAGGACAGGTGATCATCAAATTGACACAAATAGACAAACGACTGACATTATGCTATGTTGAACTGACACGTATTTGACACTTTGCTGTATTCTGATCTATGTTTGCGCCGTGTTATATTCTGATGTTTATGATTCTTGCCTTATTGAAATCTTACCACAGTTGCCATATCGTAACTATGCTGTTGTGTTTCTTGGCTTTGAGATTGACGCACTTACTTTTAGACTGTAACTAATAGGGAATAAACTTCATAAAAAAATTCTATTATAGGTGTGGTTATTCATGGCTGAAAGGTCATGGTTGCGTCGTCAATTTGATTAATGTCTTTGATCAAAGTGAAATGTATTGTGGTGATGAACATTGATGATATTATTGATATATTGATTGACATATTGATCAGCTATCTCGTCCTACGGTGTCTCTCAACTGGGTCAAAAGATTCATTGGCCTAAAACGAGTCCTAATGTGTAATAAATAAACATAAAAGGACGTGTTAACAGTTCCAAACTAGTCGCAAACTGCAACCTACCTAATTATTAATATATATGAGGAAGGTCAATTTGTGACCCACTAGGAATTGCTAATTTTTTTAAAAAAAATTCTTACATTAGGATCAGCCATTTCCTAATTGTGATTCACAGACAATCACAATTGGAAATCACTATCCCCAGTGTTAGTACATCTGATCCAAAGAGCTGTTGGTGCAGATGCAGATGGTGGCTTTGCACGCTCCAAAGCTAAAGAAGTATAATACAGCCAACGCTGACACCCAGATGATATAGAAAGTCTAGTGTTGAGGTATCAGAAATGAAAATGCTGCTGGCCTCAGGAATACGCATGGCAGAAGAAAGCAAAAATCTGTAAATGTACATTATAGAATAAAGTGGAAGAAGGCTAGGCTGAGGCACACATCAGTGGATGCCAGCAAGAACGATCCACTATCAATAGTGGAAATGTTGACTGCACAAACAACAACCCCCAGACCAGATGGACAGGGTGAATTATTTTGTCTTTACCACACACAATTACTTACTTACTCCCTGAAAGTGGCCAGATTGTACATACAAGAAGCAAACATATTATGATTCGTGGAAAACCACACCAGCAGCCCTTCTCAAAATAGGCAATAGGACGTATAACTTGGAAAAGTTAACACCACCACCAAGTCCCCTCTTGACTTGCGCAAGGGGCAGAGCACAGGATGGTTAACAACACAGCAATAAAGTGTCAGTCACTTAAAACCAAAACTTCCCGGATTTAGAAGCTGCAACTCAGATTCCTATTTCACTGCATACATGGCATAAATGCAGAGTCTACTCCGCACCACAAACCTCTCACCACTTTACAGCTACAGTGAGAAGGACTGGGATTTCAGAGGGAAGGAGAACTGGCAAACAAAATAACAATACCAGCTTGACAGCCATAAAAGTGTAAAACGCAGTAAAGTTTCAAAGGAAATGGGAATGCATACGTTTATTATCTTTCCATAATATATGCAGCTTGTGTGAGCATTAACTACAAAATCAAAACATGAGCGAGATACATGATTCAATTACTGGAGCACAATGTTACCATTGTTCTCTTTCTGTTGGGATTTTGCGGTGGTAAATCCAATGCCCCAGGGATTGCAGAACGATCCGTCACGCTCACTGCATCTTTGCCAAGAGAAAGGTTCTCACCAAGATGATAGTCCAGTTTTGGAAAGTCAAGGTTGGAAAGTTGAAAGGTGCACTACAGCATCTGCTGAGCAGTTTGCCATCCAAGTCACGTCCTGCTTCAAGAAAACTATCAATCCCCATTGGCCAGATGCCACAGACACAAGAGGGCACCTTCGATGGCATGAGAAACATGTGTCATGGGCTATAGGCATAAGGGGTTACAAGTAGTGAGGAGCCACTCATTGGAACGGGGGAATGTTCAGTGCCTCATCTGAAATACCAAGGTCCTTTGATGAAAATTGTTGGCATCCACAGGAAGCTTGAATTAAGCATATTTAGTGAGTCTTTTCAGAATGGTAGAGTAAACTGGGGGATGCAGGCTGTGTGTGGAACTAAATAAACTGTTTGTGGACCTTTGCCTTCGTTCCTCTATATGTTCATAGAACTCCTCGGTGACTTGTAAGATCTGTATAGTGATCGGCTGGGGGTACTTTATCCCACTATATTAAAGGCGACTTGTGACACATCCAGGTGCCTATTGTAAAGAAATGAGGTAGCCGCTCATTTGTAATAACCTATTAGAGTTGATTTCTGACATCAGAATGACTGCGCTAGCGGTCAAAGGGAAAGGCAGGCCAGGTCATGGAGCATAATTAAAGCAGCTGTTTAAAGAGTGAAAACAAAATGTGTTTTTTCTTTCTTCTGCTCTGTTTTTAGCTGTATAGTGGTAAACAGAAAAGAGATATTTATGGCAACATGTTTATTTTTTGTACTTAGGCAATTATAGAGAAGTTAGAATCTTTCTGCATGTATCTACACATTCAAAGCAACTGAGCTTAAAAAAACTGACTTCTAATAAACTTATTCTAATATCCGTTTGGAACAAATATCCAACAGCTTTTTTGATGTGTTTAATTTTGCTCTAGAGATTCACTTTTCATTCTACATTTGCAATCATGCTCTCTCTTTCCTATGAAAAAGCAACACACCAAGAATTTAAGAGGTTTGTGGGAAACGCATGGTGTGCCCCTGTTTTAAGGAGTAAATTTACCCCTTGCGGCCTTGTCCTTCTGTATGGTAATGGAACTCCTCAGTGGCTCATAATATTTTAATAATGTATGGCAGAAGGTACTTTATCCCATATATCTTCACTGTACATAGAAGTGGAGTTAAGAATAGTAAATTGTTACCTCTCTCTATGCACTTACCTGTTCAATATTTTGTCCTGTGATATTCTTGTGATGACATTGTGGCCTTTTGATATTTTTCCTCAATATTCCCCAACACAATTAAGTTTTACATGCCTTTTTTCTTTTGTATTGTGCTAATTTTATACCAGAAACTCTATTGTGTCTGGGTGCATGTGTCATTGTCATGATTCAAACATTGCAACGTTGCAGCTTTCCTCCTTTTTCTCTGATCATCTTTTTATATGATTGCCTGTAAAACATTCCATTACTCTACTACAATGCTGTGGGGATTTGATATATTGGCCCAAATTTAAGAAAAGTGACGCTGCATCCAATGCAGTGCTACTTTGCTTGCATTACTTAGCACCCTCCTACCGCCACCATGTGTGTGCCGTATTTAATGCACAGCACACCATGACGCAGGGTGGGGGCAATAGCATCAAGACTTTTGATGCTATTGATGTACTGTTCAGGGTTAGTGCCAAAATGTTGGTGCTAATCCTGCAGGGTGCATAGGGGCCTATTGAAAACAATGGTATGCCCCCTTTTAATGCCTGTTCTGTGCAGGTGTTTAAAATAGCGGCTGTAAATGGCCCAGTGGAATCTCTTAGATTCCACTGCACCATTTTTGCAGTTCCCCTAATGGGGGAATGCCCCACTTGCATACATTATGCCAGACACAGGCATAATGTGGTGGAAGGGGTTACAAAGTGGTGCAATGCATGCATTGTGCCACTTTGTAAATATGGCGTGGCAAATGACGCTAACGTGGCACAAGGAGGCGCTAGACTCTCTTAAATCTGAGCCTTTGTTTGCTAGTATACACTGTAATTTATAAATACTGCTGACTTGTTTTTTTCCTGTGTTCCAAGAAGTGTGTAATGTAGTATGATATCAAATTATGATACCCAAATAAATATGTGACTGGTGCGCCACGGATGGTTGGCTCGTTTGATATACCATAGGGGTACTTATCTAATAAGGGAAGAAATATGTCCCCAAACCAGCCACATAGATCAATCCATTTGGACCTCTACCTGCAGCTGACTTGCATTCCACTTGGACTTGAAGAACCATGCAGTCTTCTAGGTACCCATGACCAGATAACCACCTTTTCATCTGTGCATGTCAAATGGCACTACAACATTTCTCCATCTGTCCTCGGTATTAAAAATGTCAGTAGGGGCCCATCAGGTCAGCCAATGAACATAGAGGGACAGCCTGTGTTCGGGCACAACTTGGTTGCTGGTCACAGATAAAGTAGTCAGATGCCCCTCAGTGAGATGCTCTGATGGCCTGAACAACTACATCAAGACTTGTACAGGAAGAGGCCTGGATCAAAAGAACGCCTCACAGGGAATTTCGGAAAAGTAAAGCGAAAAGGATTTCCAGTGTCACACATATCCCATATATCAGACAAATAGGAATTCTCCGTACATGGGAGGAAAGGTAGCTTCCTGAGATGGGCATGAACATAATTGGACTTAAAATTCCACCTTCTGGAGGAGCGGTTGTCACTGCTGGCAGTCATCGTGAGGACAGAGAGCCTGTAGAGCTATGCAGCCAGGAACTATTGCTCTGCCTGTGCCCGCTCAGAAATCTGGCCAGACTGGCGTACACTGCACAGATTTCCATTTCCACTCTGTGGAGCCTTGTACAAAAGTCTCTGGAGCCACTCACCTTTGTCTACCCACCTGCTCAGGTCATCCCTTACCTCAATGGTCCTGTCACTCCCTCGGTGGAGGGAGAACAAGTGCTCCAGTTGGTCATCTGCTTTTCACAGACTCTAAATGCCTGCTACAGTAGGTTTATTAAAACAGTGCTGCATTTGAACGACAAATTAAATGTGTATATTTTGCTTATTTAGCTGAAAGCCAATAAATTATTGATTTGTGATTCAAGAAGGCACCAGGGACTACAGCTGTTACATTGCCACAAGCTAGCTCCGAGGACCTTCTTGAAGAAAAACTGTTTTCTGAATTCTTCATTTTAACTGTGTTACCAGCTAAAGGAAAAATATGTTTTTCTATAGTTTTATGCATTCTTAGAATACCAGTCTATAACATTCTAGCTGGACGTATTGTTCTCTTTTGTAGTTAAACCTTCTGTCATATGGCCAGTAGAATTAACTTTGCACATACTTTTGCTAACCTTTTTAGTAAATAGTGTCTAAACAGTTCCAAATGTAATTCATATTTGCGTCCTGATTCATCTGTTTAGGAGCTCTGTAAAATAACATACTCAAAATAAAAGTATTATGATAGTTGACATGGTACGAAAAATTGTTTATAATGTCCCAGGGAGCACAATTAATCAAAAGGTTAAAAAAATACAGCACAAATTAATACTGTATTATTACAGGCATAGTCTCCCAGCCTGCCCTGTGGCCAATCCTGACTCTGCTCAAAGCAGGATTGGCTTGGAGCACCCAGCCAGGGCGCTCCCAGACAGACTGGGAGCCTGTTCAGGCTCTCTCCAGCCCGAGACAGCTGGCCAACCACAAATGAACTCTGAGGGGAGTGCTCTGTGCACTTCCCTCAAGTACTCATCAACCCCTGTGCCCCGCCCCTTTTCAAGAAAACAATAATAAACACAGTTTCTTGAAAAGGTTTTGCAGAATTAAGCAGTGCTTAACTTGAGCCAGTGGTTTCTGGTGGGGGCACCAGCACTTATTTTTGAGGGCTGACATTTATTTTTCTGCCTCACGCTTTTACTGCCCGGAGAAGACACATATGTGAAAGGGAGAGGAAGAGAAAAGCGTAAAAGTATGGAGGAAGAGAAAAGCGAAAAGTGTCACAAAGTGAGAAAGCAGAAAGCTGAAAGAGTGAGCTGAAAGGGCAGCGAGTGGCTGTAAATGGATTAAAGAGGCCCAAGATGACTTCAGGATTAGGCTGCCTCAGTATTCCGTGCTCGCACATTTAATTGCAGCAGCCGCATGCTTCAGAGGATAGCTTTGGGCACCGGCACGTTTTTATTTACAAATTAAGCCCTGGAATTAGGTAAGAATGGGATGCTGCCCCACCCTCTATCTGTACCTTAAGCCTGTTCTCCTCCTCATGCCTAGGTCTCAGATATCTCACTCACCTTCCTCCTCCCCTCTCCCTCCATCCCAGTTTTGTAATTATCGTGGGCTTTTAACTACATCCACCTCACGCCCATCACTTTCACACGTTCTTGGGTTTGCCTTTCAAAAATCATTTGTTATTATTGGTAAATGCTTTACATTTGTCCCTCTTTGGAGCAATTTTGTTACCACCTTGCAGACTGCTGCTGTTACATGGATAATTGCACGATTGCCGATACGTTTGACTGTGAGCAAACTTTTTTTTCTTTTTGAATCTCTCCTTCGCGCTCATGCCGGCTGTTTTACTTATCATTTTCAATTTAAGTGGCAAGAAAAGTCCAGTTAGGAATTTACAACGCTAATAGCTCTAACTCAAGCAAACGCAAGACCCACTGCATTGCAAATTATAGTTTATGTGCTGAAAGGGACATCTTCCTGCACAAAAACAATCATTCATGGCCTTTTGCTCTTTCTATGCTCTTTGCTCTTTCAGCACACATGAAATAAGCATAAACAAGGAGGAATAAAAGTATTCATTTTCATTGTCCCACCTGTGGGATGGCATTCATTTTTTATGCTGCCACAGATTTACGCCTTCTTGTAAATCTGGGGCAGAGTTAAAAGCAACGGGCACCAATTGCACGTCTCTCTAATTCAGAAAACTGAGGCGGAGAAGCCATATGTACAAGGTGGCATTAAGCCACAAAAAGTGTTTTAGCGCCGCCTTGTAAATGTGGCACACTGCACAGCTCCACTGGAGCATCACAATAGTGATGCTCCAGTGGCGATAGGGCCTTGTAAATCCGGCCCTTAGTTTAATTTCCTAGATTATCTAACATCCACCCGATATTATAAACTATTTTACCCATTTATATCTGACATGCATTCTGCTATGCATTCATACCTTCTAAATTTAATATAAAGTAAGTACGACATTTAATTACTAGTTTATTAACTAGTAGTGGGTTAATGGGTTTGTAGGGGACTCAAGTGAAAACATATTAGGAATATTAATTATTGGTTTTTATTTGAACTAAGTGTTTTAGCTTAATTAAAAATTATTTGATAATTAATTATGTACATTATTTAACTGATTATTTATGTCAATTTGTTGTATTTTAATTAATTAGTTTATTAATAAGTGTATTTCATAACTTTAAATTAATGTTATATTTATTATTTGTTTAATGATATTAATTTTATTTAATTACTATCTGAATGTGATTAATGTTCTAATTATTATATATTTAATATAAGATTCAACAATACTGGGCAACTAGTCTGCCTGTTGCCGCTGGTTCCTGCTTGTTCTAGTTTGATCCAGTTGTCACCGTTTGACCAAGTGACACCGGGTTTCTCTGCCTGAGTTTTTCCACTGACTGCTCTTCCTGCCAAGAGAAACCCTGCTCACCCCAGGACCTACTTAGTGCAGGCCACAGTGCAACTGCCCTAGTAAGCACCTGGGCACCTAGCCTGACACTTGCTGGTGACCTCAAGTTCCTGCTTGTACCAGCCTGATGTAGTTGCTGCAGTTTGACCAAGTGCCAAATCTCAGATCTTTGTGACTGGGGGTGAATGTTTGCATTGTTCAGCATTCCGTCCATCATCTGTTCTTTTTGCTTTTGTCGCCCTAAGTGGGAAGGGTATGCCACTGGATTCAAGCTAGTCTGGCCGATGAAGGGGGATACCCTGAAACCGGGCCCAGGATGCTTGATTCCGATCTATGGAGGACATGGCCTGGCAGTTCAGGCTGGCCTATTCCCATGGGGAACAGGGTCAAGACTAATTTGCATATGGCTGGGTCCAAACTGGGGTGGCGTGGTGAGCAAAAAAACAATGAATTAAACCAAGATTTTTGTGACTGGGTGCGAATGTTTGCATTGTTCAGCATTCCGTCCATCATCTGTTCTTTTTCCCTTTGACCAAGTGGCACCACCGCTGCAGGCTTCTCCACTCGGGTTTCCCCGCTCACCGTTCTTCCTGTCAACAGAAGGCCTGCCCATCCCAGGACCTCCTTAATGCAGGCCACAGCGTGATCATGCAGTAGGCGAGTGCAGCAGGCACGCCAAAGGCTAGCTTGTCTGCGCCTGTCCACGCATGGACCATGCCCAGTGCCAGGAACCTTATGACCATCCAATGGAACACTACAACTGCAGTCGCAGCCAACACTGGAGCCAACAAATGCTGCCACTACTCCCCTGCCATCCTCTGCAGCCTCAACAATCCACACCAGCATACACACTGCTGTCCTGCATCCCTCAGCACCACAGTAGCACCGTTCTCTTGCCCCCATTATGTTTTAACCTGTGACACCTCAAACGCTGACACCACTACCACCAAACAGCTGATGGGCGCCACGACCATCACCCCACACCAACTGTCTGCCATGCTGCTCAATGTCTTATCTCTCGGGAAACTCTCCACTGAAATCTGGGACCTCCTCAACAGTAACACACCCGACCTTCTCTTTCTGACTGAAACATGACTAAACCCAGCCTCCAACCCAGACATCGCCGCAGCCATCTCACCCACCTACAAAATCATACACCAGGACCGAACCCACAAACCAGGCGAAGGACTTGCGATCATCTACAAAAACATGATTGACTGCACCACCTTCATTGACTCAGACACCAGCCTCATGGACACCTCAACTTCAAAATACGAAGGATCTACAACTCCACCCTAAAAAGAACCCTCACCTACTGTCCCCCGATCCCCTGAGCTGAATTCTGCAACCACACTGCAGACTTCATTGCTCTCATCTCCATCAGTTCAACTAACTACATCCAGCTCAGTGACTACATAATACATTTCAAGATACCCGCCCACCAAGCCGCCTCACCAGAAAAACCCAAAGCACCATCAAGACACTGGGGCAAAATATACAAAAAACTGGACCACGACCCTACAGTAGTGCCCAGTCATCCGCACCAGGAACCTTGATGTCGACACCAAGCGCTTCAATAAATATATCACCAACTGCTCCAACTGCTCCCACCAGAAACAAGACCTCCAAAAACAACAAATGACCCTGCTTGTACACAAACAACCTCAGGGAGTCCAAGCACCACAACAAACAACTTGAGAGAAAATGGAGACTCGACAAAAACACCACCACAAGATCCACATACAAAGCCACCCTCAAACTCTACCACAACCAAACTATGAGACGCAAAGAAAAAGGCCCTAACTCTCAGACTTGTGCCATCACCAACAACACCATGGAACTCTTCATTATCATCAAGAAGTTCTACACCCCGCAGCTTCCAACAAAAACATCATTGTATTACAAGTCAAACAACAGCTAAGCAACTCTATGCCCCTCACAAATGAAGACACCACCATTTTGATCAATACCATCCACTCAGGAGCCCCCTCAGACCCATGCCCCCAATTCATATACAGCAGGAGAACCATCATCTCCCCAGTGCTCACTGCTATCATCAACACCCCCATAACCACTGCCACCTTCCCGTCTAGTTGGAAAAATGCAGCAGTCAAAGCACTATTGAAGAAACCAACAGCGGACTCCAACACCCTCAGTAACTACAGACCCATCTAGCGTTTGCCTTTTCCAGTTAAACTCAGGGAGAAAACCACCAATACTCAACTTGCAGTCCACCTAGAAGTCCGTCAACTTCTAGACAGCTCTCAATCTAACTTTTGCACCAACCACAGTACAGAAACTGCCCTCATCGTGGCCACAGATTACATCAGAAACATTCTCAACTGAGGAGAAATGGGCGCACTCATCCACCTCGACCTCTGCAGTTTTTGATAAGGTCTCCCACAACTCACTCATCAAAAAGATTCAGAACTTGGGTATCTGCAGACCAGCCCTCAAGTAGATATCCTGCTTCCTCACAGACAGAGTTAGACTCCCCCCTACACCTCATAACCCAAGAAACTCATCTGTGGAGTCCCTCAAGGACTGTCACCAAGCCCATCACTCCTAAACCTCTACATGAGACCCCTCATAGACATCATCAGCACCCACAGCATCAACATAGTATCTTACCCTGATGACACACAGCTTATCCTCTTCCTTACTAATGCAACCAGCACTGCCAAAGCAAACATAGCTAACCGCATGATCGACATTGATGTTTGGATGAAAAACAACTGCCTCCAGCTGAACACAGAAAAAACTGAAGTCTGTATCTTCAGCAACAACCACTCCCTAGGGACACCTCTTGGTGGACCTCCAAACTTGACCCCACCAACCCTTACAGACTGTGTCAAGAATCTCAGAATCATCCCGGACACCAACCTCTCCATCAGACAGATAAACACCGCGCACATCCTTTGAATGCTACGCAAGATTTTTTAGTGGACACCAGACGAACAGTCTCCCAGCTCTTATCACAATTAGACTTGACTATGGAAACACCCTCTACTTCGAAGCCCCAGCCTATGTTCTACGCTGACTCCAAACCACCCAGAACACCGCTCCTAGACTCATCCTGAACATCCAGCAAAATAACCACATTTCTCCACACTTCAACAAATTCCACTTGCTCCTAGACCAGGAAAGATATGAGTTCATGATACTTACCCGTGTCTACAAAGTGCTCCACGACACCGGTCCATTGTACCTCAACCATCGCCTCAACTTCTACCAACCCACCAGACACCTTCAATCTGCATCTCAGGCAAGAGCACACCTCCCTTGCATCAAGAACGCTGAAGCGGAGGATGCTCCTTCTCAACCTCACAGCCAAGATCTGGACGATCTCCCAAAACACCTCAGAACCTCCCCTCCATCATGGACCTCTGAAGAAATCTCAAGACATGGCTCTTTCACACAAAACTAGCATGATCACCTCCTTCCCCCACAGACCTGCCCTACGCAGTGCACGGATACTCTCACGGGTGATTAACCACGCTCTACAAGTCAACATAACATTACTTTTCCATATCCATATACACATTTTACCCTAGACTATTTATGTGTCTCCAGAGGTATCTTTCTTTGACTTCCAACAACATTATGAGGATTCTAAACCGCTAAACAGCAAGTCCCAGCTGCATATTCAAGGTGGCCATCACCATTTTCAAGTCTTGTGAGAGACCTGTACCTCCATTTGGCATGCAGTCTTTCTTGCCTAAACATGATTGTTTAGTATAGTGCGTCAATTTGAGACATGAGGTCTCTGCCCAGGAAGTGTCTAAACTCTTTACAGAACCTTATCCTCTGTTGCTTCTCAAGATGCTCCTCTTCAAGAGATTCAGAGTAGCATGTCTCTGCACTTGATTAGTGTGCAGAGATGAGCAAGCGTTGTACTTCCTGACACTATGCTACCATGTCACAAGTGCCCAGAAGGAACCTAACCCTTCAGAAAATGGGAAGGGATAGCCTTTTAAATTCATACAAATGTATTGCTTGTTTGTTCTTTAACTTGCATGCACTAATTCCATTATCTCTTATTATAGGTCTCATACATGTAATTCTGACTTTAAATATTTGTTCCACTATATTTTCCTGCCTCCTATATCAAATCCTTATTTTCAGTGTTTTTTTCCTATATTCCCCTGTTCCTGTTTTGTTCACCAGGATTTTTTGATCTCCTGCCTCAGTACCAAGAACGGGGAAGGTCTCTGCTTTCTTTTATATTATTTAGTCTAGGCCAAGGTGTAGAACTCTGCTCCGCCGCTGGAGTTTACTGAATTTGGGCATTTTGCGCTCCATGGAGTAGTGTGAGTTCCTGAATTCTGCAATCTGGCTCCGAGCAGAGTTTGTTTGCACACACGAGGTTGGGTTTTGGTGCTCTCTCGCGAATATCATGATACTCCTGGGCCTCTAGCGAGCGCGCACAAGACTTTGAGTTTCATCATGCTTTGCATTTACTGCCATTGCTTCCGGCCTTGACAGCAGCCAAAACAGTCCCGCTCACAAGCGCAAATGCACCTGAAGCAGATTTTCTACTTCAGATACATCTAAATCTAGTCAAAAAAGTGTCTTTGAGTGGATTTTCTTCTCTAATGGGCCCTTCAAGTTGTTTTTTAGATTGGGAACAGGAAGGAAATGCCCAAAAGATTCCAACTTTTTTTCCTGTCCAGCATGCTCCTCCCAGTGTTTTATCCATCTCCTGGTCACTTTTCACTTGGATTTTAAGGTGGAAGGATCACTCTCTTTGACTCTTGGATATACCTTTAGCGTTAAGGACTTTGTTTTTGTGAAATCACACAAGTTCCAAAACTATTGAAAAAGAGTGTTGTTTGTTTGCTTGGGCATGCACCAATATTTCCTTGTACTTTAATTTGATTTCACAATTTTATAGTGGTGGGTGGCCTGGAGTTTGAGTATGGGCATAATTATTTATTTAGAATGTCACTGAATGTTCATCTTTTGTGAAGGAATCTGTCCTTTCTGCATGTTTGTAACATTTGCACTATTATTTTATTGAGTGGCCTACATTTCGAAAGGGCTATCTAGCCAGTAGGCCCAGTACTAGTTGTCATCAGTGCATTAAATAAATATTTCAGTGGTATATGTTTTCAAAACTACATTTAGGACAGGGATGGCATTGGGTTAAATTAAAAAGGTTGGCTATGTTTTTGCATTTCATTTTTTTTTAAAGTGCATATGTTGTGTGATAATATTTGATGGCGTAGGGGGATGTATGTACTCTTGTGAAATTCTTAGAGCTCAGTTAATTTTCGTGTTTTGCATTGCTGAATTTATGTTAGTGTTTTCTTCAGTCTTACCACCAGGCCTCCTTATGGCCATTGTGTGTGTGTGTGTGTGTGTGTGTGTATATGTTTGTCATCATCCACCATTTGTCTTTGTTCTCTGTGCCGTGTGGCCATTCTGTGTAGTCTATGTCCATAAGCTTGCATGTGTTCTTTGTTCTCTATGCCTTCTTGTTCACAGTTGTTAATTGACAGTTGTTAAAGCTGCCATTTTCTGCATCCATCCAGTGTGCTTTGCTATAGGCTTGAATGCTTTCTTCTTTGTTCTCCTAGCTCCTCATTGTTTTTGTTTGACCCTGTGGCTGGCAGCCATTTTGTGCATGCAGCCAGGGTTCTTGTGCCATAGGCGTGCATGCGTTCTTTGTTCCTCATGCCTCCTTGCTCCTTATTGTTGTTGCTTGACCATGTGGCTGGCAGCCATTTGGTCCATCCAGCCAGTGTCCCTTTGCCATAGGCGTGCATGTTTTCTTTCTTTCTTTCCCATGCCTCCTTGCTCCTTGTTATTGTGGTTTGACCATGTTGATGGTGGCCATCTTGTCCATCCACTCTGTGAACCTTTGCCATAAGCTTGCATATGTTCTTTGTTTGCCATGCCTCCTTGTTCCTTGTAGTTTGACCATGTGGCTGGCAGCCATTTTGTCCATCCAGCCATTGATCCTTTGCCGTAGGCTTGCATTTGTTCTTTCTTTGCCCCTGATACCTCCTTGCTCTTTATTGTTGTTGTTTGACCATCTGACTGGTGGCATTTTGTCCATTCAGCCAGTGTCCCTTCCTTTGCCATAGGCTTGTGTGTGTTCTCTGTTTACCATGCTTAATTGTTCCTTGTTGTTGTTTGACCATGTGCTGGTTGTGCATCCAGCCAGAGTATCTTTGCCAGTGGATTCCATACAAACATCTTTAGTTATTGATCACTTGTTTACTTTAATTGTATATTTTATTTTTTTATTCTTCTATTATTGTTTATGTAATTGTTTATTTCATTTTTATATATTTTTTTCGTTTTCATTTTTTAATTTCTTGCTTTTTATTTTAGTTGTTATTATAATTGTTTTCATTCTTTTAGATTTGTTTTCATTTTTTAAATGTTTTATTTAATTTTATTTAATTCTGCATTTTGTATTAATCCATCCAACCGTCCACATCCATAACCATTCCTACATCCATCCAACCATCAAAGGAGCACAGCTGCACTACAGCATTTGGTTTCTTTAGGTGTATAATAATTCCATTTCCTCCTGGACATCCTGGCTGTGGCGCACTGCATACAAATCACTGCTGCATAATTAATTTTTTAATGATTATTCCATTTCCCCAGACCACCTTGCTACCATGGGGTTTTTAGGGATTATTCCATTTACCAGTGCACCTCGCTCTAACTAACACCGGTGTCTCTTTTAAAAGAGATGGAACTAAAGCAAAGAGCTACATCTGCATGTTGTGCTGCTTGATTTGAAATTAAAATTTATGGTGTGGTTTGACTTTACAATGTTTGATGAAATTCCTGTTTATTACATAAGTATCCAACTGCACAAAGATTGCATTTGTCTGTATTATTTCAACCTGCAAAAATGCCAGGTTCCTCTAACTACATGTTTTTCTTGCTTGGTCGCTTTTAGGTGCACAAGAAGAGAAGAGACGTCACATCACCCGCACGACTGCCAAACAGAAGACCTGTACAATTAAGTCTTTGAATCTCTTCCGCTTGTGCAGTTTATTGCCACTGCCAACTGAGAGCACTAAGATGGCCCCAAAGAAAGTTACTTTCCAAGAAAGTGGTCAGTGAGAAGAAGCAGCTTTTCACCAGTGGTGTGCTGACCGCAACCTTTTTCAGGAGACGTGCCCCTGCCACACTGTCCTCCGGGGAGGAACCTAGGAGCATCCATCACTCTTGCATCTACAGCACCACCCCAACCTAAGCCCAAGACCATGTCTGTCAATGAGGCAGCCACTGCAATCATGCTGATGCCGATAAGCAGTGATGTTGTATTGGATTTATCCCTATCCCAAAGTAGTACCCAATCAGTCCAGGAAACGGGGCAAAGTGGACAGCAGCCACAGCCAGCAATAGTAGATCTTCCTTAAATTGGAGCAGAACAGGAGATCGGGCTTCTTGTCGGTCAAGAACCTCCTCTTTTAGAATCAATCACTCCCAGACTTCCAGCAAGAAAAAGGAAAGGTACTACTCCACCATCTTCTCCAAGCACCACTTCTGATGATGATGATAGGGACATGAAGTGGACCCCAGCAGAGTCCGGGAGATGCCAGGAGAGGCAAGGGAAAATAAAAGTTCCAGAAAGCCTTAGAATCATGGAAGGGGATGATGGTGAGGAGGATGATAACGATCATTGTGGAAGCTGGCACAGAGGAGACTGGCATTACTTTCCAACCTGCTCCAAGGGGTGTGCCATAGGCAGCACCACCAACTCCCATATTTGTAAGGCCCCAGCAGACACCTGCACCAACCAGTCTCTCAGTAGAAGTATGCACTGCAGAGAGGCAATTGACACATCTACCTACCTCCAGTTCTTCTTCAGGCATTGGAAGTGGTCCAGTAAGGAAGTACTCCTCCCAAGTTTGAGACTTTTTTACAATTAGCAAACAGGAGGAAAACATTGAGATATGCTCAATTTGCCAGGCAAGTGTTTCTTCAAGGTAAGCCTAGTTCACATTATGGTACTTTGAGGCCAGACAAGCTATATGAAAAAGGATCATGCATTCCGCTGGTTGACACCTAAAAATACTGCTGAACGTGGTCGCGGTGGTGAAGATGATGAGGGCCAGTTACAATTGATCAAATCATGGTGGCTGGTGAGGAAGAAGAGGGTGACATCCTCAAGCAAATCAGACCTGTCCCCAGCAGTACACCAGAATCACCTGCCTCAGTGACCTCACAATGGCACCGGAAGACTCAGAGTCAGGTGGAGGCAACACAGCATACAGTGACTACACCACAATGCACATTGAGTCTACCACCACCAACATCTCAAAAGTTGCCTCCGTCATTGGCCTCAGAAAAGAAGAAAGTCCAGGCTACAAATATGGGTATGTTTAGGCAGGAGGGCCCCTAAGACTGCAACCACCCAATGTCATGTTTGCACAATGTGAAGCTGGAAAACATGTTAACGCTGGACCTCCTTCCTTTTTCTTTTGTGGAAGGAGTGTGATTCTTAGAGTTTGTGGCAGCCATCTGCCCAAAATGATAGGTTTCAAGTCGGACCTATTTTGCCTGAGTTGCTGGTATAGCGCTTCATCATGATGTGCTGCAATTGGTTGGACAAGCTTTGCAACAAAGTGTTGCTCACACTATGCATTTGATGACAGACATGTGTGTCAGGCTACTTATTACATGTGTTTCATGGCACACTGGATCTCTTTTGCTGAGGTAAACCAGGTCTTGTCCCTGAAGACATTTTTATGAGCGTTCAACAGCATGCAACATTAGCCATGTGCACCATGGAGAAATCACATGCAGCTGAAAACATCTTGACCAAATTCAATAACAAGGTGTCTGAATGGCTGCGACTTGGAGGCCTCCGAATTGGATTTGTTGCCACCGGCAATGGCAGTAACATAATCAAGGCCGTGGCAGACGGTGGCTATTTCAAGGTCCTGCATATAGTGCATTGCATCAACCTGGTTGTGGAAGACTTTCTCAAAAAAGAAGACATAGTCAGCAACATACAGATCACCTGCAGATGAATCTGCACTCATTTCAGCCATTCTTTTAAAGCCCGGAAGCAGTTTTGAATTATTCAGTGTGGTAACAGAGCACCAGTCAAAGCCCTGACACAGGAGGTGTCAACACGTTGGACCTCAACCTATTATATGTTGCAACATCTGTTTGAGCAGCAAAAACAGATCAATGACTATGGCCATCATTACAAGTCTTGCGGTCCTTAAACCGCCAGACCCGCGGTGGTGGTTTTACCACCGGCGGGCCAGCAGTGAAGACCGACAAATTACGAGTTTGGTGGGTTGGCTTAAGCCAAACCGCTGATACTCCGCCCATCCCGCCGCTTTTCCATGGTCCGCAGGGCTGGAGGTGAGCACCTCCGGCTTAGCAGACGACGCAATACCGCTAGCGGTATTACAGCGTGGAGGACCACCAGCATTTTTCTGCCAGTCTTGTATCCCGGCAACAGGAATCTGCATTCCTATCACTGGGATACTCCTGCACACATGTCCACATACCGGCACACATGCACCCACATACTCCCACACACAAACAAACACACACCCCCTCACCCACACACTTGCGTCATACACCCCCATTCACACTAACATACATACTCAAACACTGCACTCATGCACGCATTCGCTCTCCCTTCCCCCACCCTCCTGCGCATACATACATTCATACCACCCTCCAGCGCATACATACATTCACTCCCCCTCCAGCGCATACATACATTCATTCCCCCTCCCCCTGCCCCCCAGCACGTACATACATTCACACACTCCTTCCCCCTGCACTGCATACAGGCTCTCACCCGTTTTCCCCATCCACTGACAAACACATACCCACTCTCCCCGTTCACTCACACAAACACGCACCCCCGTCCACTAACACACTCACCCTCCTCCCCGTCCACTTACATACACATGCACACACACATACACGCACTCACCCCTTCCATCTGCTCAATCTCACTCACGCACTCAATCGCTCGCACATGCACTCACACACTCACCCGATTTGGGGCGGAATTCCGAAATCAGTAGTAATAGGGCACTGGTGGTCTTTCAGCGCCCGCAGCTTTGGCGGTCTTACAAAAAGACCGCCAAAGTCTTAATGCAGACAAATGAGACCTAATCAAATGCCTGACACAGATTCTGCTCCCTTTTGAAGATTTTACACGGGAAGTTAGCAAGGAGGGCAGTACAATAAGCCAAGCTACCCCATTGTTGCATCTGCTACAGGAGCAGCTAAAGAAGGTGCCTGAAACGTTTGCGGTCTGAGGTGTGAATGAAAACCCAGAAGTGCATGCCTTAGTTGAGAGCTTAATCCTTCTCTTGGCTTCTAATGCAAGGCTGCAAAATTACATTATCTCATCCAAAGAGTAGATTTGTGCCACCCTACATGATTCATGTTACATAAAAGTTCTTCACACTTTCATTCACATTTCTGATGGGGATGTTTTAAAATAACAGAGGTGGATTGTTGAGGAAGCTGGAGAATTGGCAAATGAATGGCTGGAACTTAGAGTCCCATTCTGCAGTTCTGGGGTGCCACCTCCAACTTCCAGGAAAGGCAGTCTTGTCTCACAGCAGCCAAAACCAGCTACAAGAACACTGGCAACAACAGTATCAGAAAAATTTGACCCAACCTCTGCATTGGCTTGGTTTAAAGTGGCAGGCCTCAAGTCCAGTGCAGAGGCAAAGGCAAATGAGGTCAAGCAAGTGACAGCACCAATGACACTTCAGACGATGTTCCAGGAGTATCTGGTTGGTGTGGGAAGATGGTCCAATGGCCAGAGCTCAGCAGGCTGGCAATGACGTATCTGGCTTGTCCTGTAGCCATTGTGTCTGCTGAACATGTGCTCAGTGTATCTAGTGCAGTTGTATCAGTAAGAAGGACCAGTCTCTCACCTCAAAACCTGGAGATAATAGCCATGATCAAAATGAACCAGCATTTTACAACACCTGATTAAACCATTCCCAAACACCATTGGAGGAGGAAGAGGATGACTGGTCAGAATCAAGTGTGTTTGCCAACCAACTTCTGGGTAAACTATCTGAGTGTGAGGACAAACTCTACTTCTTAGACTGAGTATGCCAGTGCCACCATAGAACTTTTTAACTATTTCTCACTTAACTTTTTTCTTACTTTCCTTGCACAAGAAAATGCTAGTAGAACATTATGCATGTGTTGGATTGATACTGCGCCACCATTTCTTGGTCACATATTATGTAGCTGGATTGGAGTTAGACCCGTGTGCTGTGAAGAAGCCCCCACATTCCCTTCATGACATTAGAGAAGATGCCTGCCTCCCTCAGCAGAGCTGCCCCAGAAGCTCATTGATTAAGAGACTGCCAGTGCCAACACCAAATTTGAATGTTTTGCTACTTGCTACCATGAAAGAGGAGATCATATTTTGTTCAACCACCATGCTTCGATTGGAAGAGGTAACTACCAACTATTGCACCTATGAGTGGTGATATATGAGTGTTTGTGAGTGATGATTGATGATGTTTGTGGTAGCTGGCAGTGAGGGAGGGAGTTTAACAAATCTGTAAGCTTGATTCTGATGATTTGGAATGTTTGTGAGATGATGAGTGATTACTTTGTTCCTGAAAGTGATTGGTCTTTCAAACTTGGTGAAATTTACCTGCAGTGTCCACTCATTTTGTCTCAGTTTTCAGACCAGAGTAGTCACTTTAGTTACCAAACACAAATCTGCACAAAATACTCCAGTTCTGTTTCTCTATTTGTTCTTCAATAGCAGGATACTTCACAGGTCTAACTCACTCGGTTTGGGATTAGGACGAAGTTACTTAGACTCAAGAGGAGGAGGATGAATGTACTCAGAGCAGGACTACCTCAACAGCTAGAAGGAGAAAGTCATCGAACTCAAAGACAAACCATGAGGATGGCGAAGACTCTGAGGCCTAGTACTCACTCAGCTCTGTGTACTGGACAGAGGTGCGTTGATTTGGGAAATGCTGCTCAGTATCTGTTTGCTGCATTGCTGCCTCAAACATCAAACTCCTCTTATGTTCATGCTCTGCCTCTGAGTCTTCTTGGTACACTCCTGACTCCTCATGAAGCTTACCTTGCTTCTTTTTGATCTTCTCTTTTACTCTATAATAAAAGTACTGTTTTCAGCCAGGCATCCAAAAGTGACAGACATTCCAAGAAGAATGAAGATGCACCACCTAATTTGGCAATACAGTATCATTTTCCTTTTAACAATCATAATTTTAGAACGGGGTGGGTTAACTTCAATCCTCCATAAGTTGTATTTTTCAAACCTAGAAGCCATAACATTTAGAGATATACTATCTTGGGTCTATCTAGGGCAGAAGGACTGTTTGCAATGCATTTAACTGAACTGTGTCATACTTATCCCTTCATCGTTTCCTCTCACAACAGATTGATGATGGCGAGCTGCTCAACATCCCCAGTTAATATTGTTGTGGTTTCTTTTGAGTAGTGTTTGCCTTTGTCACACCTTTCCCCATATCCCCTCCTAGTATAATAGTAGGCAGAGGTAAAAGTTAGGGAAATAATAATAATATTAAACAATAGGACTTACTGGGATGAGTAGCAAACTATTAAATTATTGGCAATCATTCTGGATAGCATTCCAACCCACCATTTGTCATCCATTGTGCCACCAAGATGGAGCCCTTTGCATGGAAATATGTACTGGTCCTGCTTCTCATCGGAACAGTCCATTCTGAACTCCAAGTGAGACCACCTGGAAAAGAGAACACAAACAACCCCAGACTGGTTGCAGACTTGTGAAAGAGGTATAGCTTGGCCCCTGTGGCACAGACAGCATGGGCATAATCTTGGCCACTTAGAGTGTTACAAAAATACACAAAAGTTGATAAGAGGAATGGTTGCATATAGCCTATACCACTGGATGTCACTCTGGGTAGCATTCCAACCCATTATTTTTGCCAGTGTGTCACCAGGGGAGTCATGAATCCCCTGCTTTAGCAGCTACAGCAGGGATGTGATTCTTTATGGGCCTCTTTGTCTACAACTCGGTAGACAAAAGCTCATCATTAATGCTGGAATACAGTGTCAGTGGAAGAGCAAGCACTAGCATAGAGAAACAACAGTTGGGTAAATAGAGCAGGGAAAAAAAGAAGGAGTGTGTGGATGAATATGTGGATAATGGGTGGGTGAAAGAATAAGTGAATGATAGGTGGATTGGCAGGTGAAAGGAAGGCAAAGTAAAGGGATAGGTGGATGGATAATGAGAGACAGGATAGATGGGTGGACAGGTGAAAGGGTGGCAGAGTAAAGGGATGATGGATGAGGTGATGGATAGGTGAAAGGATGGCTGAGTAAAAGGATGGATGGATAGGGCTTTGGACAGGTGAATAGGTGGTAGAGTAAAGGGATGAGTGGATGGATGAGTGAGTGGATAGGTGGATGGACAGGTGAAAGGGTGGCAGAGAAAAGGGATGATGGATGAGGTGATGGATAGGTGAAAGGATGGCTGAGTAAAAGGATGGATGGATAGGGATTTGGACAGGTGAACAGGTGGTAGAGTAAAGGGATGAGTGGATGGATGAGTGAGTGAGTGGATAGGTGGATGGACAGGTGAAAGGGTGGCAGAATAAAGGGATGGATGGGGGGTGAATGGATATGTGAATGGGCAGGTGAAAGGATGGCAGAGTAAAGGGATGAATAGTAGATGGACAGGTGAAAGGATAGCAGGCTAAATGCATTGATGGATGGATGGGAGTGAATGGACAGGTGGATGGACAAGGAAAAGGATGGTAGAGAAAAGGATGGACGGATATGTGAAAGGGTGGCAGAGTAAAGGGATGGATGGATGACTGGGTGAAAAGATGAGTGGATGGATGGCAGGGTGGATGGATGAATATCAGAGTGCATGGATGGCAGAGTGGCTGAATGGATGGATAGCAGAGTTGATGAATGGATGGATGGACGGACGGACAGACAGACATACGGGCGTATGGATGGATGAATGGATGGATGGATGGGTAGATGGATAGCAGAGTGTATGTATAGATAGATGGATGGCAAAGTGGATGGATACATGGATGGAAGGCAGAGTGCAGAAATGAATGGATGATGGCACAGTGGCTGGATGGAGGGCAGAGTGGTGGATGGATGGATGGACGGATGGATGGATGGATGGACAGATGGATGGATGGATGGCAGAGTGGATAAATAGAGTGCAGAGTGGATGGATTGATGGCAGAGTGGATGAATGGAAAAGTAGATGGATGGCAGAGTGGTTGGATGGATGGCAGACTGGATGGATAGATGGGATGGATGGAAGAGTGGACATATGGTTTGATATATGGATGATTGGATTCAATGGAAAAGCTTTAATGACGGATTAAAGAATGAATGTAAAGAGAAATAGTCAATATCAGCAGAGTGATGGAAGGATGAATAAATAAATAGATAGATGCATGGATGGAAGAGACAAGCTAGCTGTTCTAGGGAGCGTTCAGCTCAGTTGCTTAGTGGCATCAACGTTTTAGTTCAAAGTGGAGGCTATTTTAATTTTCTGGCTACTCCCTTGCATGTCGCTCTACACAGAGCCCCTTCTTAAGCAAATCAGTACTGGCCCTGGGTCTCATGGGTCCACTCCAGATTGCCAGGTGAGGCAAAACAATAAATTAGAAACTTATCAGGCGCACACTTTGGATTGCATGACTAAATTCATTTCAGGATCTCTGAGATGGCCAATCATGACAGCTTCTATTGTGCCATTGAAAATTATTGTCCTCAATCTCGCTATGGAAGTGCAAGAGTGCAAGTGAGATGAACGCGACACTTTGCGTCACAAAATATGGAACTCCACTTTGCAAGCAGATGGAAAAATAAGTTTCAGTCAGGGGCGAAACCGTTGTCTTATTTCTCATTCTTCAGTGAGACTGCTCCATCCTTTTCTTTGTTCACAGTAAAGGATAATATTTAATATTTTGAAGAATCCACCTTTCTCCTTTAATTAAATGTAGGTCAATGTGCACTCAAAAATTAAGCAACTAGGACTTCTGACCTGCAAGAATAGCGAAAGCAAGGCTTACTGCCATTGACCAGATTCAAAGACACAACTAAGGAGGTAAAATAAAAAAATGGCTGAAATGGGAGCTGAAACACACACACATGAGGAGTTATTCTAAAAGCCTAATAAACTCTCTCAGCTAATTTTGAAGACAGTATAGGAGACACAAGTAATGTTTAACCAAAGTTTTCAGCAAGTGCCAGCGTGGTACTGTGTCTTTGGTCAGAATAAATTGTTAAAATGTGTCTCTGTCCATTTAGGAATAATTTTATTCTCTGTGATACAAAGTTAAAAGCTAATATAAAGGGCCTGATTTAGAGCTTGGCGAATGGGGTGCTCCATTACAAATGTTATGCATACCCTGTCCGCCTTGTTACAAGTGTATTTTATCCTGTGGTAGTTGTAAATAGGAAAAACTACAATGAGAGCTACTCAACTGCGCATGAAGATACTATGATCTTCACAGACAACAATAAAGTTGAGGATAATATTGACTAAATATAACAAGCTGATTGTATACACATGATATCGGACTGCTATGTTCTTGTTATTAATTACAGATAAAATAGTCCCATTATGTGGTTTTATAAACGTTTTTTATTTTTATTATTGTCATTAAATACTGATATAATCATACAAAGTTTATTTTTAGTTATGTACATCATTTAAAAAAAGGAAGACAAAAATACCTGGATCAGACATACCACACACATACTCTAGACACAGTGAATAAAAGATGAAATCTTATAGACTAGTGAAACATAACATATATACAGTTGATCCTGATATCACAGTGAGGCTAAAACAATGTTTAGTGATAACAATACATTAACATACATGCTTCTAATACATTATTGATAATCTAATACATAAGAGCAAAGGATAGTGCTAACGTGGTTCTATCTGAATGGTACCGTAGGGACCGAAAGGCCTACGCGCGTTTCGGTGTTTCGTGATGTAATAAGTCACCTTCTTCAGGGCCGTTCCCAGTGGTACTGTTCAATAATGATATAGTCTTAGCAGCCAAATCTTCTGATACAATCAATTTTGGATTTCTAATATGTTCCTTGATAGTGTAGTCATGGATTCTAATAAAGAAAATTATATGGTAATTTGTATGAATGATAGTGCTAGCATATTAGGAGTCACCTGTCTATATTTTTAAATATATATTGATCAGAGGTGACATTTTATCATCCCAAGATAAGTATCCAAAAAGTCCGAATGTGCTTTACATGGTGGAATTAGTAGTAGAGTATGGAATATAAAGTGCTGCATGCTGCAGACATTTAGTTAGAAGACATGAATTGGCTGGTAACATAAAGGAAGGCACTATATAGCAATGATTCACTAATCACTGGCTTTGTAAGCAATGCCCATGATGTACTATTATCACCCACTAAAACTTTTGCCAATTCATGTCTTCTAACTAAATGTCTGCAGCATGCAATATATATTTAAAAATATAGACAGGTGACTCCTAATATGCTAGCACTATCATTCATACAAATTACCATATAATTTTCTTTATTAGAATCCATGACTACACTATCAAGGAACATATTAGAAATCCAAAATTGATTGTATCAGAAGATTTGGCTGCTAAAACTATATCATTATTGAACAGTACCACTGGGAACGGCCCTGAAGAAGGTGACTTATTACATCACGAAACACCGAAACGTGCGTAGGCCTTTCGGTCCCTACGGTACCATTCAGATAGAACCACGTTAGCACTATCCTTTGCTCTTATGTATTAGATTATCAATAATGTATTAGAAGCATGTATGTTAATGTATTGTTATCACTAAACATTGTTTTAGCCTCACTGTGATATCAGGATCAACTGTATATATGTTATGTTTCACTAGTCTATAAGATTTCATCTTTTATTCACTGTGTCTAGAGTATGTGTGTGGTATGTCTGATCCAGGTATTTTTGTCTTCCTTTTTTTAAATGATGTACATAACTAAAAATAAACTTTGTGATTATATCAGTATTTAATGACAATAATAAAAATAAAAAACGTTTATAAAACCACATAATGGGACTATTTTATCTGTAATTAATAACAAGAACATAGCAGTCCGATATCATGTGTATACAATCAGCTTGTTATATTTAGTCAATATTATCCTCAACTTTATTGTTGTCTGTGAAGATCATAGTATCTTCATGCGCAGTTGAGTAGCTCTCATTGTAGTTTTTCCTACATTGGTCTATTCCCTGTCTGAGCTACACTCATTAGTACAGGGAATCCCCTTATAACTAATTACCTGTAGTTGTAAATAGGCCTACAAGGAATCTCTCAAGTTTGTGATGGAGTAGCCCATTTGGGAAACTCTAAATCAGGCCCCAATTTTTCATGAAAATAATGAATTATAAAATAATGTATACAAATAAAAGAAAAGTACATCAGAGCGACATGAGAAAGTACCAGAAACTGTCTATATTCTAGAGTAAAATGAGAAAACAGGGTACAGAAGACTTTTGGCAGTAAAACATAGCAAAAAAACTTTTGGTTCTAATTGAAACTTACTGGCAAGAAAAGAAAAGAATTTGAGCTTTGGAATTAGTTCTGAGGTGTTTCACTCTGGAGAGGATTAGCGTATTTGTTAGACTTGGCACCCTTGCTGTGGTCTCCTCTAACTGTTTGCCTTGCCTTGTCTTGCCAAACCTGTTAGGCAAGTGGCAAGTGTGGGGGGAAATGTAAGGCTCCCCTCCAACCTTTTCCTGTTGTTAGTACTCACTTTGAAAGGGTTGGTATTGACATTGTGGGGCCTCTGGATCCCAAGACAGCCATGGGCAACAGGTTCATCCTGGTCTTGGTGGACCATGCCACACGGTACCCAGAAGCCATTCCTCTGAGGTCAATCACTTCCCCTGTGGTGGGTCGTGCATTGATGGGGGGTTTTACCCGCATGGGGTTCCCAAAGGAAGTGGACTGATAGGGGTACCAACTTCATATCTACATATATGAAGTCTCTGTAGAAGGAGTGTGGGGCAACCTACAATTTCACCACCCCTTACAACCCCCAAAGCAATGGTCTGGTTGAGAGATTCAATCGCACCTTGAAAGGCATGATTATGGTCCTGTCAGAACCCTTGAGGCTGAAGTGGGACGTCCTCTTGCCATGCCTCCTGTTCGCTTACAGGGAGGTCCCTCAAAAGGGACTTGGGTTTAGTCCCTTTGAGCTGATCTATGGCCACCCTGTGAGGGGACCTTTAAGTCTAGTGAAGGAGGTTTTGGAAAAAGCTCCTAGTAAACCCCCCCAGGATGTATTTAGCTACATGCTGGCTCTGAGAAACTAGACTGCCCGCTTCAGAGGTCTCACACAGGAGAACCTGGAAGCAAGCCAGGAGGATATGAAATGGTGGTATGACACTCTGGTCACATTTCAACCTGGTCAAAAAGTGTGAGTGATGGCACCAGTGGAGCCTACGGTGCTCCAAGACAAGTGAACTGGGCCTTTTGAGGTGGTGGAGTGCAAGAGTGAAGTCACCTACCTGGTGGACTTGCAGACTCCCGGGAACTCTTTAAGGGTCCTGCATGTTAACCGCCTCAAACCACACTTTGAGCGGACTTATTGTCCATGCTCCTTGCAACAGATGATGGGGTGGAGGAGGAGAGCGAGCCTCTTCCTGACCTCCTGTCTGCAGGAGAAAAAGATGGGTCTGTGGAGGGAGTGAATGTCTGCTTGGAAATGATCTGGAGTCCTCAGCATGGGCTGAGGTAGAGCTCAAGACCCATGCAGCCATGCTGGATATCCCTGAACTGGTGTGTGTCTAGACAAGGGTACAATGCAGGGCTCGGGGTGACAAAAGTGTTGGAGTCTGGAATAATGGCCCAACTTTCCAAGAGAAAAGGAAAGAGGACTGGGGAACCAGCTTCAACACAGCAAAAGAAACAGAACCTCTCTTCCCAGGAAGAAGTTCTATCCCCTGAGAGAGCTGAGTCCATGGAGCTGGGACCTTACCAGGTTGAGCTCTTGAGCCCAGGGGGACCCTCAAGGGAACAGCTGTGTAAGGGGCAAGAAACGTGTCCCTCTCTTGAAGGCCTAAGACAGCAAGCAGCTGAGCAAGAAAAAGGTAATGTCAGTGGAACTCACAGGGTCTATTGGGAAGATGGACTCCTTTACACTGAGGCAGGAGATCCCAAACCTGGTGCCACTAGGACAGTGGAAGTGCCTCAGGAGTTTAGGGACTTCATTCTGACCTTAGCCCATGACATTCCCCTGGCTGGGCATTTGGGACAAACCAAGACATGGGAGAGATTAGTCAACCATTTCTACTGGCCCATATGTCCCAGAAGGTAAAGGAGTTTTGCACCTCCTGTGTCACCTGTCAAGGGAGTGGTAAGACAGGTGGCCACCCAAAGGCCCCTCTCATTCTTCTTCCAGTGGTGAGGGTCCCATTTGAAAGACTTGGATTGGACATAGTGGTTCCACTGGAACCTCCCACAGCATCAGGGAATCAGTAAATCCTAGTAGTAGTGGATCATGGTACTAGGTACCCTAAAGCAATTCCCCTTAGGTCCACTACTGCCCCTGCAGTAGCCAAAGCACTCATTGGTATTTTTACCATAGTGGGATTTCCTAAGGAGGTGGTTTCTGACAGAGGTACCAACTTCATGTCAGCTTACCTAAAACACATATGGAATGAGTGTGGGGTGACTTACAAATTCACCACACCATACCATCCACAAACCTATGGTCTTGTTGAGAGATACAACAAGACATTGAAGGGCGTGATCATGGGGCTTCCTGAAAAACTCAAAAGGAGATGGGATGTCCTCTTGCCATGCCTGCTTTTCACCTGCAGAGAGGTGCCACAGAAGGGAGTAGGGTTTTCCCCCTTTGAGCTTCTGTTTGGCCATCCTGTTAGGGGACCACTAGCACTTGTAAAAGAAGGCTGGGAGAGACCTCTCCATGAGCCTAAACAAGATGTGGTGGACTATGTACTAGGCCTACGTTCAAGGATGGCAGAGTACATGGAAAAGGCAAGCAAATACCTTGAGGCCAGCCACCAGCTCCAGAAGATGTGGTATGACCAAAAGGCTGCTATGGTTGAGTTTCAGCCAGGGCAGAAAGTCTGGGTTCTAGAGCCTGTGGCTTCAAGGGCACTCCAGGACAGATGGAGTGGCCCTTACCCAGTTCTTGAGAAATAGTCAGGTCACCTACCTGGTGGACCTAGGCACTGGCAGGACCCCCAAAAGGGTGATCCATTTGAACTGCCTCAAACTCTTCCATGATAGGGCAGATGTAAACATGTTAATGGTTACAGATGAGGACCAGGAAGCAGAGAGTGAACCTCTCCCTGATCTCCTCTCCACTGACCCTAAAGATGGCTCAGTAGATGGAGTGATCTATTCAGACACCCTCTCTGGCCAACAGCAGGCTGACTGCAGGCAAGTCCACCAGAAGCTTGCTGGGCTCTTTTCTTTAACTCCTGGTCAGACACACCTGTGAACACCTGATGTGGACACAGGAGACAGTATGTCTGTCAAGAATACAAATATTCAGACTGTCTGACCAAATTAAAGAAAGCCTCAAAGTGGAAGTCCACAAGATGCTGGAGTTGGGAGGGATTGAGCATTCGGACAGTCCCTGGGCTAGCCCAGTGGTCTTGGTCCCCAAACCTCACACAAAAGATGGCAAGAGAGATGAGGTTGTGTGGACTAATGAGGGCTCAACTCTATCACCAAGACAGATGCTCACCCCATCCCAAGGGCAGATGAGCTAATAGACAAATTAGGTGCTGCCAAATACTTAAGTACCATAAAAGAGCTCTAATGTATTAAGTAGACCGAGCAAAGGACTTTGGGAAAACTAAACAACTTTTTGTTGCTTTCCAACAACCTCATCAAGGTAATCCCATTTCAAAACCAGGATTAGCTAGATGGATTGTAAAATGTATTCAAACATGCTACCTTAAAGCAAAAAGGCAGCTATTAACTGCAAAAGCACACTCCAGTTAGAAAAAGGGTGCCTCCATGGTATGCTTAGGAAATATAGCAATGGCAGATATATGCAAAGCGGCCACATGGTCCACACCACATACATTTACGAAGCACTACTGTGCAGATGTGTTATCCAGACAACAAGCCAATGTTGGACAAGCAGTGCTAAAAACACTATTTCAAACTACTTCAACTCCTATGGGCTAACCACCGCTTACTTCGGAGGAGAACTGCTTTTTAGTCTATGCACAGCATGTGTATCTGCAGCTACACGTGCCATCAAACCGAAAATGTCACTTACCCAGTGTTCATCTGTTCGTGGCATGTAGTGCTGCAGATTCACATTCGTCCTCCCCGGGATCCTGTACTTGTTGTAGTACTTATTTGTGTATATGTATATACATTTGGATGGACATCTTAATTACTTTTTATACATCTATAGTTGTACATATACAATCTTAGACTCCTTACTTCACCCTCCCGCGGGAAGGCAATCTAGCGGGGGAGGCGGTGCCCGTGCCCGTGCGTGCTGTCGCCGGGAGGGGGAGTCGCTCAATCCTTTGACTCGAAGAAAAACAGCTTTTAACACTCCCAGCCCAAAACTAGATGGCGAGACATGCACAGCATGTGAATCTGCAGCACTACAGATTTGCTCTAATGGAGGAGCTCTGATTCTGATGACTTGGACATGCTTAATGGAGACCATGCGAGCAGAGAAGAAGATGATTATGAGACAACCATATCCCTCCAAGTCACATGCAAACTAGACTTTGTATAGACCTCTAAATGCTGCTAAGTGTGATACATCTAGAAAAGACGAGATTTCATGCTCTTCTGGCCCTCCTTCCGAAGAAGCTGATTTCCTTTTTTCTGTAGAATGCAAGGCTGTGATGGTGTGCTGGAGTTGCCCTTGGACTGAATCCATTATCCTTCTGACATCTGCAGCTGTGTTGTGTAGATGCACAATCTCTTTCACAATTCAACGAGGCATTGAAGGAACCCACGTTGGCTGCCTTTGGAAAAACACTTTTTATCCCTGGCAGTTCACAGGCAAATAGCAAGGCATTATTAGCCTGAACCTTACAATCCCAATTTCTTAGCATGCCCCCTTTTCCTGAAAGCTTTGTGATTCATGCATTACTAAGAAAGCTTAACCCCAAATTTGTATTTACTGCTGCTCCATATAGTAAGGCCAAATAACTTGACTTCTTGTGCCATAAAGTATTAGATTCAGGATGAGCTAGCACCACAGTCAGCCTCAGATGGTATTTTCACACATTATGGAAATTGGCAGCCATACCTTTGTTAAACCTTTCTTGCCATGTGAAGAAGCCCTTCTCTGATTTAGTGAGTGATAGTTTGAATGCATCCCTATCCGCAAATGTGTTATAGTGGCTAGCTTCTTGGCTAAAGTGTTCACTCCCCAGAGGCATGCCTTAATGCAGTTCAGATTCATGAGATGTCCAGGCTAAAGGACATGCCTCTTGATGACAAGAGGCTTTTTTGTGAGAAAGCCGACTCCGCCGTCTAATGCTTTAAGAGTAGGAATGTGGGATAGCAATCTGGGATGATCTTAAAAACACAGTCGACCGCAATGGAGTTGCTGCACTACTTCTCTTGGACCTCTCGGCTGCATTTGATACGGTTGACCATGACACCCTAATTCAAAGACTCCACGAAGCCGGCATACAAGGGACTGCTCTCGACTGGATTACTTCCTATCTTCAAAAAAGATCTAATATCATCTACTTGCCCCCCTTCTCGTCCAAACCCTACTTCACAAAAGCAGGGGTCCCCCAAGGATCAATCATCTCACCTTTGCTTTTCAACATCTACATGATATCATTACCAGAACTGATCAATGATTTCCATCTCACATGCTACAACTATGCAGATGACACACAAATACTACTTACATTAGAATGCCCCAAAAACATTGAAAACTCAGAAATCTTCAGTTGCCTCAGAGCCGTTGATCAGTGGATGACCTGGAGCCATCTCAAACTAAATACCTCCAAAACAGAAATACTCATATGTGGTGACTGGAAAAGTTATGACCCTCTGTGCGTCTGGCCTGACGATCTCGGACCACCTCCTCAATTATCCAAGGAAGTTAACCACCATGGATTCCAAGTTAACTATGAATGCCCAAGTGGACAAATTAGCACGAACAAGCTTCATCACCTTGAAGACTCTACAACGCATCTTCCCCCCACCTCGGATTTCCACACAAGGTGCAAGCTACTATCTCGCTTGTACTATCCAAACTGGATTATGCCAATGGCCTCTACCATGGATCATCTCTATCTATTATGAAAAAACTACAAAGTATTCAGAACTCCGCAGCCAGGCTACTGTTACATGTAAAGCCGCAAGCCCACATCTCCCCTGCCTTGAGAGCACTACACTGGTTACCCATTGCCAGAAGATGCACTTTCAAGCTGCTTTGTATCACCCACAAAGCTATACATGGAACAGGACCGTTTTTTATCAGAAACAAAATAACCAAATACATCCAACAAAGAAACCTCCGCTCAAGATTGGCACCCCGCCTTAGAACACCACCATACAAGAAAAAGACTATAGGTGGTACATCCTTCTCCGTTCAAGCAGCCAAACTATGGAATTCATTACCCCCAACTATAAAAGCCACAGATAACTTTCTTGTCTTCAGAAAACTACTCAAGTGTTGGCTCTTTCCTTCATAACCACCATATTCAAACAACTATGGACTGCATATGCCTATGTTGATAAATATTTTTTCTGATTATGTGTCTATTTCTAGTTATGTATAGTTCTTTAGAAAATATGTATTGCTACTATGTCATAACAATAAAATACACACGCACTCTTTAAACCTGTTTGACTAAGTATATTTACCCATGGTTCTAATTATGTATTATATGTACATATATCTGTGCATATGTGTGTGTATTCATGTGTGTGTGTGTGTGTGTGTGTGTGTATGTTCGTGGGTCATTGCATGGCTCCTGGGTGGGTTGTTATACTAGATATCTATGAATCCCTGCTCTCATCTTATCACACTTATCTACCCATCATCACCATCATCATATGTCATGTCTCTATCAATCTATCCTCTATTCCCACTCTGACTCATCCCAAATCCATTCTACTACTTTCATCTCCTAAATAACTCTGCCTAAGCTCTTCCCTCCACTTCCACATCTAACTCACCAAAACCTCACTCTACTACCATGACCTCCCAAACAACCCTACTAAATTCTCCCTAATTTATCTCACCCTGCTACTATGATTTCCCTAACCCTTCCACAGACACTTCCCTCCTCCATCCCCCTTTACTCATCCCAAGCCTTTGGGATGAGAAAATGAGGGATATACTCCCAATTAACGCTTCTAGATTTCTTTCCTCCTCCACCCCTCCATTACTCCAGTCAATCTAACTAACAAACTCTCATATCCGTGGCTCAAATCAACTCGTAATAATACTAAAACCGTACTCATATTTCCCAATACTAATCCATCACTAATTCTTGTTGGGTTCCGGAGTAACGTGCTACTCGCCGAAAAGCGCTTCGACGCCTCGTCAGGGGTAGTAAGCGCTATATAAATACTATTACAATACAATACAATACAATCCTCTTCCCCTACCTGACTTCAGAGCAGACTGTCGCCAGGTGTTGGGACAGTTCGCTTCACTGTTTTACTTGATCCCAGGGGTCACACACTTCTGCACACATGATGTGGACACTGGGGACAGTACACCCATTAAACAGAAAGTTTACAGGGTGACTGAAAAGATCAGGGTTAGCATTAAGGATGAGGTATCCAAGATGTTAACCCTAGGAGTTATTGAGCATTCCAGCAGTCTTTAGGCCGGCCCTGTGGTATTGGTCCCAAGGGCTGCTGCACCTGGTGCCACTCCAGAACTCCAGTTCTGTGTGGACGTCCGGGGACTCAATGCGGTCACCAAGACTGACGCACACCCCATCCCCTGAGCTGATGAGCTCATTGATCGGTTGGGAGCTGCCACCTACCGCAGCACGTTTGACTTAGCGTCTGGGTATTGGCAGATTGCCTTGACTGGGGGGCCAAGAAGAGGTCTGCATTTTCTACCCCAGGTGGGCACTTTCAATTTAATGTGATGCCATTTGCGATGAACAATGCCCCTGCCACCTTTCAGAGGTTGGTCAACCAGGTGTTGGCTGGGCTGAATGAGTTCAGTGCCGCCTACCTGGATAACATTGCTGTTTTTAGTTCCACAGGAACATCTGTAACACCTCTGCAGAGTGTTGGAAGGCCCGCAGAAGGCAGGCCTCACTATTAAGGCAAGCAAGTGCCAAATAGGGCAGGTTCTGTGGTGTACTTGGGACACCAGGTAGGGAGTGGCCAGGTGGCCCTCCTACAGCCAAAAATTGACACCATTCTGGTTTGGGAGCCTCCCAAAACCCAGACTGAGGTGAAAGCCTTTTTAGACCTCACTGGCTACTAGAGGAGGTTTGTCAAGGGGTATGGTACCATTGTTACCCCCTTGACTGAGTTGAATTCTAAGAATCAACCAAAGAAGGTGATCTGGACAGAGGCTTGCCAGACTGCTTTTAATGCCCTGAAGGCTGCCATGTGCACAGCACATGTGCTGAATGCACCTGACTACTCCAAGGAGTTTGTTGTGCAAACAGATGCCTCAGAGCATGGTATTGGAGCAGTACTCTCACAGCTTAATGAAGAGGGCCTACATCAACCTGTAGCCTTCATTGGCAGGAAGTTTCTTCCCAGGGAACGCAGGTAGAGTGCCATAGAACGTGAAGCTTTTGCTGTGGTCTGGACGCTGAAGAAGCTAAGGCCCTACTTGTTTGGGACTCACTTCCGGGTTCAGACCGACCACAGGCCCCTCAGATGGTTAATGCAGATGAGGGGTGAGAATCCAAAACTTTTGAGGTGTTCCATTTCCCTACAGGAGATAGACTTTACAGTGGAACACCGCCCTGGCACAGAACACGCCAATGCTGATGGTCTGTCCAGATTCTTCCGCCTTATTGATGAGAACTCCCATGAGGTTGGGTAGTTGCTCTCCACTTTCAGCTGGAAGGGACACGTGTTAGCCTTGGCACCCTTGGCGTGGTCTTCTCTAACTTTTTGCCTCTATTTCCCAGGTTGTTGATGTGTGCTGGACTCTGTTTTTGCTGTTTTTGTTACTCCCTGCACTTTACCACTGCTTTCCAGTGCTAAAGTGCAAGTGCTCCTCTACAAAATGTGTATGTAATTGGGGTATCCATGATTGGCATATTTGATTTACTGGTAAGTCCCTAGTACATTGCACTAGAGGTGCCCATGGCCTGTAAATCAAATGCTACTAGTGGGCCTGCAGCACTGGTTTTGCCACCCACATTAGTAGCTCTGTAAACATGGCTCAGACCTGCCACTGCAGTGTCTGTGTGTGCGGTTTTAAACTGCCAATTCGACTTGGAAACTGTACCTTCTTGCCACGCCTAAACCTTTCTTTTTCTTACATGTAAGACACCCCTAAGGTAGGCCCTAGGTAGCCCCATGGGCAGGGTGCAGTGTGTATGTGTAAAGTAGGACATATATTCATGTGTTTTATATGTCCTAACAGTGATAAACTGCAAAATTTGGTTTTCACTGTTGCAAGGCCTATCCCTCTCATAGGTTAACATGGGGGCTGCCTTAATATATGATTAAAGCATAGATTCCCTTTGGGAGCGGATATACATGTAGAGTTTGGGGTCTCTGAGCTCTCAATTTAAAAATACATATTTTAGTAAAGTTGATTTTAAGATTGTGTACTTGAAAATGCCACTTTTAGAAAGTGAGCCTTTTCTTGCTTAAATCATTCTGTGACTCTGCCTGTTTCTGGATTCGCTGTCTGGGTCAGTTTGACAGTCGGGCTGTTTGCACCTCTCTCTAGACAGTGACACAAAGGGAGCTGGGGTGTAGCCTGCATATCCTGATGAGCCATCTGTGCTACGAGGGAGGGGAGGAGTGGTCACTCACACCTGAAAGGCTTGTGCCTGCCCTCACATAATTCAGTCTCCAACCCCCTAATGTGTGTCTGGGGTCTGGCCTGGGCAAGGCAGGATTTCACAAACAAGAGATACTTTCCTGTTTCAAAGGCCAAAATGGGTATAAGAAGGGCTCCCAAAACCACAGACTTTAGATCACTTCTGGACATCAAGAGGAAGCTCTGCCTTGAGAAGCACTGAGAAGTGCTGCCCTGCCTGTGACTGTGCTTTGTGGAGCTATCCTGCAGTTGCTGCTTCTGCCTGGTGAAAAGGGACAAAGACTTGACTTTGTTGTGCATTCCTGCTTGTGAAGAAATCCCCAAGGGCTTGTCCTGAGCTTGCCTCCTCTTGTTGAAGTCTCAGGGCCATCAAAGACTTACCCTGCCAGCACCTGGACTCTCTCCTGAAACTTCTGCCCTGCCAAGTGGTGCCCTATCCAGTTCCTGAGGCCTTGACAGGTGAAGCTGACAGACCAAACTTAAAAATCTACGCACATACCGCTGTGTGGGGAAATTTCCGATTCAACCTCCGAGAGTGGCTGAAGAAATGACGAGCTGCTGGCTCTGCGGCTGAAATCAACACAGCGCTTGTAGCACAGCTGGGAGATCGACTCTTGCGGCCAGAGAAACAACACGCCGCATTGCTGACGGAGGCTGGTAACATCGGAACCCACACAGCGCGGTTTTGCTATCACTGTGCGGCAGGATTTTCAACGCAAACCTTGCTGGGTATGGAAAAATGACGTAATGCCTGCCCGGACCCGAGTGCTGCCCGGATCGACACATCGCTCCCCTGCGGGGAGGAAAAACGATGCACGCCAACTCGACAGGAGAAGGAGGAACGACGCATGGTCTCACTTTTGGATGAGAAATTGACTCATCGTTTACCTTTTTTGACGCCCCCTCGCCCTGCGCGTGTTATTTTAACACTACCCAGGTACTTTTCAACCCTAACAGTGTTTTACCTGTTTACAAAAGGATTTAAGACACTTTTTGCTTTTTAATTAATAACTTGACTTGTGTATGTTGGATTTTTGTCGTTTTCATCTTGTTTTGTTTAGATAAATATTTTCTATTTTTCTAAACCTGTGTTGTGTCATTTTGTAGTGTTTTCATTAAGTTACTGTGTGCGTTGGTACAAATACTTTACACCCAGAACTCTAAAGTTAAGCCTGCCTGCTCGTGCCAAGCTACCAAGGGGGCGAGCGGGGGTTAGCTGAGGGTGATTCTTCTTTACCGTGACTAGATTGAGGGTCCTTGCTTGGACAGGGGGTAACCTGACTGCCAACCAAAGACCCCATTTCTAACAGTATTCAACAAAGAAACGTTGCAATAGTGTGGATAAAGTGTAATTCTCTTCATCCCATTTCACACTATTTTGCTGTTTATACAATTCGTACCTGGTTATGTAAATTCCCTCCACTTCTCAAATGAGCAATATGGGTCAGTGTTTGAGAATAAATCGTGTTCTGCTTTTTTTAACAACATATCAAACGAAGTGCAAAATTATTTATTTTTATAGATTAGTATTTATTTGTTAGAATCTACATGCTTCATCCATGAACATCAATTCACCAAAATGCCAGGGGTAGGGGAAATTATGTCACACACCCATTTTGACCTTCAGTTCCACTCACACACATGCTTACACATACACACAGACACACTTACACACATACTCGCCCATATAAACACACTCACCCTCAAGCACACACACAACATAGATTTAAAAGCATTTGTTTGCTTACCTCAACTGTGAGGGAGGGTCTAATCCAGCTAATTGTACTCCATGTTTTTATTACACTAATAGTAAATAATTAAACTTTATTCACTATCAGTGTAATAAACAAATGAGAGAAAACAAAGAGAAAGGAGCCCGAACCAACGTCCAAAACGACGTGCTGCCACTGTGTTTCTGGCACTACTTTTGCCACCTCTAAGCCAGGGGTCGCAAAGAGAGTGCCTGAGCTCGGAAGGGGCAAGCCAGGGGTCGCAGCTGAGACCCCTGGGGCTCCTAAATGACGTCTATGGTCTCGATTAGAATGAATTCTAAGTAATATGTTGCATATAGTTCCCCAACCCAATTTATCAGTTTTTTTGTACTGGAGCATATATTTTTTCAGTGATATAGAGTGCGGCAAACTGTGTTTGCGCCCCTCTTTATTCCACAACCAGTGCAAATTATTTTGCATTCAATATGCGTTTTTGAGCTAGTGCAGGGTTACTCCGATATGTTGCATAGAGCTGTGTGAGAAACCTTGTGCTTCTAGAAAACCTGGACTGTAGAGCTTTAGTGAGTACCCCATAGACAGAAGAGAGATGGTGAACAGTATTCACTACTACTAAACACTAGGGGCCTCGATTGTTATCTGTGTTTGTAACATGTACATATCACCCCCAGCTGCATCCTGATGTGGATGGAGCAAGGCTGACCAGGCGGTCTACTTGCAGGGAATGTAAAATTAGAATTTCCCCTCCTCATAAGATTCCCCACTCAATTTTTACCGCTCCACTTCTCCCACTTTTTTGTTTACACCTCCAAATATTTCTCAAGTCCACCTTTCATGATTCGCCACAAACTGTATCTTTTTCTGTGCCTTTGGTATTCCCCCCTTGTATTTCTGTGCGTTGAAAACTATTTTTCTGTTTCTATTAACTGTCCAAAACTATTGGACAACAGCGGCATTTACCTATGAAAAAACAAATGGAATAAATCACAAATATTTTCTGGCACAGCATCTAGACATTAGCCTTATTTTAACTTTCCTAGCAGTATCCTCCCCACCCCCCACCTTAGGCTACAAATGGAGTTTGCTTTGTTGGCGGTAGGGGTTGTAGAAAGGAGGTGATGCTCCAGAGACCCCGGACCGCCCATATGACCTCACAACGACTTAAGGTCTAATGGTCTAATGCATTAGGAGATGGTCTGCCTTTCTCCTATAATAAAAGATAAGACCGATATTGAAGTGGAAACAATCTTTAGTTCCGATTGAGTGGCAATGTTGGCTCTAATCCCGAACTGATTAAAAATTGATGCAGTCACTCAGGGCTCTATTGACGAGGCTTTTGTCACATTGTGTGCCCGTGGCAAAATCCTTAGTCAGCAGGGCTTGTAAAATAAGATGAGCAAACGAGTGCTTCATTACTTATAAATGGAGGGAAAAATGGAGTTTGAAGCTCTGATTCATCCGCTTCCCTTTAAAAAGCCCCTGTGGTTTGGCTATCCAGCTCAACCCACCAATGCTGTAAACATGCCAGCCTGAACAAACTGTTCCAATTGTATCTATGTTTCAGTCTAAAAAATGAAAAAAGAGACATTGTGCTTTTTCAGCTAAGCATATTTACTTTTCCCAAGTCCCGGGCAGAGGTAGAGGGAGAAGGTTGTTTTTCTCTTGTTTTTTAAAGTCACAGTATGAGATCTTGCAAGGGCAATGCTTGTATAATGCTAACACGTCCTCAGGTCCCATCCTGAAGGTTTGAAGACAGGATCATTTTGTTCCTGAAGCTATCAGGTAATAATATTCAACACTCTATAAAGGCGTTATCCTAGCATAATTGACATATTCTTAGAAATACTGTATTTTTATATGCGGATAGGACCATGTTCCCGCTCCACACTGTGCTGAAATCATGAGGACTGTATAGTTCTAGCAACAGCACTTAAGCTAACTGTTGAAATACTTCGAACTCTTTTGGAAGATAGACATTATCTGGCTACAATGGAGGTGAGACATTTTAGGACCCTTTTCAGATGATACTGACACTTTGGTGGTTCGGGAAGCCTTGACAAAGCGGTGGCATTGCTCGCATCTGCTAAGAAAGATGTCTATGCTACGATCCCTTTGAAATTCATTCACTAAAGGGTTCACAATTCTTACTTTAGGACTAGCAGGTAACGGGGTTATTGTTTGAGCTTCTCCATACACTGTGCGGTAAACTTTGTGACACGTGTGGCCCCTACCAGAACTACATCAGAGCAGTAGCTTCTCACAAATCCCAATAACGCTGCGGGAGCTTCTGAATTAAGATAGACATCAATTTACCATAGGCAGGCAATATTAATTTGGACCAGATCCAAATATCGTGAACATCTGAAACACCGCCACCACCTGCCACTCGCCTTCCAACCTCACTCTTCTGCTACACCTACCAACAGCTTTGATTTAGATTAGGGATATTTGGCACATCTGCAACACCTGTCTACAATACTGACAAACCTAGCAACTACTTCCATATAGTCCCCAACCTTCCACTTCAACACGTCCACCCATTTAAAAATTCCATCAGCAATCACCCTGGAATTAATCCAAGAATGAGACAATCTGGGCCTGCTTCTCAAAAGTGTTGGAAATAGAACTGACACTCACAGTAACACGATAAGTAATGTTAGCCAAAGTGATGGATAAACGCCTAGTTGAAACTGTACCTTTACGGGGCGGGTGCCCCATATATATGCTAGATGTAGCTGTTTATGTATCTGATAATGACGATGGTAACCATATACCTATTGTGAAACTATTATACTCAATAAAAATATGTTTTAAAAAAAAGTCTTGGAAATACCTACATAGGTAGGCATACGACTATGAACTACAGAGATTTCTAACAATTACCAATTCACAAAACTCTCAGGATGTACTATGTAAATCCCACAAACTCTCAATGTATATTAGGGAAACCCATTCTTCTAAAATTTCCTTCGTTAAAGCCTCTTTTTTGTAAATGTACATTTGTAGATTATTTGCCTCGTGAAATATCTGCAGGCACAGGGCTACAGTTCTTGTACAATTTCATATTACTTCTTTTCATTATCATTATCATCGCATATAAAATATTTTTTTCATGCGTATAGTCACTTTCCCCCAATCCTGTAAAATATTTTGTTGACCCATGTAGTTTAAGTTTATTGCACCATTTATGCCATGTAGATTTAAGTCTAACTTTTAAAGTGCAGGTATGTTCGGGAAATAAATTGGAAATGTTTATAAGTAACATCAAAGTTAAGACTTTGTTGACATCCACGCATATGTATGGCCCACTCCTCTGACACCCCCACACCTCCCTAACTCTAGCTGTTACTTGCAGTATGTTACTTGCAGTTACTTTAAAAATCTACTTGTTTTACAGATCTTCCACAGTCTTAAGGGACACTTGTGCACTTAAAAAACGAAAGAGCCTACCTTTTTGATTTAGGATCTGGTTTGATATCTGCAGTTGCCTCTTGTTTGCTGCACATGAGTTAACCAAAAACATGGAAAAGGTTTTACCAACCTGGGGCCTCATTCTTCCGAATCTATGAGATACAGAGCATTCTTGCCCTTTCCACCTGCGAGGGAATACAATAGCCTCCCATGCGCCTATGCAGGCACCATGGCGCCAAGGTGTCTGCATTGTGGGAAAGATTGTTTTTGTGCAGTAAGGTACACCGTCCTGCCAAAAACAATCACTGGAGGCAATTTCCTCTTACACAGAAAGAGGAAAGAAAGAGGAGAAATATGGATAGCTCTCCTCAATGCAACTCCCTTACGCCTAACCCTGGGGAGACGTAGGCTTTTGACAGGTTTACAATATCCATGGGTATTGTGTAGGAACGCCCACTGCGACACCCGTGGAACGCCTCTTTGATGCAAAACTAGACAACGCAGCGACTAGTGCTGCATTGCTTTACTCCATATCTACAAAGCCTTGAAAAGCCAAGTAAAGTGGCTTTGAGTGACCTTGTAGATATGGGGCTTCAGCCTGTACCGCCAGTATGTCACTTGTAAATAAGCACCTGGGCCTCTAGCTGCTGACGCAAAGTGAGTGCTGATGGGATTTGGTTAATACACCAGTTCATGTAATCAGGGTGACAAAGACGGCTGCTCATCCTGATCCCTTTCACGGTGTTTCATCGTTGTACTGCTTTGATTTTGATAACATGAGGACTAATGAATTGGGGTATTTAGACTGAATGGTCACTGGAGAGATAGCTCAGCGACTTAAGGGCACACTACTGATATCTGCTCGTAACCTGTAGTCAACAGCTTGAATCCCGACTAGACTAAGTCATCCCTTCATGATTCTGATGCCACTAAATTGAGCATCAGTAAGTTTGATAATGGCTGCATACATTGTTTGCATTGCAACGAAAGTAAAAATGTCTGACAGCAGCAGTAGCTATATAAATGACAAATATTAATCATTTAACACCTTGGGGGTTATTACGGGTTTGGAGGACGGTTTTTACCATCCGCTGAACTTCCAACAGGGAGGTTGTCACCACACAGGCTACCTCCCTGCCTGCCCCATTAGAGTTTCCCGCTAGACTGGTGGGCGGAACCAGCCTAGCGGGAAAGAGGCTACAGCATTGTCACCAGCTCATAATCGAGTCAGCGGCAGTGCTGTAGCCCGCAATGTGCACCAGCTCCCTCGCGATGCTCACTGACTGCAAAGCAGACAGTGAACAGTGCGATGGTGCTGGGAAGGGGGGCCTGCACTGCCCATGCCAAGTGCATGGACAGTGCAGGGGGGCCCTGCACCTGTTCTCCGCCAACCATGAAAAGGCTGGCGGAGAACAAGTTTGTCATCCGCAGGGCAGTGATGCTTGCACCGCTGCCCTGGAGGATTAGGATCTCTGCCACTTCCAGCCTGCCGGGATCCAAGATCCAGGCCGTGTTAGTGGTTTAATGTGGCGGTCGGACCGCCTCATTAGCGGCAGTTCAGACTGCCACAGCTAGTGTGGCGGTCTGTAGACTGCCACACTCATAATAAGCCCCTGAGTGATTTTTTTTAAGCACAGTCCCATTATTATATTATGATGAGGTCCTATCTATCGGTACATAAATGAGCAAAATGATTATTACTTTAGGTATGGAAGAGAAGACATTTCCAGTACTGCAGCCTAATCACCACACAGGCATACCTCACTGTAAATTATGATAATTGAATGGATAAATGGTAATCAATATCTTTAAAAAGCAATTATGAAACATATACAAGTTCTCCAATGACAGTTTTAAATATTACACAATGTTCTACAGAGAGTCTTCGCGGCGTTTTGCGTAGCCTTCTCCCATGCCAGTTATGCAAACAATGAATTTCATAGATCTACTGTTAGGCTAGGAGACGAGCAGGGTGCAATTTTGTCTGCAGTGTCTGAAGACTGTCCAATGGTTGCACAATTGTCTGTTTTAAATAACCAGCACTTCATTGTGACACTATGGAAATATGAATTAAATAAACTGAAGAAAATAAAAAATAACGAAAATATTCATTATGAGGATTGTCTTTTTCTTTTGAGTATTAATGAGGAAACTCCATTATCTACTGTTAAAATATTTTCATTGTTAATGATGTAAGCACCAGCAGGTTACAGGTGGATTATGATTAGGTTTAGGATTAGGTTCAGATTAAAAGTAAGGGTTGGTCTACATATTTTCCTTATGTTGTGGTATAAAGGTATAGTTTATAGTTATGTTTGTGATTCAATGTAGTATTAAGGTAAGGATCAGCATTAGAGTTCTGGGTTGATTACAGTTAGTTGTACATTTGTGTTTTAGGCTCATTCTGAAGATATTGGTAAGGATTAGAGTTAGAGTTTGGGTTGAGATAATCATGCTTAGTTTAAATAAAAGGTTAGAGATAGTATATGTTTGGGATGGTGTTTTAAGTTAGAGTTAGTGTTGTGATTCAATTGTGGTGTAGGCTGTTGTCAGAAATTGGGTTACTGGCTTAGGGGTAGTGAAACCCTTCTCAATCAGAAACCAAAATCCTTGTCAGGGTGACCCACACCAAAACCCCTGTGCTGAACCCTCTGATAGATTGGCACAGAACAATCAGGCTTAATTTAGAGGCAATGTGTAAATTATTTATGCAGCACTTCAACACGTAATGAAGTGAAGACACAGCACAACAAAAACCCCACACCAATTAAGAAAAATAGAGCAGAATTTAATAACTAAATCAAGACCAAAATGACAAACATTCAATCAGTAGAACGGGAGACATGCAATATTAAGATTTAAGTGAAAATAAAACCAAAATGAAGGCTGTAGTCGGGCTTAATTTAGAGGCAATGTGAAATTATTTATGCAGCACTTCAACATGTAATGAAGTGAAGACACAGCACAACAAAACCCCACACCAATTTAGAAAAATAGAGCAGAGTTTAAAAACTAAATCAAGACCAAAATGAAAAACATCCAATCAGTAGAGCGGGAGACATGCAATATTAAGATTTAAGTGAAAATAACACCAAAAAGTCGAAAGCGCCACTAGCAGGTACAACCGTACAAGACCAAGAGAAATTTACATGTTCAGGCAGACCATGCTGGAGTGTGGGTCCAATACATGGACCAGGTGAAAAGCTACGTCCTCAGTCCAGTGCAAAGAGTGCCATTCATGGTGGAGGGGGCCACAAGGATCAAGGATGAGTAGCAGGTGGTCATGGAGCAGGCTTGGCATCGCAGATGGTCATCACTGTATTTTGAAGATCCTGTTATCATTGTAAATGGTTGATAGAATCTCTCATTAAAGGCAGTGCAAGCAACAAGGTTTTGGTGCCAACAGGCCCATTTGTAGTCACAAAGAGCTCAAAAACTTCAATTCAGCTCCACTGAAGCCACGCCAAGGGTCCAGGGCCTGAGGGGTACCACTTGGGGGTCACAGGCTTATTCAGCTGGATCTGGATGCTGGGTCTGGTGGTTAGACTCCTGTTATGTCCCTGTGGCTCGGAACAGAAGGCTAGCAGACTAGCCCTTGGGGTCACTCTGTGTTCAGGTGCAAGACCAATCACTCTGACTCAGGCAGGGGCGCAGCAGAGCAGCAATTCAGAAAGGCAGCAGGCCAGCAAGGCAGTAGTCCAGTGGGGCAGCAGTCCAGCAAGGATGCAGTCCTATCAGCAGCACAGCAGTCCTTCTTCCTGGCAGAGTCTCCATAGGTCCAGAAGTACACTGAAGAGTTGGTTCCTGAGGTTCAATAGTTACACCAAGTGCCTTCTTTGAAGCACAAGAAGCTTCTAGAGGTTTCCCTTTGAAGTGTACAGGTTTCCTGACTCCCCTGCCCTGGCTCTAGGCTAACTACAGGGGGTATGCAATTCTGGAGGCAGGACACAGCCCATTCAAGTACAGGTAGGGCTGTGCCCAGCTCTACCCTCCCATCCTGCCAGTGATGGTCATCTAGGCACACCTACACTCTCTCTTATATGGCTGTCTATGAGAAAAGCCCACCTACCCAACTACCTATTACACCCAGTCATGTGACCCAGTGAGAGGCAGGGGGTACTACATGGAAAATGCCAACTTTATAAAAGTGGCTCGTTCAAAAATAAAATTTAAAATCTGACTTTAGCATAAGAGATGATTTTTCATTACAATTCCAAAGACGCCTAACATTAATTGTTTTGCTGTTCCTTTTTAGAAGTTACAGTTTATTAAATGTAGTACGACTACTCTGATGTTATCGGAGAGGTAGGCCTTGCAGTAGTGAAAAAACAAATTTAAGAGTTTTTCACTACCAGGACGTGGAAGAACTAAAAGTACATGTCCAACTTTTTAAATACAATAAACCCTGCCCTCTGGGCTGTCCAGAGACTTGTCTAGGGGTGACTTATATGCATTAAAAAGAAAGGAAGGTTTGGGCCTGGCAAAAGCTTTATTTGGCCAGGTCCAAATGGCAGTTTAAAAACTGTACACACAGCCTGTAATGGCAGGCTTGAGACATGTTTAAAGGGCTACTTAAATGGGTGGCACAATGATTGCTGCAGACCTACTAGAAGCATTTAATTTACAGACCCTGGGCACATGTAGTGCCATTTTACTCTGGACTTCAAGCAAATGAAATATGCCAATTGGGCACAAGCCTATTCTACCATTCTTGAAAGAGAGAACACAAGCACTTTACCACTGGTTAGCAGTGTTAGAGTGCACAGAGGCCTAAACGCCAACAAAAACGTATTCAGAACACAGGCGGGTGAAGACAAAAAGTTTGGGGATTGCCCTACAGAAAAGTCCAAGTCCAACAATTGTAGTTAGCATTATGGTCAAGGTTTGGGTTAAGATCATGTTAAAATGCATCTTCAGGCTAAGGTTAGCATTTGTCAGTTTTTTTGGGGCAGATTTTCATCATTCTGACAATCTCTGCATTTCTTTCTCAAAATCGTCAACACAATGTAAAATGTAATTTTCTTCAATATGTGGTCAGTAAAAATAATTTCTTCATTTGTGTATTCCCTCAGTTTTGCATTCTTCTTTATCACACAGATTCGTATGTAGCATCATTTTAAACTAATGTTTTACATACATATTGTAATAATAATTATCTTCAGCCACTTCTTGCTTGAGTTTATTTTACCTGTTTATGTTTTGTGACATAGAAGCTCATGTAGAGTTTGTCAGATGGGTTACTCCATCACAAATACAACAGATATTCCATTGTACTACATTACATTGCATTATATCCGATGGCACTTGTAATACGGCGGACGGTATATCCCTCAAGTTTTTGACGGAGTAACCCTTCCACCAAACTCTAAAACAGGCCCATAATGTCTACTTTCTACTCCATGCAATGTGCGGCAAAAGAGTCTCCACCAAATATGGTGGTTGCTCTCCAGGCTCCTAGCCAGGGTAGTTTGGATCCAAGGCTTGGTCCCCATGCAAGTTCTTAGGTGGTTAGCGCTAGTGGGTGGGTGCACTCCCGCTGCTAAGTCACAGAATTATTATGGCAGGTAAAGAAGGGTTTTCATATTGTGATCACAAAAATATTGTCATAGCCACACAGCATTTTCCACAGCTGTGGACGTTCTACTGATTCACACAAGGTTACCTCGTACATGGTTTCCCATCCCTTGCTGTACTCCTGGTGTACACGTCCCTTGCTCAATTGCTGTTATCTGTCATGCTGTGATGCAAGAAGCTAAATTGGGAATTGTGCAAAAACCTTGGCGCTGCTGTTGTTATTGAGGATAGTGTCTGGTCTACCCTTCAAAACAAGGTCATATTTCACACAGGGGAGTCTGCTGCCAAAACTAAGAATTCCCGAGAGCCAGACCAGGGCTTTATTGTGCAGCAGGAGCCCAAGAGTGAAATGCAGTCTGGTACAGAGCGACAAATTGCACATTACACTTTAGAATGCACTGAGCAAATGCGTTCTTATATTTTGTAATCAATTATGTGCAGAGTAAATAAATGTAATGTTATGAGCATACACTTCGACCCCTGCACACATTCTGAATCGGGTGCAAATGGGAGTTCACACTTGGTTCAGAATTATTAATTTTGCAATTACCATATACATTTCAGCTGGTAAACCTTAGTGAAATGTTTGCTGGCACACAGCACACATTTCCATTGTTTGCATCACAGAATGTGTGAAGGTTAATGCAATGAGCGCATTATCCCCGATTTTGAGGTGCAATTCTCAGAATACTGCTGTAAAAGGGCACCAGAAACATCCATCACCTGAGAGTATCACAAACCGCAGATGTGCTATTACCACACCTGTATTTGAAAATACGAGCCCGTGTGGCATCCAAATCAGGCTTAACATTGATTTGTCCCAGATTTAGTTATATTTCACGCAACAGGGCATCCAAATATGACGGGATGGGTCGTGCAAAGGGCAAAGCATAGCTTATAGCCATATGCGCTAAGACTGGCGTACTGCTGGGGCTATCACGCGTGCCGTGCACAGAATCGCGTCATAGCGCCGAGGCTCTGCACAGTGCAGAGTCTGTACCGGAAGGAAACCCTTTCAGTACAAATTGGATGTGCACTGTGCACAGCAGCAAGCGAACAATGCCTTGGTGTCTGGGGAAAATCAATGCATTGTCCTTGTTTGCACGTGTTGCCACGCGACACTGATTTACCCCTAGAAACAAACACCTCTGTGACACCAAGCAGCAGAAAGTGGATTTGCCACTGTGAAAATGCCACCTTTTTCGGCTTTCCAAAGCAAACAAAACCTCTAGTGCTCGAAAGTAAACCCCTGCTGCCACTTTGCACTGCTGTGCACCACTTAGGATTGTGCTTGCACCGGCACAAGGCATTAGTAAATGTGCCCCTACATAGCTATGAAGGGGACAAGTGTTCCAATGATACTGCCCATTCAATACCGTGCCTCTCTGCTGAGACTGTCCAGACGTATTGATGCTTTTCTGGAATTGTATTCTGTAATATGGCAACAAGCAATGCAAAGACATAAGGCTGAACCTTTTAATTGCCAAAGTGTAAATAATGTGTGAAAACGGTACAACAGGCGGAAGATGATAGGGTATGTAAGCTGTGGAGGTCTTACCATTTATTCTCTATCGTACAGTGATGATCTAGAAGATGCAATGCAGCCGGAAAGAACGGGAAAAACAGTGCACGTTTTCACACTGCCTCCTCCTGGCCCACGCACGGAACGGCATGCATAGCAAACATACATGTGAGAACTAGAAATAAATCAGACACAGCCTGAAAGTTAGTGGCTTGGCATCCTAATCAGAAAAGAAAAAACAAGGTGCAAAAAAAAGTGTTATTTTTCAGCATTTTTTTTTTATTGGTCCAATAAAAAATATAACGCCTAGTGGTGTTGGTTTTATACTAAAGTGGTGTACAACTTTCGACAACTGAAAAATGTTTGCTTCGCTCTACATGAAGACAGTAGTGACATTACATACGACGGAAAAAAAGTAAAATGTACCAAGAATACAACGAACAATACGTGATAGTTCACTTTTTCAAAGAAAAAAGCTCTTTGCTTTAAATTATGTATATATATATATATATATATATATATATATATAAACACACATATATATGTGTGTTCACTTAAAAACCAAAAGGTTACAAGGACGTTATAGTTAGGTTCCTAATTTACTTGCACAAAACCATAGAAATTTAGCAGTTAGAGTTAGAGTTATTTCAAGTAACTATAACTCGTGCCCTAAGATAGCCATAACTCGCAGCCCATCCATGCACAGTTTGTTCTTCAATAATTTGGCTGCTAATATTTAATTGATATTTTTATTGACATAATAAATGCTGTAATACCTGGAGTAATCAGCAGTGTATGGTGAGGGCGCGAGTTATAGTTACCTCAAGGCACGAGTTATAGTTACTTGAAATAACTCTAACTATAACTGCTGAATTTCTATGGTTTTGTACGAGTAAAATCAGAACCTAACTCTAACGTCCCTGCAACCTTTGTTTTTTAAGTTAATGTCTATGTTTATTAAATTCTATTTCCTAACTATAATGTCCCTGTAACCTTTGGCTTTTTCAGTGAATTTCTATGGTTTTGTAATGTAAGGTAATTTTAATTACTATACATTAATCCAAACACAGCCAAGCGCGGGGGCCTGCAGCCAGAACTTGCAGCTAACCCCCATAACCACCCAAACCAGGGCACCGGCAGGAGTTGGCTGCAGGTTTTGTCTCTCTGGGTGTGAGCGGCTGGCTCTGGGTGGGAGAGTAGGTGTGAGAGTGTCTGTCTGGGTTTGGGAGTGGGTGTGAGAGAATCTATGTGGGTGTGATAGTTGGTGTGAGCGTGTCTGTCTGGGTGTGAGAGAAGGTGTGAGAGTGGGTGTGTGAGTGTATGAGTGGGTCTGGGAGTCGGTGCATTAGTGTCTGAGTGGGTCTGTGAGTAGGTGTGTCAGTGTCTGAGTGGGACTATGAGTGGGTGCATCAGTGTCTGAGCGGGTCTGTGAGTGCATATATGAATGTCTGAGTGGTTCTGTGAGTGGGTGCATCAGTGTCTGAGTGGGCCTGTGAGTGGGTGCATGAGGGTCTGAGTGGGTCTGTGAGTGGGTGTGTGTGTCTCTTTGAGTGAATGATTTAGTGTATCAATGAGTCTGTGATTTTTTTTTTTTGTGGCCGTTATTTGCAAATTATTTGCGACGTTACGCAGGGGGTCCGCACTGAGCATAGCAATGTATTCATAAATACTGCTCGTGGAGAAAAAAAAATCATTTTAAACTCATAATTTGACCCTCATGATCCCTTTATCACACCCCTGGCATCAGGGTATCTCCACCCTGACCTCTTATATCTTTTTTTAATTTTATTGTTCAACCCGGGGAACCGTGCCCGTGAACTAAATTGGAAGCCACAAGTTTCTGCTCAGGTTGCAGCCAGCCAGTCACAACATTCCTTATCGTCGTGTGCATTCACAAATATGCAACCATAGCCACAAAAACGTTGCAACTAATCCACAGCCCCTGATATACAAATGTATTTTCCCTTTAATATCTCAAAAACTACTGAACAGATTCACAATAAATAGCACAAAGCACAATCTGTGAAACACAATCTAGCTTTCTGGCAAATTTGGGCCCATATTTAAACTTTTTTAGCTCCGCATTTGTGTCATTTTTTGATGCGAAAGCAGCACAAACTTCCAAAATACGATTGTATTTTGGAAGTTTGTGCCGATTTTGCGTCAAAGAACTACGCAAACGCGGCGCTAAAAAAGTATAAATATGGACCTTTGTGCAATTCCGTCCAGCGGTTCAGGCTGTAGTCGTTTTCAAAACTACTATGCTAATTAACATGGAAAACACTTTTTTGATCCCCGCTTTTTCTCGGCCCCCACTTCAGGGTTCACCCCCAAACTTTTTTGGGGGGGAAATTTTGTCAAGATTCGTCAAATGGCGCCAAAGATATAGGCGAGTCAAAAAATGCTTTTCCTATGAAAACATGGTCCTAAATGTAACTACGACTGGGCGATCACCAGTAACTTACCTACTAGCGAACAATGCATGATTTGTGTGTGTTATTGTTCTATGGGTTAAACCTTGCTCACAGAAAAGATAATGCTCTGCACACACATTTTCTATCCTCAAGAAAAAATTCTCATAAATTACCCATGTTTTCAGTACAGCTTATGCTCTGCCCATATTTGCATAATATATGTACCCACATATGTTTGCACTTCTATATAATCTTACCGGGAGCTTTGTTATTTTAAACGCTGCTATTTGGAATGTTAATGTATTTTTATTTGCCTCCAAGTAATCCATGGGTTTGTTTATTTCCGAGCTGTGGCATTTGTTATAAAAGTGTCTATTGACATCTAGTGGCTCATATAGAAATAGCAGCGTCATTTATTCAATTTCCACTGGCATTGTGAAGGAAACGAGTCCCGATTCGCCCTTTCCTCCGACATTAGTTACATTTCTGCTTTTAATACTTCTTGGAAAGGGTCCGAATATTCGGTTTTGAAATGTAAAAAGTAGGAACAATGATGTATTAATGCAAAATGGATTTTAAATGTATTTACATCTGTAGGCAAAAAGGCCAAAAACCTGGAAACCGTTTATTACTCAGATCTAGTGATTGGACACAAAATGAAGGCTGTAGTCAAAGGAGCCAATTTGCAGATGTCCATGATTTAGAGCTTCTTTGAGCGATCGTGGAGCAGAATAGAAAATACTTTTCTTGGTGGTTCGTCTGTGTTACTCCCAAACAAACTCATAGAGTTCAGTGGTACTTCAGTGCTGTGCCACCGTAAGTCCTGTATAACGGCCCCTGGAAATTTGAAAAATTGGAGAGTCCTCTTTGTGCATAGGAATGCCCTATTAACCCAAGGAACAACACCAGTGTAGAGAGCCACTCGGGCTCTCCTATACTCTGTTGCCCTCACCGTGACGACGTATCGTGTCCCGAGGGGAAGCTATAATAAAGTAGTGCCAGACCCTCGGGGTTCTTTAGCACTACCTAGCACCAACGATATGTCGCAGTTTGTTTGTGAGCGCTAATGGCCTTGCCTAAGGCGTGGTAATTACTCACCTCGCCCCTCTACAACCAGATGCCAGTATGTAACTGGGAGTCTATCTAATATTGCCCCGGAAATAATATCCAGCAGGAAGGGAAAAACGCGAGACCAAAAAAAAACCTTTCAGCTGTCAAGGTCATGCAGCAAAATAAAGAGCAAGAACAACAAGCAAGAAGTGGAGAATGTGGAAAATTCACCCAGGCCAGTGAGACAGCAATGAAGCATGAGCAATAGCGACACAAGTGGACTCAAAATTGACTCCCTTTCCACAGTACCAGACAGGATGTGATGTAATTCAAGTTTGTGACTTCCGAGATGTAAAAGAGGAAGAAATGTCCGGAGGTGACAGTTCCATGGTGGCCACACTGTCCAGGTCGCATGCTAAGGATTGTGCTAGCTGGTCTGCCCACGGGCTGATGAAGTATGAGAGAGCATCCGGGCCCACCGCGGTGAATCAGTAAATACAGTTCCTTATTCCGTCTGTCACTGGGAGTGGGTGTGAGAGTGTCTTTGTTAGTGGGTGTGTGAGTGTGTGGGTCTGTGAGTGGGTGTATTAGTGTCTAAGTGGGTCTGAGAGTGGGTGGGTGTGTCAGTGTCTGAGCTGGGCTGTGAGTGGGTGTGTCCGTGTCTGAGTGGGTCTATGAGTGGATGTGTGAGGGTCCGAGTGGATCTGTGAGTGGTTGCGTGCGTGTCTGAATGCCAGCTAGAGTCTTCATTTGGATGTATCTCTTCTGGTACACAAACAAACCTTCTGGCATTGTTTGGTATTTGTAAAGAGCACACCTTGCTTAGGATCATTGAGGTACTGCTCAGTGAGGTGAGTTCAGAGTCATTTTGAGAGTCTCTGCATTAAGCAGGAGTGGGTGGGCATTGAGGTTTTTTTGGCCAAGATATTCATGGTATCCCGTATTAATATCGATCCCAGAACTTCGTGCTACCACATTATCAAGGACAAAATATTGAGGGCCAAATTATTGACAAGTTAAGTATATATACATGAGCATAGGCATACTTTAATTAACTCCAAATATACGCACTTTGACTATGTACATATCTTCCAGGTATGCAGATGTGGAGAAGAGAACATTTAATTTTTATTAACTTATATACACTGTATAGGTTTCTGTGGTCAATATTTCGACAAGTCGTGCTCATGGATAAGATGTCTCTTCTTGTGTTTTTCTAAACTGCAGGAGTGACCTCCAAACGTGATTTGCAGACGGATGCTGTTTAGATTTGGGTTAAATGCTGATGAACCCTTAGTTTCCGGTATGCCCTGTTTTAGGCATCTCTTCACTTCCAGTCCACTATCTTTCTGCTCATTGCGGTGACTTTGGAGATGTGCAGTTTTTTCACATGGTAGGATGGGGGCAATTTATCATTATATTTTAGGTGAAGCATTTGATTTTGGAGAAGATTTAGCTTGGAAGAGTATCCAATGCAGATCACTCTTGTATTACTCCCAGGACTTAATACACATCGGAAGGGCATTGGGAGTTGACAGCCCGAGATTTGTGCATTTTTAAGCATCTAACATTAGATATAGTCAGCAAAGAAAGCATTCTGGCTAGCTAACCAGCTCTCAAAGTTCCACTCCAGTTGTTGTTAATGTATTTCACTCATTCTATTGATTTACAAAGAATTAATTCTGTGGTGAATGCAATATTTTAGTAAAAGTAGATTCAGCCAACGTTTCCACACAGTGTTAGGAGGGAAGAAAAGAATGTATTTGACCATCTAAATAGAGTGCGAAAAAAGACACAAACTAGAATTGCAAACTTTCCATTTTGCCGTAAAGCTTTGATGAGGCACAATCTATCTTCACTTACAATTTTAAGATCAACATCCCAGCTCTGAGAGAGAACCTTGGATCTCGGTATGCCTATCAAACTGAATTGGTACCAATCCGATAGGTAGGCTAGGAATCATTGAAATGTGATGTCAGTTATTACCATGCCTCTTGACTGGGACTCAATAGCCAGCAGTGTCAAAGGCTGAGGTCAACGAGGTTAAGGAGGCAGGGGTCACCTGTGTTTACAAAAAGTAGGATGTCATTCATGGCATAATGCTGGCTCTCTGAATGTTGCAGCATCAGAGGATCCAGGTTGAAAATCATGTTGATGGCAGTTTGTATTCATCTTTTTTGGTGACTGTTTTTTCAGGTAAAGTTATGAATGGTGTTAAGCAGGTTTTTGGCTCAGATGTCATGGTCAAGGTTGCATTTGTTCAATAAGAAGGGGATCGTTCCTGTTCTGAAAGAGTTGGGAAGATACTTCTTGTGTGAAAGGAATTTACCGTATTGAGAAGTGGCGTGATTGTGTCTTTAGTGAGAAATTTTAGGATTGTCAGTTGGAAGGTGCTATCTTTGTGAACGATTTCCTTAAGAGCTGTAAGATAAGGTCTGCACTTGAGACTCTTTTAATGGAGAAATATATGTGTATGAGGCATGGTTGTTTTTTTGAGGGTAGACAATAATTTGTTTGAGGTTGATGATCCTTTCTATGATGAACATGTCAATGCGGTGCATAGGGTGTGGGGGTGGGGATTTTGACCTGCGGTTGCTGCTATGTTTGATAACTTCGAAGAAATCAGGGGTACTACTGGAGGATTCTGTAATAGAATCTTGACTGAGGTTATTTATTTAGTATTATCTGATTGATCTATTTATTTATTTTGTGTACTTTGATGTGGCAATATTACAGATCCCCAAGACCAAGAAACCATTATGTCGTACAAGTCAAAAGCAGGTTTCAACTCCTGGCAGACATGGAAGATCAGTCTCAGCCACCTGCAGATGCAGTCAACAAGAAATGGAAACAGGAGTCTTCAATATATCTGAAGATCAGTGAAACATGCGTGACGACCGAATATTTGTGCAACACACTCACACTGTAACAAAATGAATACACCACAAGAAAAAAAGACTTAACCCAGGTTTATAGAAATAGTTCTCTGTATTGCAGAGAAACTAGATGTCATGTACGATAGCTGTAAAGATCTCACAGGTATCGGTGGTACACAGTACCTTTGTTGTCGAGAAAATTGGCCATGCGCTGCAGTTCCCATTGCAGCTGTAGACAGAGCATGATGGCATCAAGCAGGCTTGGATACAGGAAGCAGGCATGTCCAAAGGTTGTCAGGGCAAGGCAGTTTGTGAGGTATGTTGGAACATTCATTCAGAGTGCTGCAGCATCTGTTTTTGGAGTGGACCGCTTGGGCGGGCAAGGACTGAAGTGCTCAGTCGCTGTACTTGATGCAAGCGGGACCTCACGTGGCAAGCTCCTTCCCGGAGTAGTTTTGAAAAGGAAAATACACCAAGTGCTCAATCTCTTCTGATTGGTGGCCAGGTGCTGCACTCGCTCAATGTAGACCATGAGCAGGGAATACAAAGTGCTCAATCAGGTTGTTGTCAAGAGCCTACTATTGGATGCACAGATGGTGAAGTCCCATGGTACGGGCTAGTAGGCAAACTTTTTGCTGTCCCTGAGACTTCGGGGAACCGGGGACAAGCCAACAAGCTCTTGGAGTTTCTTTGATTAAAGAGGTTGTGGAGGGCAGTCTAAAATTCCCCCTTACTGCAGAGGCAACAGGCAGCAGGCCATCATAGCAGAGACAGTTGAAATGTAGCAGCCCCTCCTGGAAGCACAGCAATCAGCAGGCCAACACAACAAAGCAAGTGGCAAAGTGGCAGTCTGACCTGGCAGCACAAATTCTCTTAGTTGATTATCTAAATTTCCGGCCTATTCTATTATTCTATTATCAGCCTAAATTTTATGTAAGGTGAGTAAGATAATCCCCTGTGGCTCACAGGTAACTTCCCTACTTCACACCTAGTTCATTTTGAAGTACTCTGGCTAGCAGCCATATGTCTAGGGTAGGAGTACAGTGGGGTTTGGGAAGGAAGCACAATAAGGTAGACACAGGACACCTTAAACAGCTGCATTTGGATTGTCCCTGAAGAATTATCCTGACAAGTTTATTGTGTGCATTCACTCATAGTATATAAACAGTCTTCGGCCACTATCCCACTGCCTCTTGCCAACTAGATTTCTAACAGTTCCCTTTGCCTTCCATCTTTTTGGTTAAGGTAAAATGAGTGATAGATACGTGGAGTAATGACACTATTTGGTCACCTGTGGTAAATGCGATCATACATCTGAGGAATAAGACACAGTTTCATCTATTTTATCAGGCAATTTACTCCTCAGCTCCTGCAAGTCCAGTTCTTCAAGACGTTCTTTATATGGTGTCAGAAGATAAAACAATGCTAAATCCTGTGAAAGGTGGCGGTTGGCTTCTGAGATTCACATCCACTGTGTAACTGGCCTTCTGCCAGTAGTGTACAGTCGGTCAAACAACGTCACAGATACGCTTTGGCCATGGGCTGAGGGACGTCTCTCTCAGTTGTGGTTGCTGGACTGTTTTATAGAGAATGAAGGGGTGCCTGTAATGCCCCAGATTCCATGATAAAGCAGTGCTTAACTTGTGCAGGTGGTTTCAGGTGGGTGACCCTAGCATGCATTTTTGGAGACCAAGATTTATTTTTAAACATCAGACCAGAGGAAGGTAGAGAACGGCAACAGAAAAATGAGAAAGGGTTAGGAATAGAAGATAGGAAAACAGTGACAAAGTGAGAAACTTGTGGTGGAAGGGTACCCGCACGCATGAGATCAAGAGAAAGGAAGTATAGCATGGAGTGAAAAAAAGGTAGTGAGTAAAATCAAGCTTATGCAGCCTTAGAATTCAGCAACCCAGCCTTTCAGATGCATAGGCGCAGGGCTCTTATGAAAAACTTTGGCCTTCTGCACTTCAGGGCATATTTACAAGAAACTGGCACATCAGCACTGATGCGCCAGTTTTCTTGCATTGCCCCTGCCCCACCTAACGACATCATGCGTGTGCCATATTTACAATACGGTGCACCATGGCAGTCGTTAGGACAACAGCGTCAGAATTTTTGGGCTATTGTGATACATTGCTGCACTAGCATCAAACATTTTTACGCCATTCAGCAAAGTGCAAGGAGGCCCATAGGTTACTATGGGTGCATCTTTTATCACCTGCTTTGAGCAGGTGTTAAAAGCGACACCAAACATGGTGCAGTGAAATGTTGTAAATTCCACTGCCCCATTTTTGCGGGCCTCTTAGAGCCGAAACACCCCCTTGCATACATTATGCCTGACGCAGGCATAATGTGGCACAAGTGGGTTCAAAGTGGCTCAACGCATGCATTGCGCCACTGTGTGGCAAAAATTCCTGCTTAACGTCACATTAGCGTTAAAAAAATGACGTTAATGTGCGCAAGGAGGCACTAGGGGCTTGTAAATATGCCCCTTAATGTCTATTAAAAATTAAACACTTTGGTAGATTCTTCATCTTCATCTTGCAGGGCGCACAGATTTATATATGTGTTATCTGCATGAAAATGGAACTTAGGCTGGTGTGGATGTTTCTGGTAAGCCAAGAACCACATTTGTATCGCAGCTATGTGTTGGCTGCTGTATTAATAGCTGTAATACAGAGGTACTTAACAAAAATGTTCTTTCATCTTTTAAAAGAACTCCTTTGTTTACAAAGTCATTATGTTCTTTTTTTGCCTTGATGCTACAATAATTACAGGCAACTCTACAGAAAAACAGAGCTGTTTAAAAAACAACAACAGCTGCTATGATGCTGAGTCAATACAGTTAAAGCCAAAAATGATAATGAAAACGAAACAGTGCATCTGTGATGGGATCCTTAATACTGACTATTGCTAGAACATAGCTGAGCCGCTGAAAGATACCGGGTCAACTGCAGTGATTTTTTTATTTCATTTGTTATGGTGCTCCCTGAAGAAAAAAGGTAGAAGATTTGTAATTATTTGATTTAATCACGATCTTTATAAATAAGAGTCCTTTATTCTAAGGTACCAAAGGTGGTACATTTAACCAGTGCTTAATTTGTGAAAGAACAAATGCTGAGGTCCAAAGTTTTGTTGAGAAACCTGCAGCCGGTGCTATTGAGGGTCAGGGCGGCAAAAACCAAGGCTAAGTAGTCTTGATTCCATCTTGTGCATCTTTAATCCCTCACCAGACACTGTCTGCCACTCTCCCTGCTGCATGTTTTTTTTTCATCCCACTTTCTTCGTTTGTCACTGCTTTTCCTTCTTTCTCTTCCTTCTTCAAATCGCAATTTCTTTGTTTCTCTCTCTTGCTCTGGAACAGGAAAAATAAGTGCTGGTTTCCAAAACTGAGAGGGGTTGTACTCCATTTGCAACCATGGACTCGAATTAAGCACTGCACTTAAACCTTTACCACCATGTTTATCTTATTTTTGGAAACATGCAGATAAATTTGGCAATTGCATAGGAGTATTTTGCATGCAGCCAATCTGAGACACATAGATCCAGACTACGCGTTGCATTATTCTGGCAGAGTGGCAAATCTGCCTGTGAAATTTAGGTCACCATGTGGTAACACCTCTTCAGAAGCAGGACAGTATGAGCTGAAGGGGGAATTTATTGTATAGACTGGATTTTCCGGCCATAAAACCACATGGATATCCAATTCCATAGGGTCTACTATTCTTAGTAGATGGTAAATGTATACATTCAAGACTAGCTCTAAATCCAGCCCTGCCCTGCCCTTACTGCTTTTGGAGAAGATTCTGCAACCTTACAGTATTTTTCTAAAACCCATAGGTGGATCAAGGAGTACGTTTGTTTGTAAAATAATGTACAGTACAGTGCACTGTTTTAGGATAAATACAACAGTTTAAAGAACTCCAGTCTCCAGATGGGGCAAGCTGTTGTAGTTGTGTAGGCTTCTTTTCTCTTTCTGCTGGTGCCAGTAACCCATGCACGTGTGTGTCCAGGATTACAATGTATTTGTTTTTGTGCAAGGCCTAAGGAGTACCTCATCCACCTCTTCCCTCCATACACCTATTGTACTTCCACCCCCCAACTTCACCCCCCCCCCCCACTCAGTGCTTAATTTGAGCCAGTGGTGGCAGATGGGGCCCAACAGCATCCTTTTTCATCAGACTGTGACCCAGAAAAAGAGAGAGAAAAGCATCAAAGGGGGAAGAAAGGGGAAAAGATGGAAAAGAAAGGTGAAAAAACAGAGGCAAAGGAAGACAGCAGAGATGAAAAAACTATAACAGTGTGAGATATAGACACGAAGAGTGTATTGGTCAAGGCCACTGGAATTTTGCGATTTCGCATAGTTATTGATTTGTTATTGATTTGCCGCATTTGTCACATAATCCATCATCTGCTGCATATTCTGCAGATTTTAGCAAAAAAATGTTCCTGACTCAAACAGATCAAAAGTTACTGAAAACATGGCAACGTGTTGGCATGCCATAGAAGGCCCTTCACAAGGGTGGCTTATTTCTGGATTTAGTTGTTCAGCTGGTTCTACTAAGGTGACACCTTTGTCCACACAGTATTACCATGCGTAACAATTATAAAAAATGAATTAACACCATAAAAAGTGTTGCATTGTTCTGCATAGTTTGCATTTTCTTGCTGCATAATTTAGTCAACACTGCCACATAATTTGTTGCTTTCCACTGCACAATTCCAGTGGCCCTGATATTGGTGAATGAAAGAGGCATGAGGTGAAATAATGAATAAACAGCCATGGGTACTCTGCAAGATTAACATTCAGCAGTGGCGTTGGTGGGCTTTTTAGAAAAATTTGGGCACAGCACTTATTCTTTTGTAAGTTAGGCATGACCCCATTCACTCGATTTATTGTAGGAAATAGTATGCGGTGTAGCTGTGTAGGTGTACCTGTAGCTCCATTGCCTCATCCTAAATTCAACGAGCAAGGGTTTAAGCAGGGCCTATCTATTGCTCAATCCCTCAGTCTGGACGCAGCAACTGTGACATTGCAGGTGGCAGAGCCCAGTCCCTAATTTGTAAGAAAATAAATCAGTGAAGTGGGTAAAGGTTTTCTTAGCAGTTCACCACCACTGCTGCTAAATGCAGAGGTTTTGAATACCAAAGCTCCCTTGTCTTGATCCCACCTCATGCATTTTAATTCTACCATCCTACACTTCTAGTCTGTTTATTTCTCTCTTACAGGCTATTTTTCATCCCGCCTTACTCCCTTTGCCACTGTCTTCCTATCTTCTTCTTTCAACTTTTCTGTCTTTTTATATCGTGCTTGGGGACATTGTCTGATGATCAAAAGCAAGCCCTGCTCCCTAAAAAAGCAACCACTGATACAAATAAAGCACTGGCAGTAGCCAAGCAGTAATAGCCACAAAAATAAAGCTATTTGTTATTTGCCTTTTCTGGGAGAGTAACATTAAATGTGGCAAGAGATACAGGGTCTTTCCAAGAGAAGCTTTGAGTAAACACAGCATACTGTTCCCATACATCTCACCTGAAAACTGTGTGCGCCAATGGACAGGCGACACTGGGTACAGAGCAGAAAACTGTCCAATTGCTATTGGCTATGAATCAGCCAATAGAAGCAGCCATGCCTACTTAGAGGAGTGGGATAGCATGGAAAATGCGTTGTGCAGAACAGTGATACCACAGTGACTTTGCTAAGTTAACTGTAAAATCACAATTTTAAAAAATGGCATTTGATTACTTTTATGCAATAATGATGAGTCGAATATTACAATCAAACTGCACAAAGGCTGCAATGCTTATATAATGAGGGAGTACCAGCACTGTTTTTAACTTCTTCCATGCGGTTATCGGCCAATGGCCAACAAATGCACACACTCCACAGTGCGGGTGTCGGCCACTGACCGACAGTGGGGAGGGTTAGAAAGGGCCCTCTGGTGCTTTTCACAAGAGGGTTTCCTTTGTTCGCAATCCGCAAGCAGGGATCCACCCGCTATGCACCAAGAATGGGGGAGCAGACCCTTAGGGAAGGGCTTGTGCTCCCCAGCACATTTATTTATATCAATCTTTCTACCCCTGGGGAAGTGCACCAATCTGCCCCCAGCGGTGGGGAGGGGGAAGAAAGCCCATTAGACACCAGGGATTTTTTCCATATATAAATATAGGGGATGGGGCTGCCCACCAGGGCACAGCAGCCATGCCCCACCCCAAAATACATAGAACAGCCCCACCCCCTGGATGGCAGGTGGGACAGTTGTCTGGGGGGCAGGAAGACCAGTACACATCAGGGAGTTTTTTACTATATATAAAAGAATTTAGGAGTGGGGGCTTTCCGTAAGGCATAGCTATGCCACTGCCCCAATAAACGTGCAGCACTCTTTCTGTTCCCCCTGGGGAGCAGATGGGGTGATTACCATGATCCACATACCCCCTCTGGGAGGAGCAGAAAGCCCTCTAGACACCAGGGATTTTTCCCATATAAAAATATACTGGTGGTGTATGCCCACCAGGACATGCACATTCCCCCACCCCAATATGCATGCAACAGTCTTTCTGCAGAAGGGAGCATTTACCCCGATCTGCTCCCCTGGGGGACAGAAAGCTAATTAGACACCAGGGTTTTCCCCATATAAAACTATAGGGGTGGGGAGCTGCCCACCTGGGCATAGCCATCCACCCTCCCCCCAATATACATGCAACAGTCTTTCTGCCCTCCCCGGGGACATATGTGGCAATTACCCATGATCTACTCCCTCCTGGGAGGGGGGGAGAAAGCCCACTAGACACCAGGGATTTTTTTTTTTTTTTAAATAAGGAAAATTATAAGGGGGGGCTGCCTGCCAGAGCAAGGTCATGTCCCCACCCCCAATATACATAAAACAGTTTTTCTGCCTCCCAGAGGGCAGATGAGGTGATTACCCCAAATCCACCCCTGAAGGGGTAGGAAGCAACTTAAAAACCAGGCATTTTACATTAGGGGCAAATGAAAGGGACTCAGGCATTGCACTCTGACATTGGCCACACTTCCACCCCAAAGGGAACAAACCAGTATTTTGGCCTCCATGAGGGCAGAGAAGGACTTTGCTCCAAGCCTGCTCTCTGGAACAGAAAGCCCAGAGATGACAGGACTATTTTTCCTTTATAAAATTATGGGGTGGGTCTGGCTCATCCTGACATCAGGCCCCAACATCACCTCTGAAGCTTCAACAGTCTTTCTGCTCTCCCGGAGACTATAACATCTCATCCCACAGGTAAAAGAAAGGACGTTTGATATTTGTGTGTTGTTTTTCCATATAGGCCAGATGAGTGGGGCTAAATCCCAATCTCTTCCCACTTGCTATGGTGAATGGCTTCACTTCTTGGGCTTGGGTAGGCTGCCACCTGGAGACAACCCCCAGAGCCAGACAATTCTGTAAACTAGACATCGAAGGGAGTCCAGGGTGGTGTGCTTCACATGGATCCCACGAAGTTTTCTTACCCACAATGCCCTGCAAACCTCAAACATTGTCTAAAACCACAAATTTTCCTTGCATTTCTGTAATGGCAATTTCTGAAATTAGGACAAAGCCACAAAATTGCTACCACCCAGTGTTACCCCACTTTTGCCAATAAAAACACTGTATGACTTGTGTGGCTGGGCCTAGCGCCTGCAACAGGAACAACCAAGATCTAAGAACTTTCCAACACAGAAATGTGAAGAAAATTTGTTTTTTTAGACAAAGTTTGAAGTTTCCAAGGGAACCTGGATAAAACAACCTGGTGAGAGCCACACAAGTAATCCACCATCCACCCTGGAATCCCCCCAGGTATCTAGTTTTCAGAAATGTACAGGTTAACTAAGTTTCCCTAGGTGCCAGCTGAGCTAGGGTCCAAAACTCCACAGCTACCCACATCGGAAAAAAGGGACAGTTTTGAGTGAAAAAATGTAATGTGTCCATGTTTTGTTTTGACCTGTTCCCTATTGCAGCACTAGGCCTGCCTACTCAAGTGAGGTGCTATTTTTATTTGAAGACATGTGGGAGTACAGAATAGTAGAACATTTGTTATTATCAATTAGATTGCATTACTTTTATGCCTTTCAAATATAAGTCAATGTGTAAAAAAGAAGACATTTTGAAAAATAACCATTAAATCATATGCTGGTACAGGCACACACATCTTCGGAGATGTATAAATAACCACTACTCCTAACCTCCTTTCCATTGTGTGCCCATTTCAGAAATATGTCATTTTCCTTGATACCCATTTTTCACTTTACATATTTCACCATATGAGATGGTCTATACTTGGTACACAATGAAAAATCATTGTAGGGTCTATCTCAGTTGTTGGCTCTGGGTACCTTGGGTTCTTGAGAACCTACAAAGTCCATACATCCTCACAACCAAAAGGGTCTAGCAGGCATAGTAGTATACTGCATTTGTAAATCATCCACTGTGACAAAAAGTTAGAGATGAAAATGTTGTCACAAATGGCTGTTTTTCCTCTAATTTTCAGTATCTTTTTTTCAACAGTTAGTTTATTTGGGAGAACCTTGAGAAATTGTGTCTGCTTTTCAGAAAGTTATAGCTTTATTGGATCTTCCATGGGTTTCACACTGGTTTTCACCACAAACTGGAAGTAGGCTGAAAGCACGAGAAAATAGGAAAAATGCAAAAACTGTAGTAAAAAAATGTGTTTTTTTTATTCAGCTGTGTGTGTTTCTGAAAACTGGGAAGATGGTGACTTTAGCACAGCAAACCATTTGTTGATGCCATTTTTAGGGGGAAAAACAACCACTTTTATCCAGAGCATTTTCATCCTATTTTTCTCAAAAACTCAAAATGTAGCACATTTTGCCTATTTTCTCCATCCCTTCTGGGGGAATCCACCCTACATACTTTTAGAATTCCCAGGATGTTGGGAAAAAAGGACACAAATTTGCGGTGGAAAACATTTATGGAGCCCTAAATGTGAACTACCCCAAATATTTTAAAGAGCTGACTTTAGGTCATCCTGCAGAGTCAACAAAACTATGATTTTTCAGTTAACTAGTAGATGACACTTGTACTAAGTGTTCACAGAGATCACCCACTCCGGTGCATCTCATTCAAGCGTTCATGAGCTAGAAAGGCAGATTAAGGGCTGCAAAGCTGTCTATTTTTCCAATGTGTAAAAATGTACCCTTTTACTGATTCAAACAGGAAACGTCCAGAAGGTACTCACTTGTAGAGCCTGTTTTGTGTCTGCAGTACATGTAAGAAGGACAATCCTACATGCTCAGTGGACCAGGGTCAATATTCGTTCACAAAACAATTGTCACATGGGACACATTTAGGGGCTCATTTACAAGCCCTTGGCGCCACTGTAGCTTCATTTTTCTGACGCTATGGTGGCGCAAAACAGTCCCCCACCTTGCGCCGTATTTAGAAACTGGTGCAATGGGACCTTTGCGCCAGTTGTAGAACTCTTGCACCACATTATACCTGTGCCAGGTATAATGTATGCAAGGGAGGCATTCCCCTGCAAGGAGGCCCTTAGGAATGGCGCAGTGAAATATACAAGATCTTACTAAGTCATTCTAGCATCATTTTTAACACCTGCTCAGGGCAGGCGTTAAGGTGACGCTGTGGTGCGCTGTATTATAAAATACAGCACACCTTGGTGTCGTTCCGGGGGGGGGGGGGGGGGGGGGGAGAATGCAAGCAAACTGGCAAATTGTTAGCGATGCACCAGTTTCTTGTAAATGGGTCCCTTAGAACCGGAATCCTCGCCTATGCGTTAGAGGGATCACCCTGAAACTTTCCAAGAAGCTTAGAATGAATGAATGAAAGAATTGCCGCAGTATTTTTCACACACGTGCTCCTTCGCCTATGTGTTGTCTATCCATAGATCTTTAGGGCAAGGAAGGACAGTATAGATTTTGTTATCTGCCCATTTCTTTTAGAGTGTAAACTACAAATGGTGCTTCCTTCACACAGCCGTCCAGGCCTTTATCGTACTTTCCTTTCGCCTTCATCATTTTTGCTGGAGAAGAAGAAATATCCGTTTCTTTTCCCATCATCCTTTCTGCTGTAGAACAGGTGGAGGCGTTACCATTTTTATTGAAAACCTTACCTCACGCGCCCACCCCCGGAAACCTTATCTTCTGCCCTGTTTTTTTTTCACTAACCCACTTCTCTTAATTCAACTTAAAGGGGGTTCAACTAGGAACCCGTAAGCTTGCTTTGTGACAGATTTTCAGGATATTCATATAATATTTGGATCCAATTTATACAAATTAATCACATGTTTTTATTCAGTGGCCATTCTGAAAATCTGGCGTGGGCCTGTCCCTTCTGAGCCTGCTGTGGAGACCCCTACTCATGCACCCGAGGGACTGAATTGTCTGTCTGTTGTACGCAACATGTGGACCCGTATTAAAAGCAATCTCTTTAATACAGTCTAGCCCGCCCTTCACGGTATCGCAAATGCTTCTAAAATGGCCTCTGCTATGAACTAAGAATACATTTCGCATTTGCAAATAGGCCATCAGATGGCTGATTTATGCGGCATCATTTTTTTGTGACAATATTTGTTCCATTTTACAGCCACAGACTTTCGACGTTCGTTTCTAATGTCAAGGTTGAATGCCACTGCTGGGATGAGTTCTTAATAGACTGTCACCGTCGGAGGGAACAGGTTTGCGATATCATCAGGTTTTCTGAAAGCATTTTGATGACATTGACAGTGATAAGGTTAAACCTCGTATAAACGAAGCAGCAAACCTGAATTATTCCTTTCCTATGACATCTAACCCCTTAAATATGCTGCTGTTTGCAGGTTAGTGCCATCAAACAAAAACAACTCTGCTTTAATAAAATCTTAGTGTTAAATGCCGCGGCAGGTTAATTATTACCACGACACTGGAATATTGGGAGCTGCGTTGACAACAATAAAATCTGCAATTTTTTATGCTCCAGCATTCAGTGTCATCTTTCTGTTTTTTCCTGTTCGAGTTGGGACATCCTACCCTCAGTGGAAGGAATACTCTCATGATACATGTAGCTCCTCCGCATCGGCCATCCTGGTTGCTAACAGCCTGCTCCATCTTTATCACCAGCTCCCCCAGCTTCGGGCATTAACTCAGGAAAAGAGCCCTAGACAACGTTTATAGCTCCCAGCAGCTGGCTATGATCATGTATCATTGCCCTCTGGTGAGGGTGTCAATAGTCTTTAGTTGCCAATCCCGCAATTTTTGGACAAAGTAACATGAAAGGGGAGAAGGGCAATTGTGGGGAGAAATTGTCATCTGCTCCCTCCCCTGCATCTTGTGACCAGTAGGGCATTGACAGGTGGGGGTGCCAAGCTTCCAACAGCGGCTCCACCATCCAAAACCTCTGCCCGGTTGCCTGCGTACTATAAGTGACCGGGATCAATGCATCGGAAGGCCCTCGCAGTAAGGCACCTGATTACATATTTTACCACCAGTGACAGGAAAACATGCCATAATTATCCTAGTGGCCACCCGTTTCACTACACAGTATTCCACACACTGCACTGTTTTGGCTACGGAAATTTCTCGAAAATTATCTAGAGGTAATTGTAGAGCCAAACATTCAGATCAAGGCACAGTTAGGGAGGAACCCATAATACCTATCAGGGGCGTAGCAAAGGCTCCTGCAGCCCAGGTGGTACGGGGAGGACGAGTTCCAGCAGGTCCCTTCAGCACAATACTAGGGCCTGAGAGCTCCTGGATAAGTCCGGAGGGGGGCCCTCCATGCACTCTGCAGGCCCCCCCCCCTCAAGTTTCGTTACGCCACTGATTCTTTATTCACAACTTATCGCAGGACGCAAAGGGGGCGTTAAGCAGAGTGCGGCTCCAGTTTCCACTACTTAAGACAGAAGCGCAAGTGTGTGAAGTGGAATTAAAAATACAAGTTCTGCATTAAGCATGGACGTTGATGAACCAAAGTGCCACGGGTATCAAACGTTTAATCAGGCATTCCGTTGATGACATCACAGGTTTGTCTCTTGTTGCAGCCGTTGCCACACTGCGCCCTCCTGATTTGTCTGTTCGGGGCAGACAGAGACAGGCCCTGGATCTACACCACAATGCATTAAACATCCTCAACCCAACTTCCGTGTCTCTTAATTGTTGGCTTTATACTTGTGTCTGGCCAGATTTATCCATCTGCTTCCTTTTGGCTACTTTGGCTGTATAGAAATACCACATATATACATGCCATATCCATACATGAAGTGGAAGCCAGAAGAAGCAAAGAAGGATTTTAGAACCCTTTTCACTCTTTTCCTGCCTTTGCCTTCTTGACTCAGAGACCAGAGCTCAAACTACAGACAGGGCGCACTTCCCATGTTTGCGCCATGCCGCCCCTTAAAGCCGGTGCGCCAGGTGCAAACATGGAACGTGCACCCTAGCAAGAAGAGTGGGCTGCACTCGGGGCAGCCGCTAACTCGCACTGCCCCGAGGGCAGCGCATTCAGGGGAAATATGGAGCAACTGTTTGAAAGCTGATCCATTTTCTCTCTGCAGGCGGCAACCCGCGTGCACTTCACTGAGGGGAGAGGGATCCCTTGCAGGCAGGCGCGTGAGTGATTGCACCCGCCTGGGAGGGGATGTCTGCCTCTGCGTCCACTTTAGTTATAAGGCCACGCCCCATGCAAATTAGGGAACCCCCCCAATAATAGCGCTATCAGTATTACTGAAGGAGACGCACAGGCATTTGCAGCCCCTTCTGTAATACCAAAGTGACCTTGGGGAGTTGGGGCACAAAGCTTATGGAACAACCACCCCCCCCCCCCCAGACTCCCACTTCCGTAAATAGCGTTAAGCATAATATTACGGCTGCTTTGCACATGTGTAAGCTTCAGTTGAGCAAATAGCTAAACTGTCTCCAATTTCAAAATATAAGTTTTCCGACACTGGACTGAATAGCTCATCAAAAGAATCAATGGGAATTCTACTGATTAAATAAAAACAGGATCTGAAATCAATAAATACCACTAGACAGGATTAATGGTTTCTGAGACACTACTTCAGTCTATTGGAGAGGTCTTCAAACTGCGGCCAGGCCACCCCTTGTTGGGCCTGAATCGATCTCAGGCGGGGTGCCAGGCTCTGCTCAATAGGAGCATTCATTACGCCCCTAGAAACAGGGAAAAACATCATGCTTAGAATGTACCTGGAGTTTTAATTAAAGAAAACAGTGTGTCAGTGAGCCACTCTGGAATGGGCCATAAGTAATGTATTTTTCCACTATTTCCGAGAATTCCGACTGGCTGTAGATGTCAAAGTATGTGGAAGGGAGCTTCAAATAATCCTCAAAGCACCCCCCCCACCACCACCATTTCAACTAAAAGATCATAGTGTGAATATTTTTAGGGAATCCAGGCTGTCATTTGCAAGTTGGCAGTCGTGTTTATTTGGTTACATTTCTAAAAGGGATAATGGAATATAAATGCAATGGTTGAAATACTGAATATGTTCAGAGCTGCCTATTTTATAGAATAATTATAAGAAAATATGTTTGTCAGTCTTTTTGGGGGCGGGGCGTGACATTTTTTACATGAGCACGGCAATGAAAAGCTTGAAGAGACCCTTGTTCTATGGCATGTCCTCCACGGCGGCTCTTTGGATGCTCAGAAACCGACACTGCAACAGCAGGCATTTGTTAGTGGTCAACTCTGTTTTACTGCACAATTTAAAAGCAAGAAATAGTAGCCTCCGAGTTGTGTGCTTGACGTGTAATATAAAATCCACTAAAAAAAACAGTAAATGATCAGATATATTTCCGACCCTTGCTAAGCGCAGAACTACAATGTGCATTTTGGAATTCCCTCGCGCCCGCTGCCAGCGTGAATGCTGGGAGCCTTCCCCGGGTTTTCGTTATCTTCCTCTCCTGCTTTCTTTGTGGCTGGTAGGCAGAGTCCAGATAAGAGCATTACTGCTCTGATGCGGCGAGGAAGCGCATCCTCAGTTTGTGCCGGTGACCTTGGGCTTAATTACCCAAGCAGCCTGCTCTGGTGCAGATCCAGCCGGTGGGTTCAGAATCGCAGCTGGTAGTAGCGGGAGTTTGGAGGTCTCAGAGCAGTAGGTGAGGTGATTGCTCTTTGACATAGATGGCTTCTAAAAATAGGACAGCAGGGGCTGCGTGTCCTTCCTCGCTGGTCTACGGAGCGCCTCTGGAGAAATGAGGAGTTTGCATCATAAGCGCTTCTCCGGTGGGATGCCGGCCACCACACAGCCATTCCTTATCTATGAGAAACCGAGGGTAGGGAAAGAAGCTTAGGATAAAAAGAGGCGACTCTTCGAATGCGGAGTTTATCTCCAGTTCGATTTTTGTCACAAAGCGAGCGAATGGTTTGTGCGCGTCGCGGGCGCCCGCAACGTGCACAGGCTTTCTGCAGAAACACTTCTCACGGGGACAATGGCGGGAAGGCAGAGGAGACTGAAATGTCCTATCCATTCATTTACTTATTGCGTATTATTGTATAGCACGTACAAGACCCAAGCCTGCACAATTGCCTTACAGCACAATGTACAAAGGATGTAAAACATATATGCAATAACAGATATATAAGTAGCGTTGACGAAGGCACACTATATATTAAAGGTGGGCTTGGCTCTTAGAGCTGAAGAACGAGCCTAACCTGGAGAAGGAAAAACTATACTATCCAGAAAAAGTGGCGGTACCATTAAACTGTTATACTTTCTACTAAACGGGTCTTCATATATATCAACACTACTCAAAAAGAAAAAACAAATGTTAAACAAGATCCATGCTGAGATTTTCAATCCCCTCATAAGACTAAAGGTGAAACTACAAATTCCAGAATGCAAAGTGCATTTGGTAATTAGCCTGGGCTAGTTGAAGGTGTCACATGTGACAAGGTCCAATGGGCTGCTATGGCTCATTGGGCATAATCCTTTCTATTCAGGCCTGACTCTACCATTTTAACAAGGTGTAATTCACTGATGTAGTTCTTGATACATTCTCAACTCTTTTAGGCTTGGGGGCAGCACATAAAAACTTAATCGTTTGCAGGTCACGCTGCAAACTGCTTCATGGTTGAAAAGTCTTATCCCATTGTCTGCTGTGGGGATAGCCTAGGAAGACTCTCATCGGACAACCCCATATCCATTCTACCTGCACAATTCTTGCAAAACAGTGCAAAATAGTGCAAACATCAAAGCAGTGTGCACGCGTTAAACCTCTGCCTTTGTTTAGTGTCCATCAGACACATTTAACGTGCTAAGACAACAAAAGCTTTATTTGTGATTATAGGAAGTACATCTGCCTGGCAATGTTAAAGTTGCTCCTTGCTGGATTACATGTTTGTTAACTGAGAAAAATTACCACAACCTTCCAGCGCTACATATGTAAAAAAGAAAAGTGCTTGAGTACAGTTACTTAAATGTGAAATTTCAAATGATCAGTGCTGGAACTGGAAAAACGTTGCTCTGGGAACCCATACATTGAGGTTCAAAGTGGGCAAAAAAAAAGATGGGTGATCAATCAATTAACCAATCAGGTGTATTTAGATAGCATGACTAATCACCTGTGAGGGTATTCAGGTACTTGAGGGTCATGATGGTTCAAGTGACTCAGTCAAACAGCCAGGTCTTGAGTGCTCTCCTGAATTCCAGTAGAGAGTTGAAGGTCCATAGCTGCAGATGGAGTCATTCCTGGATTTCGCCATGAGTTAGGAGAAACAGCATCCTCAACTGTTGCTTTTGTGAATGCGGGGGGTCCAGGTGAGTGAGAGAAAGTCGTAACATAGTTGTCTGGTAGTGTGGTGGAAGTTCAGGCGATGGTTTGCGTAGGCTGATACTTGGTTGTGAAGAGCTTTGTAGGCGTGGATCATCAGCTTGAATTTGCATCTATTCTGTATGGGAACCCAGTGAAGTTTTCTGAGGTGGGGGGTGATGTGGGTTGGTCTGGGGAGGTCGGTATGAGTCTGGCAGAGGAGTTCTGTATGATCAGGAGCCTCTGCAGAAGGTGTGTGGTGATCTGAGCATAGAATGTGTTGCCACAGTGTAATCAGCTCATCTGGTGTTCAGGGGGAGCCATTTGCAGACTTTTTGTAACATGTGAAGGGTGCAAAAGCAGGCAGAGGCGGCTGCATTGATCTGGGACATCACAGTCAGTTTGCTGTCCAGGATTATTCCGAGGTTTCTGGTGTGGTCGGTCAGTTTGGGTGATAGTCCTAGTTCTGAGGGCAACCAGGAGTAGTTCCAAGAGGTGGTGGTGTTGCCAAAGATCAGCACTTCTGTTTTGTGCATGTTGAGCTTCAGGCAGTTGTCCTTCATCCAGTTGGCGACGCTCGTCATGCACCTGTGGAAGTTGGTTCTGTGTTGGCAGGATCTTCTGAGAGCAAGAGGATGAGCTAGGTGTTGTCTGTGTAGGATATGATGTTTAGTCCATGGGATCTGATAATGTTGGTCAAGGGGGTCATGTAGGTATTGAAGAGGGCGGGGCTGAGGGAGGATCCTTGAGGGACACCACAGATGATGTCCTTGGGTCAGAGGTGAATGGAGGTAGGTGATCTACTTGATGGTGTTTCCTTGAATATCGATGTGATGAAGTCTTCTGATGAGGGTGTGATGAGATACAGTGTCAAAGGCTGCTTAGTGGTTGAGGAGGATAAGGGCCACTGTTTCTCCCTGGTCTAGGAGGGCCTTTATGTCATCAAGACAGTCTCAGTGCTGTGGTTGGCACATAATCCAGATTTGGAGGTGTCTAGGAGAAGGTTCTGCTCCAGATATTTTGTGAGTTATCAGTAAATTGCTTTTTCCAGGACTTTGGCACGAAAAGGGAAAAGGGAGATGGGGCAGCAGATGGTTACTTGAAGAGTGGTTTGACTTCTGCATATTTCCAGTCTTCGGAAAAGGTGGCTGTGGCAAGTGAGGAGTTGAAGAGGGTTGTGAGCTTGCTGCTGATCCTGTGGCTTCCAAGGTTGAAAATCTGGTGCGGGCAGGTATCAATGGGGGCTCCTGAGTGAATGGAGTTCATGATGATGGTTGTCTCCTGGGGGGTGAGCTGGCCCCATGAGGTAAGTCGGTGGTCCATGTTGATTTCAATGAGTGCGTGAAGGGGAAGAAAGTATGAGGGCTTGGGGTGGGGTTCGAAGTTTTATAGATGGTGGTGATCTTGGGGAAAAAGTCAGTGAGTCTGTCACATGATTCTTGGGAGGGGATGAAGCTGTTTTCTGTTTCTGAGGGGTTGGCAAACTCTCTGACAATGTTGAAGAGCTCTTTGCTGTGGCTGGAACTGGAATCAATGCTGTCGCTAGGGCTTTCTTCTTTGTCTCTCTCAGTAGCTGGTGGTAGAGGTTGAGGGAGGTCTTGAAGGTGGTCCTGTCTGAGGTTTCATTGCTTGTGGACCATCTTTTTTCCAGTTGCTTACAGGGGAATTTTGCTGTTCTCAGTCACTTGGTGTACCATCTTGCCTGCTTAATGGATCTCCTGTGTCTGTTGCTCTTGATGGGAGCGATGATGTTGACACAGTTGGTGATCCAGGATTTGAAGTTTTTGATAGCTTGGTGCAGCTTTGATGCAGTGTTAGGGCTTGATGTGTTGGGGGTGTTGGCCCAGTGGCTCTCTGTTACTTTTCTCCTGCTTCAGTGGGGGGCGTTAGGTGGCTTGGCGCTGGGGGGGGGGTAAACATTGGAGATGTTGAAGTGTACAATGGATTGGTCGGTCCAGGTGAGTTTGGTGACAAAGTTGTACTTCACCCTTTTGGTGAAGGTGAAGGTGAAGATGGGGACCAGCATGTGTCCTTCATTGTGGGTGGGGTCGAAGATGAGTTGTGTGAGTCAGATGTTATTCATGCTGTTGAAGTGGCTGGTGGTGTTTATGTTGTTGAGGTCACTGCAGTGGGAATTCAGATCTTCCAGGAAGATGTAGTCTTTGGAGTCAATGGTAAGAGGGGCGATGAACTCAGGGATGACAGTGAAAAAGCTGTGGAGTGGTCCAGGTGGTCTGGTCTGTAGTTAAGGGTGCCTCTGATGATGGTTTTTCCATCTGTTTGGAATTTGAACTTGAGGTGTTCCATGGTCTGGATGGTGTCTTCTGTCTCAGTGGTGCAACAGATGTTTTCTTTGTGGATGATGGCGATCCCTCCTTTGAGTTTGTTGGTGCGGTCTCAGTGTGTTATCTTGTATCCATCGGGTGTTGCTGTGGCGATGTCAGGAGCGGATGTGGGTGTGGGCCAAGTCTCACTGAGGAAGATGACGTTAGGGGTGAGGGTGGTGATGAGGTCCCAGATCTCGGTAGCATGTTTGCAAAGCGAGCGTGTGTTGAGGAGGAGGGAAGCAGGTTGTTGTGAAGTATGTGCGTTGTGTTAGTTGGTTCATGTGGTGGTGGATGGCATGCTGGCAGGGGATCTGATGATGTGGTAGGAGGAGTAGTGGACACAGGAGAGGTGCGGCAGCAGTGGTTGTCGAGGCATCCGTGGTTCAGGGCTCAGTGTTCCGTATTGGTGTAGTTGTGGGGTGTAAGAGAACCATGGTTCCTGGCACTGGGCATGGGACAGGCACGGACGGGTGCAGACAGGCTTGCCTCTGGAGCACCTTTGGCGCGCCAGCAGCGCAGTTTCATTGTGGCCTCCATTAAATAGGTCCTGGGAGGAGGGAGGGACGCTGGTTGGTGCAGGTAGGGCTAGCATGAGGCAGGAAACGGGTAGTGGCAAGACAAGTGGGAGAAAAAGGAGTGAGAAAAAGGAGGGAAAAGGAGTGAGAAAAAGGAGGGAAAACGAGGCACAGGCAGGCACAAAAGGGAAAGGCACCATGGCAAAGGAAAAGGGCTGAAAAGACAAATACCAGAAGAAGGAAAAAAAGAAGCACAAGGAGGGCAAGAATTTGGCTAACCGGGGGCTGACAGGGTAGTCATCAAAAGCATTTTGGCAGTCAACTTATACATTTATTTTTAAAAACTCTACCATAAAAAATGAGTACCAAGGAGAAACGTGAAAGAACATGTTTTCTGGCTTAATTGGTTATAAAGTCTGTATTTTAAAATATTTTATGGGGTAAAAGCACTGATGCAGAAAGCTTTGGATGCCCATTACATTTCTGAGAATAATAATAGTGGTAAGATAACTCTGGTGGTTAAAGCACTTGCTGAAGGGATCTGATTTTTGTTTAGTCACAGTTTTGACTCTTGAGGTAGCATAGAGGGTTAATATTTCTCCTGCAAAGATCATTGCATAACATGGCTGATGACCCTTTAAATTCACCCTATGTGTTGAGCCCAGGCTGGAAGAGAAAATAAAAAAGCCTCCTCTACCTCGGCACATTGCTTCTGGGAACAGAAAGCAGACAACATGCAGACACTGCTGAACTGGTATTGGTTGTTTATTTGGGTAACCCAATGCTGTGCGTTATTTGAAGTAGAATACAATGAGAACAGAAAGTTGCAATAATTGTAGAGGTCTCTCTCACAGCTCTAGCAACAGCTCATGTAAGGGACTCATTGCGTTGATGCAGTAAATGACTTGCATATTCCTCCCGCACCTAAAGAATGATTCCTTGAAAGTCCCACACAATATGCAGTGTGAGTAACTTGAATCTCAAGTGCACTTCGCCATTGTATAATATATTTTGTGTGCACATCTGTGAAGAACAACTCAAGGGGGAAGATATTAGTTTAAATTCACTGAGTTTACTGGAAAAACGTGGATAGCGAAGCATGTCGCCATACACAGGTCGATTCCCATCCTCGCCTGTGAAGCATAATTAATAAAGTACCTAAGAAGCTGGAACCAGCACAATTTCTTTTTAATTGTGTGACTAAAAGAAGAGGAAACCCTATCCTATATGTACAGCATAATCAAGGGGCACACACATGCTCCATCTAACAATACACTCACTATCTATTAATGAAGTCAAACAATATAGACACTATTACAATCACTTACTCGGTTTGCAATTATTGGCAATCATTCAGAAAGTGTGAGATGTAAATTCTGGGCCCAATTCACAAAGACCAAACATCTAAATTTGCTACTTTGGGAATTCACAAAGGGCATTTACGAGTAATGTTTTCAGGTCTGCACTTGGAGCGGGGTAGGAATTCACAAAGGGCATTTATGAGTACTATCTTCAGGTGCACATTCAGGGTGGAGATCAGCTCACAGTGGGGACCTAAAGATAATACTCGTAAAAGCCCTTTGAGAATTCCCAAAATTGTAAACGTGGACGCTTGGTCTAAGGTTAGACCAAACGTCTAAGTCTACCTTTGTGAATTGGGCCCTCTCTCTGCCCAAGTGGTGTTTTCCTTTTGACACACACACAAGCATGACCAAAAGAAAGAGAAGTCCGGAGCAAAAGGGGCCGTGAAGGGGTGTGCTTGGAAAATAATTATCAAAGGAGGGTCCTGTTCCCTACTCCTAGTGTCTGAGAAAAAACGTACGGGGCGCTTCATTACATGATTAGCAGAATCAGTGGTTGCGAGAGCACAGGCCATAATGCTCGACTTGTTATGAGCTCAAGGGTCCAAGATAACCGTGAGCTGAGCCAGAGCCCGGCATCTGGATCGATCCAGGCTCAACCAATCAATCAATCAATCAATCAGGATTCTTATAAAGCATGACTACTCACCCTTAAGGGTCTCAAGGCTTGAGCCTTCTTTGGCTTGCTCACTGATACTGAATATCACTACCGCGATTTTACACGCACAAAACTAGTTATTTGGCTATACGGAAGTACATGGTACAAGTCAGAAATATATATACAACAGTAGAAAAAAGACCCATAAAAAGGGGAACACAAATGGTGAATAAGATGTGGAGCACAATGAGGCAGAAGAGCAAGTAGAAGCTCAAAGGAAAGATAACACAAGACCCCCATCTAAAGTGTTATCTAGATCAGGGCTACTGGAATTATGCAGCATGGAAGGACCAAATTATACATCATTAACTAAATTATGCGGCAGGAAAAGGCAACTTATGCACTGCAACGCAGCACATGTTGAAAAACTATTACCTCATTAATCTGCCAATTTTACACACAGTAACACTATTTAGGCAAACTGTTCACCTCTTTAGTACCACTTTTGACACCCAGGTGAAGGGTCTTCCGCTGCACTGCAGTACCTGTTGCTATGTCGTTAGTAGTTTTTGTCAGTTTGAGCTGGAATTTTTTTTTTTTTAAATCAGCAAATTATGAAGCAAATGATGGATTATGAGGCAAATGTGGCACATCCATAGTTATGCTGAAAATGCTACAGCTGCAAAATTGCATAATTCCAGTGAAGGTGATCAAGATGTTGTAAATTCCATGCTCCAGCTTCAGCTGTGGGATGAGGGGTCTAGAGAGAGGAAGAAAGAATGGGACAGTTGAGAAGTAATTGCTTTCACTCCTTTTTAAAGAAGGGGAAGGAGAGGACTGTGTAGACAGAAGGCAGAATGGAGGTCCAAATGTTGGGTGCACACCGAGCGAGAGACATATTTAATGCACTTTTTTAGTTTAAGACACGAGGTCGCAAGGAAACTAGTGTCAGAGACTCCAGAGATCTTGAGCTTAATAGCCAGATGGGGGAGAAATCAGAATGTAGTGTATGAGTATCTAGTATGCTTACGGTTAGAAAGCTCTGTCCCAAGAGGAAGCCAGCTCATGGTGTGCAACACAATGGGTGTGTCACCCTGCACACTCACTGTTTATTATTTCTGATGCACGTATTCAAGCATTGGCTCAGTAATGTAACTCTCCTTAAGGTTTCTTCAGCTTAGTTGCAGTATTGCAGTGGTTCACTGTTGTTTTGTAGCTAATTTGTTCTGACCTTTTCATATGACATTAGCATAGAGGGAGCTGAACTAATGTTCAGTAGTGGGTTAGTGCTTACAACCTTAACACTGTATGACTCTTATCATTTTGATGCTCTGATTTGCTAAAATTGGAATTCATTTGCTCACATCATGACAAATCTGTGCTTTCCATCTATTTATACGAGAAGGTTTCTTATTTAAAGCCTGAAATCTGGGGTTGAGCTGGAGGCCTTTCCCATATTACCAGGGGCGCTGTCTGAGTTAGTACTGATCTTGCTGCTCATTTGGGAATTAGAGTATTTTGATCCTGCCTATTATTCTGTACTGTCTTATTGCTGAGAGCCTTTATGACAATGGAGTTATGACCTGCATTTTAATTTTCCTGTATTGTATCCTTTTAATTTTATTAATAAACCATTTAAAATTCCTGATTCTGCCGTAGAACTCACTTGAGACAGTTGTTTCTGAATTAACTGTATTTTTCATATTTTGGTTTGCACCTAGTTTTGGAAACAATTACCTTATGGAATTCAGATTTAACACCATCCCTGAGCCACCCACTCATGGACATACTATTGGGGTGTGTTTGGGGTGTAAAATTCTAGGGGTATCACACGCCCACCTTCGCCCACACCAGTAAGAATTGCATTTCTAGAGTCTTTTCTGGAGTGGACCAATATTTGGACTATTTCCTTTAAGGTCATGTTCTGGTGAAAACACATTTAGGCCCACTGATTAGTTTAAGCTCATGACTGGCATTTTTTAGCTAAGCTATTGATATGTGTCTGAAATTCAAGGTGACTGTCAAGAACAAAACCAAGCAATTTAGAGCTTTCAATAAAAGTTGGAGTGTAGTCTATGTTGTTAGCAGAGTCCAAAGAGTTTTGACCCTGCTGGGAAAGACAATCATGGCAAGATGAGTTTTGTTGGGATTTGATTTACGTCGATGGGCATTCACCCTTGTCTAGAAACATAGCAAGAAAGGAGATATGGGAGGTAGAGGAAATCTTTAAATAAGGAGGAGTGTCATCTGCATACTAGGAATGTAAAATATCAGATTATTTAATTAGGTCTCCCAGGGCTTAGAGATAGAGATTTGAGAGACTGGGGTGTAGGACAGATCCTTGGGAACTCCAAGTAGTACAGGGACATGGCAGGAGAAAGATCTACATATCTTGATCTCATACGATCAAAAAGCTAGGTTATATTCAAACCATTTCAGAACCCTGCCTTTGAAGCCCATGCAACGTCTTAAAGTTTGGTTGACAGTTTTGAGAGCGACTGGCAGATCAAATAAAAGCACCAGGCAGGAACCATCATTATCCAAGATGTGCAGTGCAACAGCAGTGATTGTCAAGATGGCTGTTTCTGTGCTAAATCGTATTCTGAAAATAGGTGGGAATAGATAGTCATGAACTCGACCTTATTGACAAACTCCTTCAGGTGATTGTTGATGCAGAAACTGGAGGAAACAGGTTCAGGCCACAAAGAGTTTTCAGAATGCATTCTTTCTGTTACAATAAACTATGCAATATAATCCTTAGGCAGTGAGATGTGTATGACCCCGTTATGTTCACATCTCCTATGTACTTAAATAAGACTTTGTACATGCATGTGGAGATTGAAATAGGACGGGAGCATTTCTAGTTTTGAGGGCACTGCAAGGTGTATCATTATAATTTACTGCACCCCAATCTTCCTGCTTACTCTGAACCCCTGTGATGACCTCTATTAGACTTGGGTCAGGCACATTTTAACATAGGATTGTGTGACGTCTGCCCAGCATTAAAGTAAAGTATAGATCCTTTTCTGCACCTCAATAAAAAAGGTGCCTTGCGATAAATAGGCAGATAGGTATCTGATGAGTTAAGCCATAGTTAGCCACACAGACACTGTCATATCTGTCAAACCCACCATGATTGGCAGGCCAATTCCCCTGAGTCTTTACCTGTTGAGCCCCTCTTAAATTCTCAGGTAGCCGGTGACGGTGGGTATAACAAAATATGATAAAGTAAACATCACTCTTTAATTACATGCAGGAATATGAAGGAACGCTGCAGTGCAATTCATCATTTAATTGAGATCAACCTGGTTTGTTGCATATATTACACCCTTTCAATGCAGAAGGCATGCCACCTGATTTGCAACTGAGTGGTTAAGTGAACCAACTGCACCCTATTGTGCATTCAGAAACACATCAATGCTGGCAAACAGAATTTTACCCAGTTGCATCAAATCATTCATAGAATGGACAAACAAACAGTTAAGGACACAACATACCTGCAAACCTTAAATATTGAATGCCAAAATGTAATAGCATGCAGAACAACTCAGTCACTCACCCTTAAATTCATCTCCTTTATCCTTTCCCTTTTACCCCTTGGCTCAGCAAACATCAATCCTGTTTGGATCAATGACATAATATGGACAGCATCTATATCGACTCACAAAAATGTTATAAAAATGATTATCATTCACAAAAATTTTGCCTTCAGATATTTACCTCATAAAACCACAAATATCGATAACCGAGGGGCGTGGCCCAGCAAGTTGGCCGGCGGGGCACGCTCTTGGTGAGTTCCTGCTCCCCGGCCTAATCCTGCATAATATCCTGGGGTACCCGTGCTTGTAAGTTTCCCCCCATGGCAGGGGAAGGTGCCCAGACCTTGCGGACGCCCTCGGCTCCTGGATTGAGGGCTTGGGTCCGTGGCTCTCAGACCGAGCGGATCGGCCAGAAATAACCGGGCTGTGCGACAAGGAGGTGTGTGTGCAAAACTTCTTGCATCTATACAGGGCTCCAGGGTGGCCGTTGAGGGAAAAATAGAAACAGTGGCGGTGGAGGTCAATCTCCTGCGGGCAGATCTCAGGAAGGTCTCCGAGAAGGTCAAGGTTGCAGAGGGTTCCATAGTGGAACTGCAGACCGAGGTGGGCTCTCTGCACAAACAGATGGTGCAGGTCAGTTCCACGGTGAGAAGGTTGTAAGCCAGATTAGAGGATGCAGAGGGCAGGTCACGTTGGAATAATATCCGTTTGCTGGTGTTCCCGGAACGTTCGGAGGGAGCTAAAGTGGAAGGCTTCGTGGAAAGTTGGATAAAGTTTACCAGGCAGGTCGCTCCCCTCACCGCCACGCAGCCCCCTGTGTGACCGCTGACAGCTGCTGTATTCTTCTGCCTACGTCGAGTGCCAGTGCCCTCCTTCTCTTCTGTTCCCACGAGTGAGTGGAGTGAGTGCCTGTATTTCGCCCCCATTATACCTGTGTCCTTGCTGCCTTGAATTGTTCCCCTCTCCTTTTTTTGCCCAGATTGTGGTCCTTATTTTCTGTTTCCCTGCGCACCGCGTCTCCTCCTCGCCGCCCGTTTCCCGCCGCCGCGTACCGTAGCTCCGCCCCCCTCGCACCCCATTTGCCGCCCGGCTCCCACCTCCCAGCTGCTCCTCCCTCCCTCTCCCACTCATATGGAGGCCGCGCAGCGGTAGAGAGAGCGACCTCTGACCCTGTTTACCAGGCAGGTCGCTCCCCTCACCGCCACGCAGCCCCCTGTGTGACCGCTGACCGCTGCTGTATTCTTCTGCCTGCGTCGAGTGCCAGTGCCCTCCTTCTCTTCTGTTCCCACGAGTGAGTGCCTGTATTTCACCCCCATTATACCTGTGTCCTTGCTGCCTTGAATTGTTCCCCTCTCCTTTTTTTGCCCAGATTGTGGTCCTTATTTTCTGTTTCCCCTGCGCACCGCGTCTCCCCCTCGCCGCCCGTTTCCCGCCGCCGCGTCCCGTAGCTCCGCCCCCTCGCACCCCATTGGCCGCCCCGCTCCCACCTCCCAGCTGCTCCTCCCTCCCTCTCCCACTAATATGGAGGCCGCGCAGCGGTAGAGAGAGCGACCTCTGACCCTGTTTACCAGGCATGTCGCTCCCCTCACCGCCACGCAGCCCCCTGTGTGACCGCTGACTGCTGCTGTATTCTTCTGCCTGCGTCGAGTGCCAGTGCCCTCCTTCTCTTCTATTCCCACGAGTGAGTGCCTGTATTTCGCCCCCATTATACCTGTGTCCTTGCTGCCTTGAACTGTTCCCCTCTCCTTTTTTTGCCCAGATTGTGGTCCTTATTTTCTGTTTCCCTGCGCACCACGTCTCCCCCTCGCCGCCCGTTTCCCGCCGCTGCGTCCCGTAGCTCCGCCCCCCTCGCACCCCATTGGCCGCCCCGCTCCCACCTCCCAGCTGCTCCTCCCTCCCTCTCCCACTCATATGGAGGCCACGCAGCGGTAGAGAGAGCGACCTCTGACCCTGTTTACCAGGCAGGTCGCTCCCCTCACCGCCACGCAGCCCCCTGTGTGACCGCTGACCGCTGCTGTATTCTTCTGCCTGCGTCGAGTGTCAGTGCCCTCCTTCTCTTCTGTTCCCACGAGTGAGTGCCTGTATTTCGCCCCCATTATACCTGTGTCCTTGCTGCCTTGAATTGTTCCCCTCTCCTTTTTTTGCCCAGATTGTGGTCCTTATTTTCTGTTTCCCTGCGCACCGCGTCTCCCCCTCGCCGCCCATTTCCCGCCGCCGCGTCCCGTAGCTCCGCCCCCCTCGCACCCCATTGGCCGCCCCGCTCCCACCTCCCAGCTGCTCCTCCCTCCCTCTCCCACTCATATGGAGGCCGCGGCGCGCCAAAGGCGCGCCTAAGGCAAGCCCGTCTGCGCCCATCTGGGCCCGTCTGCGCCCGTCCGCGCCTGGCCCGCGCCCAGCGCCAGACCCCCTGGCCCCCGCAGAGGCCAGCCCACCCGCAAGACCTACAACGCCGCCACTCTCATCGCAATCAACACCGGCCGGATCCCCGGCTGCTGCAGAGCCACCCCTAGACGCACCCACGGGCCCTTCACCTGCCAATCCTGTAAGTTCTCCTGCATCCGGACCCGGACCGCACCCGCCAAGCCAAGCACCAGCAGCAACCACCTGAAGTGCATCCTGCTCAACACCCGCTCCGTCCACAGACACGCAGTGGAACTCTGGAACCTGCTCGACACCACATCCCCAGACGTCGCCTTCCTCACGGAAACTTGGATGAACGCCTCCTCAGCGCCCGACATTGCCATCCCGGACGGATACAAGATCACCCGGATGGACCGCGCCAACCAGACAGGAGGAGGCATCGCCATCGTCCACAAGAACACCATCCGCATCACGACCAGCTCCGACGACACCCTCACAGCTGCCGAACATCTTCATTTCCAGATCCACCCCGACCCCAAGACCACACTCAGAGGCACCCTCATCTACAGACCCCCGGGACCCCGCACACAATTCAGCGAAGACATCGCTGACTTCATCAGCCCACATGCCCTCCCCTCAGCTGACTACATCCTCCTAGGGGACCTCAACTTCCACCTGGAGAGCAACAGCGATATCAACACCACCACCCTGCTAGACAACCTCGCCAACCTCGGACTCAAGCAACTGGTGAACACCCCACCCACTACACCTGACACACGCTTGACCCAGTCTTCTCCTCCAGCAAGCACATCTCCTTCAGCCACTCCACAGGACTTCACTGGACAGACCACAGCTGCGTCCACTTCAGCTTCAGAAAAACCACAACTCACCACCACCAGCAACAGGTTCCCCGCAGGAGCTGGAACAAGGTAACCATCGACCAGCTTTCCACAGCACTGCGCCAGAACCCTCCCGCCAACTCAACGGACCCCAACCAAGCAGCCAACAACCTCACACAGTGGATCACCAACTGCGCCAACGACCTCGCACCCCTGAAAAACCATCCCAACAGGCCCAAAAGCAATACAGCCCCCTGGTTCAACGACGACCTCAAGAACTCCAAAAAGAACTGCGGCACCCTCGAGAAAGCCTGGCGAAAAAACCCGACAACAGACAACATGAACTCCCTCAAACACGCCTCCTGCAAACACCACCAGCTGATCCACACCACCAAGAGGACAGCATTCAAGGAACGACTAGACTACAACGCACACAACAGCAAGGAACTCTTCAGCATCGTCAAAGAGCTCTCCAACCCCAGCGCCGGAAACAACGACATCACTCCCTCACAAGAACTCTGCAACTCACTCGCCTCGTTCTTTCACCACAAGATAGCCGACATACACAACAGCTTCGGCGCACAGACCACGCACCCAACCACCGAACAGACGCCCCCCACCACCACCCTCCGCGCCTGGACCCCAGTCAGCACCGAAGACACCACCCACAAAATGAACACCATCCACTCCGGATCACCATCCGATCCATGCCCTCACCACGTCTTCAACAAGGCCGACTCCGTCATCGCACCCCAACTCCGGGACATCATTAACTGCTCCTTCAACACCGCCACCTTCCCGGAGAGCTGGAAGCATGCCGAACTCAGCGCCCTCCTGAAGAAACCATCAGCAGACCCCACCGACCTCAAGAACTACCGCCCCATCTCGCTCCTCCCGTTTCCTGCCAAAGTCATCGAGAAGACCGTCAACAGACAGCTCTCTGCCTTCCTCGAGACGAACGGATCCCTCGACCACTCGCAATCCGGGTTCCGAGCAAACCACAGCACCGAGACCGCCCTCATCGCAGCCACTGACGACATCCGAGCCCTGCTTGACAACGGGGAAACAGCGGCCCTCATCCTCATAGACCTCTCCGCAGCGTTCGACACGGTCTGCCACCACACCCTAGTACAGCGCCTCAGCAACATCGGAATCCAAGAGAAGGCCCTAGATTGGATCATTTCATTCCTCGCCGGAAGAACCCAGAGAGTCCGCCTCCCCCCGTTCAGATCCGAGGCCACCGGAGTCATCTGCGGCGTACCACAAGGATCATCACTCAGCCCCACCCTCTTCAACGTCTACATGAGCCCCCTCGCAGCCATTGCACGCCAACACAACCTCAACATCATCTCCTACGCCGATGACACCCAGCTGATCCTCTCCCTTACCAACGACCCAGCCACCGCCAGAACCAACCTCCACGAAGGGATGAAAGACGTGGCCGAGTGGATGATGAACAGCCGTCTGAAACTGAACTCAGACAAGACGGAAGTCCTCATCCTTGGACCATCTCCCTCTGCTTGGGACGACTCCTGGTGGCCCCCCGCCCTGGGCAGCGCACCCAAACCAACAGACCACACACACAACCTGGGCTTCATCCTGGACTCCTCCCTTTCGATGACTAGACAAGTCAACGCCGTCTCATCATCACGCTTCAACATCTTACGCATGCTCCGAAAGATCTTCCAATGGATCCCCACCGAAACCAGGAAAACGGTCACCCAGGCACTGGTCACCAGCCGTTTGGACTACGGTAACACCCTCTACACCGGAACCACAGTCAAACTACAGAAAAGACTCCAACGCATCCAGAACGCCTCCGCACGACTCATCCTGGACATCCCCCGTCACAGCCACATCTCCGGACTCCTGAAAGACCTGCACTGGCTCCCCGTCAGCAAAAGAATCACGTTCCGACTCCTCACCCACGCACACAAAGCCCTCGACCACCTGGGCCCCAGGTACCTCAACAACCGCCTGACCTTCTACACTCCCACCCGCCAGCTACGTTCTTCCAGCCACGCCCTCGCCGCTGTTCCACGCATTCGAAGACGCACCATGGGAGGAAGATCCTTCTCCTACCTGGCAGCCAAGACATGGAACTCCCTCCCCATCCACCTCCGTCTTACCCAAGATCACCTCTCCTTCAGGAAGCATCTCAAGACCTGGCTATTCGAGCAGTAGCGTTCCCCCCTTCCCCTAGCGCCTTGAGACCCTCCGGGTGAGTAGCGCGCTTTACAACTAGACTGATTGATTGATAAAGGATGTGCTGCAACCGGTTGGATTGTCCAGGGTGTTTGTGGTGAAGCGAGCTCACAGAGCCCTCAGTAGCGCCACCTCGTCCCGGGGCGTCCCGAGGGCTATCATTGCCCGACTTCTGAATTATAAGTATAGTGACTGTATCCTGAGGGCAGCTTGCGAGTCTGAGAGAGCGGTTTTTGAGAACTGGAAAATCTCCATTTATCCTGACTATACAAAAAAGGTTCAGACCTCTAGGAAGGGGTTTATGGAGGGGAAAGCCAAACTCCGTGCCATGAACGTCAGATACATGTTGTTACACCTGGCGCGCCTGAAAGTGATATCTGGGGGTAAATCCCACTTTTTCGATCGACTGGAGGAGCTTTGGAGGTGGCTGGAGATGTGGGACAAAGCTGCTCCTAGTCGGATGGAGAGGACTGGACTGACTGTTCATTGTACTCGGGCCCTGCTAGCCCGGATTGGAGATCTCACAGGGAGAGACAGCTGGAGAACACTGTAGACCAGATAATGGACATTGTTGCTTCCACCAGAGTAGAGATTCAACAAGATGGAACAATGGCTGTAGTAACTCCTGGTTCGATGGATGGATCAATGGGACCGATGATTCTGGGTGCAGAATCACTCCCAGCAGACACTTGAATTGTTATCTGACTTTGGAATACCGATGTTGTGCTCTCTTAATGGAGGGTCTGGATCTTTGTGGACGGAGCCGGAAATGTGTACTGGGGGGTCTGCTACACAGGGGGGACACTGCTAAACTTTTAATTTGCACATAAGTTGTATGATGGGGGGAGCAAGCTGTTTTCTGTGTTGTATGTGTAGGTACTCAACTACATAAATGTGGTCAGGGTGGGGGTGGTCACTCCACAGTAGTGGTGGGACCTTGTAGCTGAGGAGAGGGTGGTTAGGCTGTTGTCCTGGCAGCAATCATATGTATGAATCTACAGTATGGTTTGATGTGTTTGAATTACTGTTCATCCAGGGTGGGAATTGGGGACTTGGGTTGGTTAGTCCATTGCGTAAATGGTTGCAGGTTACAATAGCAGTGCATGTGGGTGTGCAGGGTTGGAATGGGCTCTCACTCTATTTAACTCCCAGGTAGGGAGGAAAGGGATGAGGGGCAGGTGGGACTGGAGGGTAAAACCTATTTGGTATAGAACAACAGATTGATATACTGACATGGAATGTAAGGGGGCTGAAGAATTACACCACATGGTATAGGGTGCATTCCTTTTTGAAACATCATAAGGTCCATATAGCCTGTTTCCAGAAAACGCATATTACTGAGGAGGAAACTCAAAAGTTGGTAAAGAAGTGGTGGGGTCAGATGTTCTCCTCGTCTTTCTCTTCTTATGCAAGAGGGGTGACGATATGGATTGCCCCTGGGGTTCCCTTTACCCATGCATACAGTTAGGTGGATGTTGAGGGGAGGTATGTGCTTGTGCAAGGCACGTTAGACGGGGAGCCCCTCACCATTCTGAATATTTATGCACCTAATGTGGATGATCCCTCCTTTTTTGATAGTATCCCTGAGATTATAGGGGATGGTATGTATGTGCCTCTTATTTGGGCGGGTGATTATAACTGTATCCTGGATGGCGAAAAGGATCGCCTCCCGTCCAGATTGGGGACTAAACCACTGATGACGAGATCCCTTGCTGAGGTATGCACAATTTAGGGCTATGGGGTGCATGGAGGGTACTGTACCCGGAGGGTAGGGAGTATACATGTCACTCTAAAATGAACAACACACATAGTAGGCTTGATAGATTTCTCCTGGGTGGCCTGAACTCATCGCAGATTTTGGACGTTGGTCATCTGGGCAGGTTTTTGTCTGATCATACACCTGTGTTGATGCAGCTGCAGTGGGGTCCCAATAATACTGAGCTAACACGTAGTTGGAGGATGCCTGTGGGCTTTCTGGAAGATGTTAGATGTCGTGATAAGGTTGCAGTGGCTATCAAGGACTATTTGGACCTAAATTGGTCCACTACAGATTATAGAGGTATGGAATGGGAGGAGCTGAAGACGGTTGTGAGGGGGGTGTGCATTGGTACTGCTTGTGGGGTGCGTAAACAAACGGAGCAAGAACTTACTGAATGGGAGGACAAGTTGGCAGCGTTGCAGGGTCAGACACCACTTATGCGGGAGGCTGAGAGGGAACAGCTTTGGCTGTACAAGATGGTGAACAACTGCTGGGATACATTAAGCAAGGTTACACTTCCAACATGTAGACAGAGTTTGCATAGGGAGGGGGATAAGTCAGACAAATTATTGGCATGGATTCTAAAAAGAGAAGTGGAGAATCCCCCCATTTTGTATATTAGGAATGCCAAAGATAAGATGATTACCAAGCGCAAGGATACACTCAAGGCATTGGTGGAGCATCTGCAGAGAGTTTTCCGGGCGGGTGAGGTAGTCCCAGATGAGGAGTTGGCAGGGTTTCTACAGCTCATGCAGATGCCGCGTTTAGAGCAGGAATGCAGGGAGGCTCTTGAAACAGCCATAACAGTAGAGGAGGTGACCGAGGCGATGGAGGCTATGTCGAAATCTAAATCGCTGGGGGGTGACGGTTTCCGATTGAGCTATATCAAGCTTTTCCACCACTTTTGTTGGAGAAACTGCTGGCGATGTTTGAAGAGGCGCGACAGCATGGCGTCCTGCAGGAAACCATGCACCAGGGCATTGTTTGTTTGATGCTTAAACCTGGGGGGGATCCGGGTGATCCCTCCTCCTATCGCCTGCTTACTATGTTGAATAGTGATGTGAAGGTCCTTTGCAAAATATTGGCCACTAGGCTTCGAGGAGTGATTCAGAGTTTGGTGTATGAAGACCAATGTGGTTTTATTCCGGGTCGCAACACGGCCTATAATTTACGTCGTTTGGCGCATGTGCTGCATGAGACTGTGGGTGGGAAGGATGAGCTGGCACTAGTGTCATTGGACATGGAGAAAGCCTTTGACACAGTGGAATGGGGCTACCTACTAGCAGTGCTGCGGGGAATGGGTTTTGGCCCACAGTTTTGTGCGTGGGTGCAACTGTTATATACTGCACCTGTCGCGCATGTTCGAGTGGGGGAGAGCTATCAGAAGCGTGGGAGATTGACAGGGGAACTAGGCAGGGCTGTTCGCTTTCTCTGTTTCTATTTGCTTTAGCTGTAGAGGCACTGGCGATCTGGATCCAAGGGGAGCTGGAGCCCTGGGGTATCCGAGTGAGGCAGGCTACACATACTGTCTCTTTATATGCGGATGATGCAGTGGTGTATCTTTGTGAACCCGGTGTTTCGGTACTTGCGCTGTTGAAGCTGTTGAAGGTTTTTGGAGCTGTGTCCGGTCTTCGAGTGAACAGGAAGAATTCAGTCATGTACCCATTGGGTTTACTCTGTGGTGCCCTGCTGGAGGAGTTACCGAAGGTGGGGCACCGATGGGAGATTGAAAGCTTTAGATATCTGGGGATATGGGGGACTCAAACCGTGGCAGCCCATGAAAATCACAATGTGAAACAGGTGGTGTCCGGTCTTGAGCGTTCGGTTCTATTCTGGAATACACTACCTTTCTCGATAATGGGGAGAGCAGCTGTAGTCAAGATGGTATTTTTGCCAAGGTGTCTATATCTGGTTCAGAAATCACTGTTCCAGCTGTCTGTCTGACTTTTTAATTGACTGGATAGCTTGTTGATCTCGTTGGTATGGGCTGGGCGGCGTAGCAGGGTGGCATTGTCATCATTGCAGAGGGAGTTGGAGGAGGGATGTAGGAGGCTGGCCTGGTTTGTAGTGGGTACCTTGGGTACTTACACCTTACACAAGGTCCAGTTATCCCTTATTAGTGAAATGTGGTAGTGTTCTAGCAGCTTATGCTGATAGAGGTAGCTATAGCAGAGCAAGGCTAAAGTAGGAGACATGCAAAGCTCCTGCAATACCACTTATAGTTACACAGTACTTATGCATAAGACAATACTCAGTGTTACCAAAAATAAAGGTAGTTTATTTGGGTGACACAAGGCCAAAAAAATCTTAGAGGCAATACTCCTTCTGGAGGTAAGTATTATGCACAATCTATACACTAGACACCAAAATAAGGTAAGTAATTAGACATAGGATAGTGCAAACAATAGGAAATGCTATAGAATGCAATGGGAGAAAATAGGTCTAGGTTCAAAACAAACCATATACTAAGAAAGTGGAATGCAAATCACAAATTCCCCCCTAGAGTAGTGTGTAGAGAATCACTGGGAGAGTAGGAAAACCACAAAGGTGAGTAAAATACCCCAACCCAAATCCCAGGAAAGTAGGAATAAAGTACTGCAAGTTTCCTTTGGACACACTACAAGTCTTGATTAGAGGTATTGCAAGAACCAAGCAAGACTGCAAACAACAATTGGTGGATTCCTGGACCTGAAGACCTGCAAAGGAAGGAGACCAAGTCCACAAGTTGGAAGAAGTTCCAGGAAGGACAGGAGCCCCTGCCAACCTAGAAGAGGGTGCAAAAGAAGAGTCTCCAGTTGGACGAAGACTGCAGAAATGCACCAAAGGAAGATGTCTGAGGGTTCCTGCATAATACACTGGATGTCCCACGAAGAGATGTTGGATGCAGGTGAGTTTCGGTGCTGGATTCGTCAAACAAGCCTTGGTTCAAGCAAAGTCACGTTTTGCATCAAAATGGCACTGCCTGGGCCCAGGAGGGACCTGGGGGCCTCAACTCAGACTGAGGAGGCAGAGGGGGCTCCCAACACTGGAGGGATTCCACAGATGACCAGGGAGCACCCACAGAGGTCCCAGGACATGGGGACAAAGAAGGTGCAAATCGTGGTTGGTGCAGCACTACAAAAGAGGGTCTCATGCCGCCGAAGGTCAACTCAGCAAGTTGAGCGTCGCAGGATAGAGTGCTGGGGACCTGGGCCAGGCTGTGCACGAAGGATTCTTGCAAATAGTGCACAGAGGCCTCAGGAAGTGAAGATGATGCAGTGCACAGGGGTACTGTCGCTAACGGGGAAGGCAAGCTCTTAGCTCCTCCAAATTTGGACAGCAGGACCTTAGAACAGCCTGTGTTGAAGGGGTCCACCACCTGTGTTCCAAGGAGCACGCTCGTTGGCAGGTGAGGAGTCCAAGAGAACCAGTGGTCAACTTAGAAGGTGCCTGCAAGAGCATGGAAGTGATTCCATCCCTCCACAGGAGATTTCTTCGGTCCTTCTGGTGCAGAGTGAAGACAGGGAGTCCCCAGAGTGTGCACACCATGGAAGTGTGCACACCATGGAAACTGTTTGCAGTTGCTGGCTGGAGCTGAAGTTGCAGAGGAAAAGTAGCCCTTATGGATAGTTTGTTGCTGTTACAGCGGTTCCTGGGGCAGTCTGAGGTCGATCCGAGGTCAGAGGACGAAGTAGTAGTTGCAGAGGATTCCTTGCTGGAAACTTGCAAGTAGAATCTGAAGAGAAACCCACAGGAGAAACCCTAAATAGCCCTGAGAGGGGGATTGACTACCTTATCAGGTATGGACATATTAGGAGGGGTCTCTGGCATCACCTGCTGGCACTGGGCACTCAGAGGCCTCCAGAGTGTCCCCACACCTTAGAAAACAAGATGGCTGAAGTCTGGGACACACTGGAGGAGCTCTGGGCACCACCCCTGGGGTGGTGATGGACAGGGGAGTGGTCACTCACCTTGCCTTTTTCCAGTTTCATGCCAGAGCAGGGACTGGGAGTCCTTGAACGGGTGTAGACTGGCTTATGCAAGGAGAGCACCATCTGTGCCCTTCAAAGCATTTCCAGAGGCTGGGGGAGGCTACCCCTCCCCAGCCTGTAACATAAAAGGGAGAGGTGTAACACCCTGCTCCCAAAGGAAATGCTTTGTTCTGCCTTCCTGGGACTGAGCTGCTCAGACCCCAGGAGGGCAGAACCCTGTCTGTGAGGTGGCAGCAGCTGTAGCTGCAGTGCACGCCCCAGAGAGCTGCTTTGGCAGTACTGGGGTTCCATGGTGGAGCCCCTAGGATGCATGGAACTAGCTCCCCAATACCACATTTGGAATGGGGGGACAATTCCTTGATCTGAAACACCTTACATGACCATATTCGGGGTTACCATTGCAAAGCTACATATAGGTGTTGACCTATATGTAGTGCACGTGTGTAATGGTGTCCCCACACTCACAAAGTCCGGGGAATTGGCTCTGGACTGTGTGGGGACACCTTTGCTAGTGCAAGGGTGCCCTCACACTTAGTAACTTTGCACCTAGCCTTCAGTAAATGAAGGTTAGACATATAGGTGACTTATAAGTTACTTATGTGCAGTAAAAATGGCTATGAAATAATGTGTGCACTATTTCACGCAGGCTGCAGTGGCAGTCCTGTGAAAGGGTTTGTCTGAGCTCCTTATGGGTGGCAAAAGAAATGCTGCAGCCCATAAGGATCTCCTGGAACCTAGGTACCATATACTTGGAACTTATAAGTGTGCCAATTGAAATTGGTAAATGAAGTCACTAGCCTATCGTGACAAATTTAAAAGCAGAGAGAACATAAGCACTGAGGTTCTGGTTATCAGAGCCTCAGTGACACAGTTAAGCACTACTGACAACACACACATTACGCCATAAATTATGAGCTCTGGGGTCCTGGCCAGCAGGATCCCAGTGTGACAGGCAAAAACATACTGACATACAGGTAAACATGGGGGTAAAATGGCAAGAAAGATGGTACTTTCGTACAAGGGAGAATTGGCAATCCCTACTATTAGAAATTACTACTATGCAGTGAACCTACAGCACACTGCGAAGTGGATGACAGACTCAGACAACTGGGAGAAGAGATTGTTTGTAGGATTGTTAGGCAGGAAGACGCTGGCGCATTTACTAATGTCCAGTGGGCAGTCTGAGTCCGATGTACCATATCTGGTTAGAACTACTGCATGGATATGGGCACAGGCGGTCAAGAAGGTTCTGAAACGTGCCCTTTTGAGAGAGAGTTAAAGATCTGGGATTTAGCCCCCTTTAGGGATATGGATGACTTAATGTCAATGGAAGGCTGGAGATTGGGAAGATGTGCAGTGGTGGGAGATTTATATCCCAACTGAGAACTGATCTCATTCTTAGATGCTCGGGATACATTCGGACTGGGTCCAGGGCAGTTCTTGCAATATGCCAAAATACAAAGTGTGGCCAAGGAGATCTTGTGTGAATTTCCGTTGGCCCCTAAACCATTGTTGGTGTTGAATGGACTATTGAACTGGGGTGATGACGCCCATCTGATGACTTGGTTTTAGAAGGCCCTTCGGGAGGACCAATCTGTTCCTACAAGCGTAGCGCGCAGGGCATGGGACCGTGATTTTGGAGACCCCTTGGGGGATGTGGATTGGGCAGTGGCATTATCACTAGTGCGTTCTGTGTCATGTAACCACAAGTTCAAACTATTACACTTTAACTTTGTGCACAGAACATACATTACACCTGATCGGCTCAATAAGATTGACCCAGCAAGGGGGGCGAGCTGTCCTAAATGTGACCTGCTGGATGCTTCTTTTCTTCATTTGGCATGGTCCTGTCAGATGATGTATCAATTCTGGCAGGAGGTGGTGTGTAAGGTGGAGGAGGTAAGGGAACTAGGGCTAGAGGTGTCACCTGTGACATGCCTTCTAGGAGTGGTAAAGAGGCCCCGGGGTAGGAATATCCCATAGAAACTTAGGCAACTGGCCTTAGTGTTGGTCAAACGTAGGGTGGTCATTAGTTGGATGAGCTCCTGGTGCCCGGCCGTCTCCTGATGGATTTGAGACTTGATGAAATGGGGGGCTGCCGAAGAACAACATCTGCGCATGATGCGGAGAGGGGAAGGGGCACTCACGGATGCGATTGCGTGGGGAACATTACTGGAGCACTTCTCCGGTTTGGAGGAGTCAAATCTAGAAGGGAGCACGGATGAGGATGACTGATGGTATGATATATGTCATGCTTAAAGGAACGACGACCAACTGTGGTTAGAATATGTTTATGTAATTCTTAAGATATGTACGATTTGGTCTCAGGTGGATCCTTCCCCGGGGTATAGGGGGAATGTAATGCTCACTGTAGATTCTTATACCTGAATGTGTGTCTGCCTTATCTTACAGGAATCTGACCAATAGGTACAAAAGAAAAAGAGTATGTCATCCTTGTATTGATGCGCACTACACTGTACTGCTTTTGATGGTTCTGTTTATTAAAGTCAGTAAAAACAGAGTTATAGAAAAAAAATATTGATAACCGAATATTGCAGGAAAATAAATCTATTTTTAAATATATCAAGAACAAAAGTATTGGAAACAAAAATATGGTTACTTTCTAAATAAACATATAGGCCCTCTTTACAACATTGGCAGTAAATGCCGCTTACTGCCGTGCAGAAGACCGCCAACACACCGCTGCGGCCGCGGAAATCCGCTACAGCTATTACGAACCCACAGGCAGGAATCCGCCAAAATCTAGACACCCACACAAGTACGCCACACCAATGGTCAGTGATAAACTGGCGATAACAAAACCTCCACCGTCACGCCAACAGGAATACGCCCACACTATCACGACCCACGGATCAACGCGGCGGTCTTTCAACTGCGGTATTCCATTGGCGGTACACACCTCTGCGCTCAAAATATACACGCAGTTACAAAACACAACCACATTGGACGAATCGAAATACACACACCTGATACACATGCACACACCACACACTCAATACAATATAAAACACACACCCACATCACCCACAAACCCCATGACAAAAATTGAGAACGAAGCACAGAGAGAGACACCACCATCAACAAACCAGCATCCACAGGCACACAACACCATCACACACACAACACACACAAAAACATCCCCTCACACATCACAACACACACCACCTCACACATCACCCACACCACACCATGGCACCGCAAAGACACCCCAGGTTCTCTGAGGAGGAGCTCAGGGTCATGGTGGAGGAAATCGTCCGGGTAGAGCCACAGCTATTCGGATCACAGGTGCAGCACACCTCCATTGCTAGGAAGATGGAGCTATGCCGCAGAATCGTAGACAGGGTCAACGCAGTGGGACAGCACCCAAGAACACAGGATGACATCAGGAAGAGGTGGAATGACCTACAGGGGAAGGTGCGTTCCGTGGTCTCAAGACACCAGATTGCAGTTCAGAGGACTGGCGGCGGACCCCACTGCCTCCCCCACAACTAACAACATGGGAGGAGCAGGTCTTGGCCATACTGCATCCTGATGGCCTCGCAGGAGTAGCAGGAGGAATGGACTCTGGTAAGTCAGATCTTAACTACTTCATCCCCCACACTACCTGCATGCTATCAGATACCCCCACCCTCACCCTCACCCCATCACTCCAACACCTCACATATGTCCCGCGATCACAAACCACCCATCCCAACACCAATCCCTGCATGCAACACCAAAGCATGGACACCCATCACCAAAGCATGCCCACTACAGACACCCACACACATCCCCAAACCAAATATCACACAAGGTCCTAGACAAGAATGTAAGCACTGGGGTACAGGGTCACCCACCCATTGCACACAATGGCACACACAGATGCAATAATCATGCCTTTACACCCCTACAGGACCCCTAACTAATGTCACCGGACAGGAGGTTCCAGACATGCCCCCCCCCCCCCAGAAGAGGCCCACAGTGATGACAGCAGCTCTGTCCAACTGGATCTAGATGATCAGCCAGGCCCATCTGGGACCTCGTGACAGTCGGTTCCCCACACACTGGCACATGCCACCACAGAGCCTTCCCCCTCAGGAAACACCAGCACAGCACCCACCCAGTGGGCCCATACCTCTGTCCCCAGGACACGTCAAGCAGCAGTGTGTCCACCACTACAGGGAACCCAGGAAAACCCACAAACCCAAGAACATCAGGGACCTGGAGGCAGTGGCAGTGGGCACACGGTTCAGGGGACAGAGGAACAGGAAAACAGGGGAACTAGGAGGACTGCTGTGCGATGGGGGAGGACAGGCCCAGGGAACCCATTCTCCACAAGGCCCTCTCCAACATCATGGGAGCATACCATCATTCCCTGGAGACGATGGCAACGGTACTGGCCAAGTTTCAGGAGACCCAGCGGCTGCAGGAGGAATAGTATTTGGGGATCAGGGAGGACTTTAAGTCCATTAACACCACCCTGGTCACCATTGTAAGGGTGCTGAAGGACCTTGTGAACACCAGGAGGGACACTGTGACACAGCAAGGGGCCCCTGACACTAGCCTCGATGATGAACTGCCCACCACCTCCGCTGGCACTAGTGGACAGAAGGCGCTGCCACAGGACCACAACACCAGCACCCCACCCCCTGCAGATGGAGAACCACCCCGCAAAAAGGTCCCTGAGAGCCAGGACAAAGACAGAGAACAATGCCAAGACCCCCGCCAAGAAATGAGACCACCCTGAATGTCATCCTTCTGTCCCACTTCGTCACCCTATCCATCCTTAAACTGCCCTAGCTCCACTTCCTATGCCCCTTTGGACAATGCACCTGTGAGACTAATAACTGGACTCTGCCATGGACATTCCTCCACCATCACCCCTGACCATTTTCCAACCCCCTCCACTAATTTGCACTTAAATTAACACCCTTGAATCACAAAATAATCTGGAGTCAGTGTGTGCTTTCACAAATGTGTATTTGCTATAACTAATGAAAATAGCAATGTCCATTGTATTGTCAACATACCTATGTCACACAGCTCTAGTTCATGAGGTAACATAGCAGAGGACCCACATCTGTGAAATGGAAAGACAAAGTGACAGGTCAGGGCCCATACACTGGGTGAAAGTGACAGACATATGATAGGTCTAACAATTGTATGAGATGTAGGAGGCAGTGATGTCTTCTTATCTCTGTCTCACTGGAAGCATTGCTGGATCACGTTGTTTCTGTTGTCGATATCCTCTTCTTCTGCCTCCTCTTCTTCACTGTCCACAGGCTCCACTGCTGCCACAAGACCTCCTTCTGGACCATCCTCCTGCAGAAAAGGCACCTGTCGTCGCAAAGCCAGGTTGTGCAGCATACAGCAGGCCACGATGATCTGGCACACCTTCTTTGGTGAGTAGTAGAGGGAACCACCTGTCATATGGAGGCACGGGAACCTGGCCTTCAGGAGGCTGAAGGTCCGTTCGATCGATCTCCTAGTTTGCCCATGTGCCTCATTGTAGCCCTTGTCCTGGGATTTCTCACTGGGGTCAGTTGCCATGACAGGTTGGGGTACCCAGAGTCACCTGCAAATGTCGAGGGACAACTGTTAGACACACACTAACCCTTAGGGCCAACCCCAGACCCAGATAACTATTCACAGGGTATAGGGTCCTTGTCCACACCTATTAGCCACACACGGTGCCTCTGGAGTTGGCCCATCACATAAGGGATGCTGCTATTCCTCAAAATGTAAGCGTCATGCACTGAGCCTGGAAACTTGGCGTTCACATGGGAGATGTACTGATCGGCCAAACACACCATCTGCACATTCATTGAATGGTAGCTCTTCCTGTTTCTGTACACCTGTTCACTCCTGCAGGGGGTACCAAGGCCACATGTGTCCCATCAATGGCACCTATGATGTTGGGGATATGTTCCAGGGCATAGAAGTCACCTTTCACTTTAGGCAAATCCTCCACTTGAGAGAAAACGATGTAGCTGCGCATGTGTTTCAGCAGGGCAGACAACACTCTGGACAACACGTTTGAGAACATAGGCTGGGACATCCCTGATGCAATGGCCACTGAATACACCTACTTGCCAGGAAATGGAGTACTGACAGGACCTACACTAGAGGGGGGATTCCTGTGGGATAGCGGATAGCTGACATCAGGTCTGGCTCCAACTGGGCACACAGTTCCGGGATTGTGGCACGATCAAGTCTGTAAGTGATAATGATGTATCTGTCTTCCATTGTTGACAGGTCCACCAGCGGTCTGTACACCGGAGGATGCTGCTATCTCCTCACCTGCCCCAGCGGACGTGCCCTATGGGCGAGAACAGCGAGCACAGAGTCAGCCAACACTGAGGTAGCAAAAAAAGAATTTATTGCACACATTTGTCAATCCGCTATGTGCCTGTCACTGTGTGTATGCAAGGCCTAGATATGTGTGACGCATTTAAAAATAATGCCACGTGGCCTCCTGAAATGGCGGCTGCCTGACCTGTAATGTGGGACAAGGGGAAATAAGGTAACCTCGCTGGAGTTGTACACCATTGCGGTAGGCGGTCGAAGACCGCGGCGCAATCCTGCATTGGTTAACATTGGGCCCTATGGCTCCCAGGAGCCAATGACGGTGTACGCCGGCAGTGACGGTACGCACCACCGCGGACGTGACCGCCATTTTCTCTCTGTTCACTCACTTGATACCTGACCTTCGACAGGAGAGGACCTACACTGCAAGTGCTACTGTGACCTGTGTCTGGAAGCGACGATGGCTCATGTGTCTGGGGAAAGAGCCCCTGCCTTTACTTCGGAAGAGTTAGAGAAGTTAGTGGATGGGGTCCTCCCCCAGTACACGCTACTCTACAGTCCTCCAGACAAACAGGTGAGTACACTGTGAGCATGCTGTATGGGCAATGCCTGTTTGGAGTGATGTGGATGGAAGATACGGGGAGAGGGGACTGAGGCCTGCATGAGCAGACGGTGAGTGTATGTGCATCAGGGCAAGGGTAGGAATGTGGGCCAATGACTGTGATGGTCAGGACGGTTAAAGATCGTCCTTTTTCCCTGTACTATTCCTCTAGGTCAGCGCCCACCAGAAGAAGGATATTTGGCATGCCACCGACAAGGACGTCCGGACCCTGGGGGTCCACCACAGACGGAGCATCCACTACCGGAAAAGATGGGAGGACATTTGCCGCTGGAGCAGGAAGACGGCAGAGGGCCAGCTGGGGATGGCCTCCCAACGTGGGAGGGGTGCCCGTCGCACCATGACCCCCCTGATGTTCCGGATCCTGGCGGTGGCGTATCCGGAGTTGGATGGGCGCTTGAGGGTATCACAGCAGCCACAAGGGGGTGAGTACAGTCACATCCATCTGACTGCGCATTAGGAGGTGTCTGGGTGGGGGAGGTGGGCAGTGGGTTACCCTACCAGGGCGAGCTTTGTAGGCAAGGACCCTTTGTGAGGCAGGCTATGTGGCACCCCAACCCCACCAGTGGTAAGAGCCATCTACACCTAGTCAGGCTCCTGTGACTTCCATGTGAGCAGCAATCGGGCATAGGCTTTGTACCCCACGTCCCTGTGATTAATTAGGGAACTCTAAGTGCATGGCGTAGTGCAGAGGACTGTAGTGTCTGTAGGGGCTGTAGTGTCTGTAGTATCCGCCAACGGTAGGGGTATTGCATGCACTGAACATGTGTTTCTTCTTTCTTCCCCTTTTTTGTGATCTCCCTGTTCTTGTGTGCATTAGCATCATCAGGCGGAGGAGCAGTGCCACTGGAGCAGGAAGGAGTTGCATCCCACATGGCCCTGGAGGGCGAGACAACGGAACCTGAAGTCACCAGTGGGACGGAGGGCGAGGGGAGCTCCACGGCGGGGACAGGAGCAGAGACCAGCAACAGCGACTCCTCCTCTGATGGGAGCTCCCTTGCGGTGGCGGGCCCCTCTGTGCCCACCGCATCTACAAGTACAGCCGCCACCCCCCCTACCAGCACCGCCCTCCCAGCAGCCCCTCAGCGTATGTCCCGTGGCCGCTCACCCAGGAGGGTGGGCATCTCCTTCGCCCCAGGCACCTCAGGCCCTGCCACAGTCACCCCTGCTGCCCTCAGTGAGGAGGCTATTGACCTCCTGAGATTCCTCACTGTTGGGCAGTCTACCATTCTGAATGCCATCCACGGTGTAGAGAGGCATTTGCAACAAACAAATGCATAACTGGAGGGCATTCATTCTGGCCAGGCAGCCCAACAGTGAGCATTTCAGGCTCAGTCCTCTGCACTGATGGCAGCCATTGTCCCTGTGTCCAGCCTCCCCCCTCCAACCTCCTCCACCAGACCCAATCCCCTGTACCTCAGCCTATCCCAAGCACACCATCAGACCAGCATGCACACACCTCAACACAAAAGGGTGGCACAGGCAAACACAAGCACCACACATCCCCCAGGCACTCACACAAGCACCATACCCATGAAGACATACCAACATCCACTGCCTCCACTGTGTCCCCCTCCTCCACGTCTCCCTCCTCCCTCCCTGACTCATCTTCACTCACACCTGCATACACTACATCTTCAGCCACTATCTCCATCACCAGCACGCCCATCAGCACACACGGCTCACGTGCACTCACCACCCCCACTACCATTCACACATCTCCTGTGCCCTCTCCCAGTGTGTCTGTGAGCCTTCCTCCCAAAGGACACAATCGCAGTCACACACCCACTCAACAGCCATCCACCTCACAACAGCCTCCAGCCCATGCACCTTCACCCAAAGTCAGCAAACGTACACCTCCTACATCCACTACCTCTTCCTCCACTCCCAAACCCCCTCCATCTACCCGTCCCAGTGTGTCTAAAAAGCTTTTTCTATCAAATGTTGACCTCTTCCCTACACCTCCCCCCCCCGTCCGTCCCCTAAGGTCCGCCTTTCCAGGTCCCAACCTAGCACCTCAGCCACCACATCACCGGGCACAGTGGTGCCAGCAATAGTGGGATTTTGGAGTGCGCCAAGCAACAGGGCTGCCAGTGTCCCAAGGAGCAAGGGCAAGGACATTCCCCCACCTCCAAAACAGAAAAAGTTGCCCACACTCTCAAGTCTCTACAGTGGGTGGTTTGCCCACTGCTGCATCCTGGGGAGTGCAAAGCCACAGTCTCTCAAGTCTCTACAGTGGGTGGTTTGCCCACTGCTGCATCCTGGGGAGTGCAAAACCACAGTCTCTCAAGTGGATAACATTCTCCACTGGTTTCTGGAGGGGGCTTTGTGGCCAGAGTGCTTCATCCTGCCAAGGACTGAGGTAGTGGATGCATGTCTCCACTGGTTCTGGAGGGTGACTGGTGCCCAGAGTGGTTCATCCTGGGAAGGACAGAAATAGTGGATGCATGTCTCCACTGGTTCTGGAGGGGGACTGGTGCCCAGAGTGCTTCATCCTCGGAAGGACTGAGGTAGTGGATGCATGTCTCCACTGGTTCTGGAGGGGGACTGGTGCCCAGGGTGCTTCATCCTGGGAAGGACAGACGTAGTGGATGCATGTCTCCACTGGTTCTGGAGGGGGACTGGTGCCCAGAGTGCATCACTCAACAAGTGACAGTCCCTGTTGCGTCAGTGCCCCTGCCGCGCATGGGCTAGCGGTGCTTGAGTTGGCGGTGCTTGCCCTGTTCAGCGGGGCTTGAGTTGGCGTTCCTTGCCCTGTTCAGTAGTGCTTGCCCTGTTCAGCGGTGCTTGAGTTGGCGGTCCTTGCCCTGTTCAGCGGTGCTTGCCATGCTCAGAGGTGCTTGAGTTGGCGGTCCTTGACCTGTTCAGTGGTGCTTGAGTTGGCGGTCCTTCCCCTGTTCAGCGGTGCTTGAGTTGGCAGTCCTTGCCCTGTTCAGCGGTGCTTGCCCTGTTCAGCGGTGCTTGAGTTGGCGGTCCTTGCCCTGTTCAGTGGTGCTTGAGTTGGTGGTCCTTGCCCTGTTCAGTAGTGCTTGCCCTGTTCAGCGGTGCTTGAGTTGGCGGTCCTTGCCCTGTTCAGCGGTGCTTGAGTTGGTGGTCCTTGCCCTGTTCAGCGGTGCTTGCCATGCTCAGAGGTGCTTGAGTTGGCGGTCCTTGACCTGTTCAGCGGTGCTTGAGTTGGCGGTCCTTCCCCTGTTCAGCGGTGCTTGAGTTGGCGGTCCTTGCCCTGTTCAGCGGTGCTTGCCCTGTTCAGCGGTGCTTGAGTTGGCGGTCCTTGCCCTGTTCAGTGGTGCTTGAGTTGGCGGTCCTTGCCCTGTTCAGCAGTGCTTGCCCTGTTCAGCGGTGCTTGAGTTGGCGGTCCTTGCCCTGTTCAGCGGTGCTTGCCCTGTTCAGCGGTGCTTGAGTTGGCGGTCCTTCATTGCCTAGCTGGGCTGGGGCTGGCGGTCCTTAATTGGGCAGCTGGGCTGTGGCTGGCGGGACCCTCCTGGGCAGCTGGGCTGTGGCTGGCGGGGCCCTCCTGGGCAGCGACAATGGGGCTGGCGGGGCCCTCCCGGGCAGCTGGGCTGTGGCTGGCGGGGCCCTCCTGGGCAGCGACGATGGGGCTGGCGGTGGCCTCCTGGGCAGCGACGATGGGGCTGGGGTGGCCCTCCTGGGCAGCGACGATGGGGCTGGCGGTGGCCTCCTGGGCAGCGACGATGGGGCTGGGGTGTCCCGCCTGGGCAGCGACGATGGGGCTGGCGGTGGCCTCCTGGGTAGCGACGATGGGGCTGGCGGGGCCCTCCTGGCCAGCGGGGATGATGGCGGTCTTCTCCACCGTGCTGCTCCTCCCAGACTTGCCGGGTTTCTTGTGGCCCTTCCCCACCTTGGGAGGAGTCACAGCTGAGTCCACACTCCCACCAGGACCCCTGGGAGTGGCTTGGGTGGCTGGAGTCTTCCCCCTCTCCCGCCGGGCACTAGCCAACTTCTGGTGCTTCACAGGGGGGGGACTGGCTGTGCTGTGGCTCCGTGCCACACTGGGTGTCCTGGTGGACGGTGCACTCCACATACCTGTGACAACAGGCCCCACTGGTCCCGGAGATGTTGTGGCTGAGGTGCTAGTTCGGGACCTATGAGTTGGATGGGGGGGTGGGAAATAGGTTAAGGGTGGACAGGAAAAGTTGTTTGGACACACTGGGATGGGTAGCTGGAGGGGGTTTAGGAGTGGAGGAAGAGGTGGTGGTTGTAGGAGGTGTACGTTTTGTGGCTTTCGGTGCAGGTGCATGCGCTGGAGGCTGTTGTGAGGTGGATGTATGTTGGGTGGGTGTGTGCCTGCGTTTGTGTATCTTCGGAGGGGGCGTCACAGACACACTGGGAGAGGACACAGGGGACGTGTGAATGGTAGTGGGGGTGGTGACTGCACGTGAGCGGGGTTTGGTGGTGGGTGTGCTGGTGCGAGACGTAGTGGCTGTAGAGGTAGTGCATGCAGGTGTGAGTGTAGACGAGACTGGGAGGGAGGAGGGAGATGACGAGGAGGGGGACACAGTGGAGGCAGTGGATGTTGGTGTGTCTGTATGTGTGTGATGCTTGTGGGAGTGCTTGTGGGATGTGTGGTGCTTATGTTTGCCTGAGCTTCCCTTGTGTGGTGAGGTGTGTGCAGGCTGGTCTGATGGTGTGCTTGGGATAGGCAGTGGTACAGGGGATTGGGTCTGGGTGGAGGAAGTTGGAGGAGGGAGGCTAGACACAGGGACAATGGCTGCCATCAGTGCTGAGGCCAGAGTTTGAAAGGATCGGTGAAGGGCCTCCTGACCAGACTCAATGCCCTGCAGGAATGCATTGGTTTGTTGCAACTGCCTTTCTACACCCTGGATGGCATTCAAAATGGTAGACTGCCCAACAGTGAGTGACCTGAGGAGGTCAATGGCCTCCTCACTGACGGCAGCAGGGGTGACTAGGGCAGGGCCTGAGGTGCCTGGGGCAAAGGTGATGCCCACCCTCCAGGCTGAAGGCCTGCCGGGAGGGCGGTGCTGGTAGAGGGGGTGGCGGCTGTACCTGTAGAAGTGGGGGGCACAGATGTTGCCGCCACCACAAGGGAGCTCCCATCGGAAGACGAGTCCGTGTCGCTGGTTTCAGCTCCTGTCCCTGCCGTGGTGATCCCCTCGCCCTCCGTCCCACTGGTGTATTCTGAATCCGTAGTGTGGCCCTCCATGGCCATGTGGGATGCAGCTCCCTCGTGCTCCGGTGCCACTGCTCCTCCGCATGATGATGGTAATGCACACAAGAACAGGGAGACCACAAACAAGGGGGGTGGGGGAAACAGAAGAATGACATGTTGAGTGCATGGATTACCGCTACCGTTGGCGGACAAGACAGACACCGAAGCCCCCTGCACTACGTCGCGCTGTTGGGCTCTACAGTGCAATTCCTGGGAAATGGCCTACAAGGCTATGGACGACATCTGCACACATAGATGACACAGGTGCATGAATAGCTGTACTTGGTAATCTACAGAGGTGGGGGGCCACAGGGCCATGCCTTACGGAGGGGCCTAGCCTACGTAACTCGCCCTGGCCTAGGGAAACTCACAGCCCTCCTCCCCCACCCAGACACCTCCACTGCATGCAAAGTCAGCTGAATGAGAGTGCACTCACCCCCTTGTGTCTGCTGTGATGCCCTCAAGCGCCCATCCAACTCCGGGTAGGCCACCGCCAGGATCCTGAACATCAGGGGGTCATGGTTCGACGGGCACCCCACCCACGTTGGGAGGCCATCCCCAGCTGAGCCTCCGCTGTCTTCTTGCTCCAGTGGTGAATGTCCTCCCATCTCTTCCGGCAGTGGGTGCTCCGTCCTTGGTGATGGCACGCCAAATATCCTTCTTCTGGTGGGCGCTGACCTACATGAAATGTACAGGGTGCGAAGAGAAGTCATTACCAACTGCGCCTGTCAAAGTGAGTGCCCCCCATCCCTACCCTTGCCATGTGGCACATGCACCCACCGTCTTTCATGCACGCAGAACTCTGCCCCCTTCCTTCTTACAACCAGCCCTCTCCACACAGGCATAGCCCATACAACATGCTCCCTGTGTACTTACCTGTTGGTCTGGAGGACCGTAGAGTAGCGTGTACTGGGGGAGGGCCCCATCGACGATCTTCTCCAACTCCTCCGATGTGAAGGCAGGGGCCCTTTCCCCAGACACACGAGCCATTGTCTCTTCCAGACCGAGGTCACAGCAGCACTTGCAGTGTAGGTCCTCTCCTGTCGAAGATCAGGTATCGAGTGATTCAACAGATAGAAAATGGTGGTCACGTCCGCGGCGGTGCGTACCATCACCGCCGGCGTACATCGTCATTGGCTCCTGGGACCCATAGGGTCCAATGTTAACCAATGCAGCATTGCGCCGCGGTCTTCGACTGCCTACCGCGATGGTGTACAACGCCAGCGCAGTTACCTCACATCCCATTGTCCCAATTTACACGTCAGGCAGCCACCATTTCAGGGGCCCACATGGCCTAATTACCAACTGCGTCACACATATCTAGGCCTAGTCTCAACACACATACAGGCCACATTTTGTGTATGAATGGTGTTCTGTGTAGACTGCGGGTACATACCTCTGAGTTGTTTGACTCTGTGGTCGCTGTTGTCCTTCATAGGCACCGTCCGCTGGGACATGTGAGGAGATGGCGGAATCCTCCGGTGTACCGACCGCTGGTGGACCTGTCGACAATGGAGGAAAGAAATTTGATTACCACCTACAGGTTTGGCCGTGCCACAATCCAGGAACTGTGTACCCAGTTGGAGCCAGACCTGATGTCAGCAATCCGCCATCCCACAGGAATTCCCCCTCAAGTGCAGGTGCTATCAGTGCTCCATTTCCTTGCTAGTGGGTCTTTTCAAACAACTGTGGCCATGGCATCAGGGATGTCCCAGCCTATGTTTTCAAACGTATTGTCCAGAGTGTTGTCTGCCCTGCTGAAACACATACGGAGCTACATCGTTTTCCCTCAGGTGGAGGATTTGCCTACAGTGAAAGGTGACTTCTATGCCCTTGGACACATCCCCAACATCATAGGTGCCATTGATGGGACCCATGTGGCTTTGTCCCCCCCCACAGGAGTGAACAGGTGTACAGGAACCGGAAGAGTTATCATTCGATGAATGTACAGATGGTATGTTTGGCAGACCAGTACATCTCCCATGTGAATGCCATGTTCCCTGGCTCAGTGCATGACGCCTACATCCTGCGGAATAGCAGCATCCCTTATGTGATGGGTCAACTCCAGAGGCACCGTGTGTGGCTATTAGGTGACTCTGGTTGCCCCAACCTGTCATGGCTACTGACCCCAGTGAGGAAAGCCAGGACAAGGGCAGAGGAATGCTACAATGAGGCCTATGGGCGAACTAGGGGGGTGATTGAGCGAACCTTCGGCCTCCTGAAGGCCAGGTTCAGGTGTCTGCATATGACAGGTGGATCCCTATTCTACTCACCAAAGAAGGTGTGCCAGATCATCGTGGCCTGCTGTATGCTTCACAACTTGGCTTTGTGACGACAGGTGCCTTTTCTGCAGGAGGATGGTCCAGATGGCGGGGTTGTGGCAGCTGTGGAGCCTGTGGACAGTGATGAGGAGGAAGAAGACATGCAGAACAGGGACTCAGTCATTCAGCAATATTTCCAGTGAAACACAGGTGAGAATACATTCCTGCCTACTACATGTACTTTTACACTTCTACCTCTATCCTGTCTGTCGATTTCACCCAGTGTATGGTCACTGAGTTGTCACTTTCCCTTACGGTTTCACAGGTGTGGGTCCCAACATGTGTCATCTGCTTAGATTCCTCATGGACTAGAGCTGTGTGACATAGGTATGTTGACATTACTATTCCATGAATAGTTTGTCACTGTAATAGCAAATACACTATTTTGAAATCACAGACAGACTCCAGATCTTTTGGTGCTTTAGGTGTGTTTATTTAAATACAAAATATTGGAGGGGGAAGTTAAATGGTGAGGGGTGATGGCGGAGGAGTATCCATGGCAGAGTCCAGTCTATTAGTCTCACAGGTGCATTGCCCATATGGGCATAGGAAGTGGAGCAGGGGCAGTTTCAATATGGACAGGGTGACAAAGTGGGACAGTGGGATGACAATCAGGGTGGTCTCATTTCTTGGCGGGGGTCTTGGCATCATTCTCTGTCTTGTTCCTGGATCTCATGGACCGTTTGAGGGGTGGTTCTCCGTCTGCAGGGGGTGGGATGCTGGTGTGGTGGTCCTGTGGCGGTGCCTCCTGTCCACTAGCCCTGGCGGAGGTGGTGGGCAGTTCATCGTCCATGCTAGTGTCAGGGGCCCCTGGTAGTGCCACAGTGTCCCTCCTGGTGTTGAGTACTTCCTTCAGCACCCCTACGATGGTGCCCAGGGCGGAGCTGATGGTTCTGAGTTCCTCCCTGAACCCCAAATACTGTTCCTCCTGCATCCGCTGGGTCTCCTGAAACTTGGCCAGGACCGTTGCCATCGTCTCCTGGGAGTGGTGGTATGCTCCCATGATGGAGGAGAGGGCCTCGTGGAGAGTGGGTTCCCTTGGCCTGTCCGCCCCCTGTCGCACAGCAGCCCTCCCAGTTCCTCTGTGTTCCTGGGCCTCCGTCCCCTGGACCGTGTGCCCACTGCCACTGCCCCCAGGTCCCTGTTGTTGTTGGGGTGGTGGGTTATCCTGGGTTCCCTGTAATGGTGGACACACAGTTGATTGACGTGTCCTGGGGATGGAGGTATGGGCCCCACTGGGTCGGTGCTGTGCTGGTGTTTCCAGAGGGGGGAAGGTCTGTGGTGGCCTGTGCCTGTGTGAGGGGAACCGACTGTCCCGAGGCCGACGATGGTCCGGGCTGGTCATCTAGATCCAGGTGGACAGAGGTGCTGTCATCACTGTGGGCCTCTTCTGTGGGTGGAGTGGACATGTCTGGACCCTCCTGTCTGGTGACGTTGGGTAGTGGTCCTGCATGGGTGGAAAGGCATGATTATTGCATCTGTGTGTGTCATGGTGTGCAATGGGTGGGGGACCGTGTACCCCAGTGCTGGCATTCCTGTGTGGGAGCTTGTGTGATGATGGTTTAGGGGGGTGTATGGGTATGTGCAGTGGGCATGCTTTAGTGATGAGTGTCCATGCGTTGTTGTTGCATGCAGGGCTTGGTGTTGGGATGTGTGGTTTGTGATATTGGTACATTTGTGAGGAGTTGGAGTGATAGGGGTGGGGGCGAGGGTGGGGGTATGTGATTGCAATGCAGGTAGGGTGGGGGATGTAATAGTTAAGATTTGACTTACCAGAGCCCATTCCTCCACCGACTCCTGCGAGGCCCTCAGGATGCAGAATCGGCAAGACCTGCTCCTCCCATGTTGTTAGTTGTGGGGGACGAGGTGGGGGTCCACCGCCAGTCCGCTGAACTGCCAGGTGGCGTTGTGAGACCACGGAACACACCTTCCCCAGTAGGTCGTTCCACCTCTTCCTGATGTCCTCCCGATTTCTTGGGTGTTGTCCCACTGCGTTGACCCTGTCGACTATTCTTCGCCATAGCTCCATCTTCCTTGCAATTGAGGTGTGCTGCACCTGTGATCCAAATAGCTGTGGCTCTACCCGGACGATTTCCTCCACCATGACCATGAGCTCCTCCTCCGAGAACCTGGGGTGTCTTTGCCGTGCCATGGGGTGGTGTAGGTGATGTGTGGGGTGGTGTGTGTGGTGATAAGTGTGGTGATATGTAGTGGTGTGTGGTGTTTTGTGCGTGGAAGTTGTGTGGGTGATGGTGTTGTGTGCCTGTGGATGCTAATTTGTTGATGGTGGTGTCTCTCTCTGGCCTTCTCTCTGTAATTGTGGTTGTAGGGGTTTGTGGGTGATGTGGGTGTGTGTTTTATATTGTATTGGGTGTGTGGGTGTGGTGTGTGTATGTGTATCAGGTGTGTGTATTTCGAATTGTCCAATGTGGTGGTGTTTTGGAGATGTGTGTGTATTTTGAGCGCGGCGGTGTGTACCGCCAGTGGAATACCGCGGTTGAAAGACCGCCGCGTGGATTCGTGTGTTGTGATAGTGTGGGCGTATTTCTGTTGGCGTGACGGTGGAGGTTTTGTTTTCGCCAGTTTATCACTGACCTTTGGTGTGGCAGACTTGTGTGGGTGTCTGAATTTTGTCGGATTCCGAGATGTGGGTCATAATAGCTGTGGCGGAATTCCGCGGCCGCGGCGGTGTGTTGGCGGTCTTCTGCACGGCGGTAAGCGGCTTTTACCGCCAATGTTGTAATGACCCCCAAAATGTTGACTACATTAATATTTCTAAAAATAAATACGCTTCATTACAAAACATGAAAAAACGCCATATTACAAACAAACTAAAAAAATATAAAAATTGTAACCAAATTATAAGAATTTTATGTTACCATAATAAACTTAAATCACCCAAAAAAACATACACACCATTACATCAAAATAATAATAAAACTATATTTACATGTACCAACATTTGAACACTAAATAAAAATATATATAAATAAATACATCCAAAATAAAATAGAAATGTCTATTCAATATTATACGATAGACACTAATTAGCATTCATGATAAAAGGCAATATCTGAAAAACAATCAAACTAGAGAAACACTAACCAATAAAAACAAACCATAAAGCAAAGGAGCCAATAAAATTATATTATCAATTAGAATAACAATATAAAAGGCATACAAAATGTGATTATTTGCTACACCAAAAACTACAAAAGCTGTAATAAGACAATACTCTGCAGGATTTTCCTAAAACAATCTGCAAACAAAGTGGCAAATAATATACAACTACCCTCTAAAGTAAGTAAAACATTAGGACCCTGTTATGTGTTTGGCAGTCTGAGGACCACCAAACCCATGGTGGCGGTCAGACCACCGCACTTCTAGTAGTCCGACCACCAAATTACGACCCTGGTGATTGGGCCTGACGCGGTGGCGGCTGTCGGAGTCATGGTCAGCCACAGCTGCGCTGAGTTTAGTGCCACTTTGCTGATTATGAGGCCCTTTCCGACAGCCTTTTCATTGCAGGGTCTCCACCATGAAAAGGCTGGCGGAAAGCCAATGCTGGGGGCCACAAGGGAGCCCCTGGACTGCCCATGTCCCGCCAGAAAGTTAGGATGTTTATTTACCTATATTAACAATGCTAAAGTCACAAATATTATTCTCAAAGTTAACTGATACATGTAAAGGAACAATATAGGCTGACTGATTTGGCGAATAAACCCATGTTTAACCTGTTTAGTGCGGGTGTCAGCCACTGGCCGATGCCCACACTACCTCCCTGGTGTGGGTCACGACCAGTGGCTGACACCAGGGAGGGGGGTTAAAAAATCCTCTGGTGTATCCAATTTTTTTAAAAAAACCCTCAGAGACACTGAAGATCTTCCGTGTCTCCTACCTCCCCCCTGCCCGCCTCTTTGTGACGTCAGCACGCCGCGAGGCACGCTGACGTCACAGTGTTGTTTTCTTCATCGCAGCAGAAAGCAGTCATAACATAGATATATCTATGGATATATATATATATATATATATATATATATATATATATTCATAGATGTATCTATGTAGATAGATATATATATATTTATAGATCACTTTTGTCAATGCATGTGTTGTTTCCCTGGGGGCTGCAGTCGGCCCCAGGAAAACCAGACCCACCCATAAAATATATATATATATATATATAGATATATATTTATATATATATATATATATATATAAATATATATATTTGCCGCCAGTTGTGTTGCAGTTGCAGCTTGCGTCTTCGAAGCAATGCACATACCTCAACTGATGCATTTCAACTGTAGCTTTTAGGCAGCAATAAAAAAGTCAACTAAGTCTTGTGATTATGTTTCTGCTACAAAAGAATCAGACTTTTGTCTAGTGTCAGTTTTAGTGCCATAAAGAAGCGCAGAAGGTTTATATGCCTACTGCAAAGAGCAAATCTGTATTTTATGTAAATAGCTGAGTACATTAGTAAAGTCAGCCATTACCTGCGCTATAATACAAATGAAATGTATGTGCAGGGTAGGGGGTGGCTATGGAGAGATGAAGGGCACTTTTGCTGGGTGGTAATGAGGGAATCCGAGACGGAGAACGTGGGAGCACCAGTAATGATTGTTGTACTGGGCGCAGGGGGTGCTAAAGACTGTGACGAATGGTATGTGACAAGGTGTTTTTTGAGTGTCTTGAAAGAACGTGCTGATTGAGGGAAGAAGTGCAGGTAAGGTGACCTCTACTATTGCACGTATCACACCCGCACCAGCACTTTTGTGACTGTCTACGTAGGCTAGTGTTTTAAAGCAACAGTTTAACCAGTGGCAGAGATGGCATCTTGTTGGATGACTGCTGCTGATACCGTCACTCAGGTTATAGAGGAGAGCTCTGGCAGGATCAGAGACTGAGACAGCAGATACTGAGTCAGCATCTGAGGGATAGGACAATGGCGCAGACTCTGGGAGTGATTCTTCAGTCGGAGGAGTCCCATTCGGTAACTCCTTTTCCAGTAATTATGAGGGAGGTGATGAGGACAGTCCTGCTGTCCCTTCGCAAGCACAGTCTGTGCAATGGGGCAATAGTGGGTTAGCCCAACCCAGAGAGCAGGTAAATGCGGCGGCAAGCACAGAGAGAGAGTGCTCTCTTGGGACCTCCCCAATTTAGTTCAGCCCCAAATTCCACCGCCCAAATTGTATTGTGGAGACATCAAAATGATCTATCTCAAAACAAACTGGTTTTGTAAGGCAGGCACCTGTGTTTTTGGTCCTGGGTTCAGCAGCCATATAGGGAAACATAATAAACCCAAACATTTCTGGAAACTAGCCCTCCAGGGGAGTCCACAAAGGTGTGATTTGTGTGGATTCCCCAAAGTTTTCTTACCCAGAATACCCTGCAAAGCTGAAATGTTGAATAAAAACGTGATTTTTCTTGCACTTCTGTCACACAAACTACAGGAATATGCTGGGATCCACAACATTCCTATCACCCAGTGATTCCTCACCTGTCCTGATAAAAACAATACCCCACTTGAGTGCCAGTACCTAGTGCCTGAGTCAGGAATGGATCACCCCAGGGTGAACAGTTGCCTCATGTAAGGACCAGCATTGACCGTTGTGTGATCTATTCCTGTGGCGGGCACTAGGCCCACCCACACAAGTGAGGTACCATTTTTATTGGGAGACTTGGGGGAGTGCTGGGTGGAAGGAAATTTGTGGCTCGTCTCAGATTCCAGACCTTTCTATCACCAAAATATGGGGGGAAAAGTGTTTTTTTCCCAAATATTGAGGTTTGCAAAGGATTCTGGGTACCAGAACCTGGTGAGATCCCCACAAGTCACCCCATCTTGGATTCCCCTATGTGTCTAGCTTTTGAAAATGCACAGGTTTGGTAGGTTTCCCTAGGTGCCGGCTGAGCTAGAGGCCAAAATTCATAGCTAGACACGTTGCAAAAAACAGCTCTGTTTTTTTCAAGACAATGTGATGGGTCCACATTGTGTTTTGTGGCATTTCCTGTCGCAGGCAAAAGGCCTACCCACACAAGTGAGGTACCATTTGTATCAGGAGACTTGGGGGAATGCTGGGTGGAAGGAAATTTGTGGCTCCTCTCAGATTCCAAAACATTCTGTCACCGAAATGTGAGGAAAAAGTGTTTTTTTGGTCAAATTGTGAGGTTTGCAAAGGATTCTGGGTAACAGAACCTGGCGAGAGCCCCACAAGTCAGCCCATCCCGGACTCCCCTAGGTGTCTAGTTTAAAAAAATGCACAGGTTTGGTAGGTTTCCCTGGGTGCCGACTGAGCTAGAGGCCAAAATCTACAGATAGGCACTTTGCAAAAAACATGTCAGATTTCAATGTAAAAATGTGATGTGTCCATGTTTGCTTTCCTGTCGCGAGCATTTGGCCTACCCATGCAAGTGAGGTACCATTTTTATTGGGAGACTTGGGGGAACACAGAATAGCATAACAGGTGTTATAGCCCCTTGTCTTTCTCTACATTTCTTCCTTCCAAATGTAAGACAGAGTGTAAAAAAGACGTCTTTTTGAGAAATGGCCTGTAATTCACATGCTACTATGGGCACCCCGGAATTTAGAGATGTGCAAATAACCACTGCTTCTCAACACCTTATCTTATGCCCATTTTGGAAATACAAAGGTTTTCTGGATACCTATTTTTCACTCTTTATAGTTCACCAAATGAATTGCTATATACCCGGTATAGAATGAAAACCCATTGCAAGGTGCAGCTCATTTATTGGCTCTGGGTACCTAGGGATCTTGATAAACCTACAAGCCCTATATATCCCTGCAACCAGAAGAGCCCAGAAAATGTAATGGTATATTGCTTTAAAAAATCTGACATTGCAGGAAAAAGTTACAGAGTAAAACGTGGAGAAAAATGGCTGTTTTTTTCAGCTCAATTTCACTATTTTTATTTTTATTTCAGCTGTAATTTTCTGTAGGAAAACCTTGTAGGTTATACACAAATGACCCCTTGCTGAATTCAGAATTTTGTCTACTTTTTAGAAATGCTTAGCTGTTGGGGATCCAGTACTGGTTTCACACCCATTCCTGTCACTAACTGGAAGGAGGCTTAAGGCATCAAAAATAGTGAAAATGGGGTATGTCCCAGTAAAATGGCAAAATTGTGTTGAAAAATGTGGTTTTCTGATTCAAGTCTGCCTGTTCCTGAAAGCTGGGAAGATGGTGATTTTAGCACCATAAACCCTTTGTTGATGTCATTTTCAGGGGAAAAAATCACAATCCTTCTTCGGCAGCCCTTTTTTCCCATTTTTTTAAAAAAACAATATTTTAGCTGTATGTTGGCTAATTTTTTGGTCTCCTCCAGGGGAACCCACAAACTCTGGGTACCTTTAGAATCCATAGGATGTTGGAAAAAAAGGATGAAAATTTGGTGTGGATAGCTTATGTGAACAAAAAGTTATGAAGGCCTAAGCGCGAACTACCCTAAATAGCCAGAAGAGGGCTCAGCACTGGGGCAAAAAGGCCCAGCAGCTAAGAGGTTAAGGGCCATATGTACGAACACTTTTTCCCATAGACACAGAATGGGTATAAACCTTTGCTACATCTCGCCCTAAGTGAAGTTGCAAATGTTATTTCAAAAGAGAAAACACATATTGATAATATTAGAATCTGAGCAAGAGAAATTGAGTACATTTAATTCAGCAAATAGAAAATCAATAACCATGCATGAATATGAGAGAAAAAAACCTCACTAACCACTAAGTTTCATGAGCATGTTGGGCTGCATGAAAAAGATTTAGTAATACAAATTAAAAAAACATCTAAACTATGGTGCTATCAAAAATAAGCAGCAGTTTGGTACATATTAAACAAAAGACAAAGAAATAGACTTTTCTCTCAATAATTACCTATCTTAATGGAGCAGCAAACTGTGTACTTCGTCAGAGTGACAGCAGCAACATCAGCATGTAGGCAGGAGCAGGAAAGGGGGATGGTTTAGAATTTGGACTAAAAGATCGCTAAACCATCAGATAATTCGTTCAGTATTGAAAAGACATAAAAACTCAGAAAATAATAAACACCAGCATGTCAGTAGACTATCTGGCAAAGTGTGCAATCATCTGCAAGCAGGTGAATAGAGAATCCCAAATTCCCAAATTACGAAAGACGACTGAAGAATGACTGATTCCCTAACGTTATATTAAATTTACTAAACTATATTAATTGGGCAAACTATCGTACAAGGGTAAAGGCGACCAATTAAAGTCATATCCGTTATGAAAGTTGTACAAAATGTTAGCATTGAAGACATCTATTGGTCGGTAAACATTTGACGACACTTGAACTGCACTGGCAGTCTCTAGAATGCTGTATTACGATGTATGTAGGCTGAACCGCCAACAGCCAAAACAAATGGCTGCCCAGGAGCTGCGCAGAGGCCTGCAATCTTGGCGGTGCGCACTCTGTCGCCGTCATGGCCGCATGGAACTGCCGAGCCCATTACAAAAACTCAACGTGGTGGCCTCCTTGCAGTGGTCAGCTAACAGCAGTTGACCGCAACGTACGCATTTAGCAAAGCAACCAACAAATGCCCATTGGATGGATTCAAAAACAACACAGCTGACATAAAGTGGTCCAGTGGACACACCTGCAAAACACACTATAAAACACACCCCTTCACAGACCATGATACTTTGCCTCTCCAGTGCAAGAAAGAGACTCGAGCCCAACGTTTTTCACATCTTTGACAGATAGGGAACCCCTTCTTTCACCATCCCATTCAACACCTTTCCCCACACGTTTGCTCATATACTCCATATATCACTTATTTTTAAGTAAGTCTCTGCCACCCACTTCATTTTACACCGATGTCACAATTCCCATCTTTCTGAAGATGAGTTGAGAGTCATGGTGGATGAAATCATAACAGTAGAGCCACAATTGTTTGAAGCCCAAGTCCAGCATACTCCTCTCAGTAGGAAAATGGAAATGTGGCAAAGGATAGTCAACAGAGTGAATGCTGTAGGTACCACCCTGTGCACAAAGGAGGACATAAGGAAGAGGTGGAATGACCTGAGGGGTAAGGTGCATTCCCTGGCCTCCGGGCAATAACATGGAGACCAATAAGATGAGTGGTTGTCCTCCCAGTGCCCCATTACAACTCTTTTACTGGGAGGAAAAGGTCTTGACCATCCTGCATCCTGAGGAATAGCTGGGGGAGTGGAATGTGGTAAGTTACAACATAAAAACTGTCACAAATCGTCAATGTCCTCAATGCTCACAGCTCAAATTTTGCACTGTGTTGTTCATCTACTTTCTCAACATGCAATACCCAGAGTTGCAGAGATGTAAGCTTGTCAATGTGCATTGTAGTGTATAACATCACATGCATCACTCCCCACTAAATTATATATGTTTGATTGGGGTCTGTAAGTGTTTCAACATCAAAAGATCATCCCAGGGCCCATGGTATGAGTCAACATGTAAACATATGGGCCAACCTAACTGCAGTGTGGCAACAGATATGTATGATTAAACATTTGTCAAATGGTGGGAAGTACATAGAGTGACATGACTACAACTACCAGGAGGCCCTGTTTCTGTACCCCTAACCAACAGACCTTCCTACACTTGTTCAAATACACTTGTGTGCTATCTCTCAAATGTTGCACCCTCCCCTGGGAGTTTAGCATTTGTGTGGTGTGCAGAGTCAGCAAGTGACATGACTACAACTACCAAGAGGCCCTGTTCTGTACCTCTAACCAACAGACCTTCCTGCACTTGTCCAAATACACCTGCGTGCCATTTCTTAAATGATATACCCTCCACGGGGAGTTTACCATTTGTGTAGTTTGCGGACATAGCAAGTGACATAACTACAACTACCAGGAGGCCATGTTTCTGTACCTCTAACCAACAGACCTTCCTGCACTTGTCCAAATACACCTGTGTGCCATATCTCAACGCCTCTTAACGTCAAAAGCAATGATGTTAATATGGTGCAAGGTGGCGCTAGGGGACTATAAATATGCCCCTAAATGCTTCATCAAATAGGTAGTGTCAGTTAACACATTGACTCAGCACAGCTCATATGATGGCTACAGCTACATATACCACAAAGTTGTGTGTTCCCCTGTAACTCACACAACTAGCCCTGGGAATGGTGAAATACACGTCTCCTCTCCTCTGTGTTGGCTTAGCTGTTTCTAAGATGTCATGTCCATTCCCTCATCTAAAGTGCAACAAATCACCACATCCAATGAGCTGCTTGACTCTAATAGTTTCTGCAAGCTTCACACATGTAATGTCAACAACTTCAATACCATGATAACATAACACAATCAACAACCCTACTACTTAAAGAGTGCCCAAGGTCTCTAGTTACAGTCACACAAAACCTTTGGATGTAGATTGCTCACTTCAACCAATAACAGTACACTCTATTTCTCAACAGGTCAAGCTGGCACAGTACTTGGACAGACATCCTACACTGACCAGACTCCCAACCCACCTCTGGATGAAACCCTGAGTGATGACGACAGTCCAGGACATGTGGACATGGATGACGGTCCTGGCTCATCTGGGCAGCCTGGTCAGATGGAAACAGTGAGGCTTACTGTGTCCACAGCAACACCTACTCCCAAGTTGCTTCAACATCACAGACAACAATATGCCCCCAACCTGTGTGCCTAGCACAGTTGCTATCATCTTGTGCCCCCCAGTCCTGGGCCCTGAGTTACAAATCAAATATCCTGACACTGAGGGTCCAGGACCCATTTGGAGTGGGCACCCTGTGCCAAGGGCAAAGGCAATGGGAGGGATGCTGTGGGCCAGCAGGGTGAGGCCACTGGGGCCACTCACGACCAGTATACCATCAGCCAAGTCTTGGGGGTCTATTATGAGTCCCAAGGCATAATGGGTCAGGCTCTAACCGAACTCTGGCAAATCAAGCAGCTGCAGAGGGACATGAGCAACATCTGGAGTTCCATAACTCCAACATGGGCACCCGAACAGGGGTGCTGAGGGACATCCATACAACCCTGAGCAGGGCTTTTCCCTCAATATTTGTCCCTTCCTGTGGGCCAACGACATCAAGCCCAAGTAATCTGCGGCAGAGATAGGAGGTGAGGCCCTGCCAGAGGACCAACCACCCTCAGACAGCCCTGTCTCTACAGCAGCTAAACCACCCTGTCCTCACAAGCGGGGACGTCCATGTAAAAATCTAGGAGGTGCGGATGTCAAGACACCCACCATGCCAGCCAGAAACCTCATCCTTAATATCCTCCTATGTGTATCACATATTTACTCGGTAGACTGATCCGGAACCCCATTCCATTTCTGATGGGAGGACTACTCTGGACTTTGGACTTCTGAGGGTGTGGCATTTACTCCAATGAATTCATTTACTATGACTGACCCCTTCACTTTTCATTTATGTTACTTTTTGCAACAAGTTTGTTTTTACTCTTAGCATTGTAATAAATTCACAAGTCATAAACTCATTGTCTGCTGTCGTACATTTCACATTTAGCAATGTAGATATGTAAGAACATGTGAACCATACAATGAAAAAACAACCAAGTTGTGGAAACAGGGATATGTTCCATGGACACAGTGTCCAGCTCAGGATTACAACCATTCCACCCAAACACATACATACAAGTGTCTTGTCCAAGAAGAACATTTCATACATTGTTTAGCTCAGAGGCTATCCATATGTCTGAAACATAGCAAATCATACATGATTGAATCATACTGGGTAAATTATCAAATTTACAGGTGCAGACCTTCAGACCATGGAAGGAAGGGATATAGCAGACATTGTCCTGTAGAATAGGTAAACATGAAATTGGTTGATGTCATCAGCTGGAGCCACATCACCTACCTCACGAAAGGAATCCAACATCATATAATGCAAAACTCAGACCGATGGCAGTACATAAGTTTCTGGTCACAGGATCATTACAATCCAGTGCTTCTGCACCTGATGGTATGACACAAACAAATGTCAGTGATGTGTCACAGGCACTTTGGCCTACAATTTTGAAACACAGGGAGATCTACTACAGTAGATACAAAAAGAGTGTTTAGCCAATGTGAAGGGAAACTAATATGAATTCAGCCTAGATCTAGATATTTTCTGACCACATGATGACACACATGATGCATCAAGGCCACCACACTACAAGTAACAAGTCCAATGGAGCCTTCCAAACTTCCATCCTATCACTGTGCAAGCTGTCTTGGCACAGGTTATGTACACCCAAAGTCTGTGACCTACACTCCAAGGAACAATCCATGTCCACTTCATACATCTGAACAGCATCATATACCTGCCAATGTCACAACTCGGAAATGTCCCAATAACGATGTCATGGTGAAGGTACCTGGAAAAACACAAAAACAAGCAGTATATTTAAGAAACCACACAAATGACACAATTCACATAACAAATGTCTGGAGAATACAGTTCATGTTATAAATCTCAGACAAACAAAGCAACATCTCCTAAATGTTAGTGTGTCAAAATCTTCCTCATCAGACACACTTTGCCAGTATTTGTCTATGCTTCAGAACTGTTAAAAAATATACTCCTGAGATCATCACAACCACAGTTAATTGTACAGGAAAGTCATGACATCTCATGACATTGTCACGATTTGCTTTTGGCTTACCGTCCAGGCCAGAGGAAGATGTGTGCGGCCTTGGTTCTTGCAAGTCCGGCTCTGGCCGAGGTAGGGGCGACCCCTTCCGGTAGCCACGGTGCTGCTGACAGCAATACGCCACCACAGTCCGTGCCCTCCAGAAGGAGTCCCAGAGGCAAAACCCCATAAGGAAAAAACCTCCAGACAGGAACTCCCTGGAACAAAGGGAGGACACAAGAAAAATCAGAACTTCAATGCCAGGAATAACACAGGAAGGACAGAGGAAAAACAGGAGCAAACACTGGCTTACAAATAGAAGACCAGTCAGAGCGTGACCACCACAGGAGAAGTGTTGCAAAGCAAAGAGAAGAAAAATCAATCCTCTTATATACACCTTGACAGGAAGTGACAAAGAGAAGACAAAAAACGGCCAAAAGGGGCTATAGAACCAGATAGGAAAGAAAACATAGTAAGAAGGAAATCAGATGCATGCAGGGAACAAGAAAAGAGACGGTATGCTGGGAGAGAAAGAAATATGGCTTCACCAGAAAGAAAGAGGAGAAAGTAGAAGGTCCTAGAAACTGGCACCAGGTAAGTGGAAGGGCTGAGGGTAGTCAGGGGCACCCCACAACAACACCCATGCCGCGCCCAACGTGCAGCGAGGACTGAAGCCCAATCCTGGGCCTGACCCCGCCGCAGCAGAGAGGACAGCCGCTCCACTGAGAGGTGCCACGGGCCCCCGTGACATGACAGTAGGACCCCCCCTGAGATCCCAGGTTTGTGAGGGAAAAGACAAAAAAAACGACGAACCAAGAGAGGGGCATGCACCGAAGACCTGTCCTCCCAGGAGCATTCACTCATAGGATAGCCCTTCCAATGGATGAGGTATTGAAGACGTCCACGGAAGTACCGAGAGTCACAGATCTCCTGGACCTCGTATTCAGACACATCATCAACCAATTGAGGAGAAGGACAGGAGAATTGTCTATGAAAAGGATCAGGTACATATGGTTTAAGCTGAGACACATGAAACAATGGATGTATTTTCCAAGTCTGAGGTAAACGAAGACGAACAGAAACGGGATTGACTTTTTGAAGAATCAGAAAAGGACCATAATACCGGGATTTGAACTTATTTTGGGATAATCGGAGAGGTAAAAATTTAGACGAAAGCCAGACCTTATCATTGATTTGATAAGACGGACCCTCATGCCGTCTCTTGTCAGCCATTCTTTTCATGTGTATTTTGGTGGCTTTGAGATTAGAATGTATGACATGTTGGATGGTGCGTAGTCGTCGAACAAACGTTGTGATAGCAGGAAGTGTAGCTGATTCTCTGAGTGTAACAGGAAAGGCCTTAGGATGGAACCCATAAGAGCAATAAAATGGAGAAACCTTCAAGGCACTATGCCCTGCATTGTTATATGAAAATTCGGCAAGTGGTAAGTACATGGACCAATTACTTTGCGTAGCAGTGCAGAAACTTCGTAGATACTGTTCAATGCCTTGATTTAGACGTTCTGTCTGTCCATAAGTCTGAGGATGAAAGTCCAATGAGAGAGCTACGTCGATGTTGAGTGTTCTACAGAATTATTTCCAAAAGCGTAAGATGTATTGGGAACCACAGTCTGAGACGATAACTTGAGGGAGGCCATGAAGCCGAAAGATCTCCTGAATAAAGATTTGACTTAATTCTTTTGCAGTGGGTAACAATTTATTGCAGTGAAATGAGCCAATTTAGTGAATTAGTCTACTGTCTCCATTATCACTAGATTCCCAGCTGAGGGAGGCAGAGAACACATGAAGTTAGTAGATACAGTGTGCTACGGAGCCGGTGGGACTGGTAAGGGATGGAGCAATCCTGCTGGTCTATTACAAGGTGTCTTTGCTTGTGCACAGATAGGACAAGTAGTCACATAGCTTTCAGTGTCAGCCTTAACAGTGGGCCACCAAAAGGAGCGAAGAAGGAGATCTTGGGTGGTTTTAATTGCGCAATGACCTGCGATTGGGGAATAGTGGCACATTCGTAGGGCCTCTGTTTGGACTGTTTTATTAGGCAGGAGCAATGATTTCTTGGGATAATAGTATTCCTTATCTTTACATAACTGTGGACGTAATTTATTCATTTCAGTTTTCTTGAGATTGGAATACTCAGATTTAACTTTGTCAAGAAAGGATTGTACTAACCCGATGATTTTATCAGGTTCAATTAGGTTTTGTTTAGTAGAATCACTACCTTCAGGTTAGTGTCGTGATAGGGCATCAGCCAAGATGTTTTGGTAACCAGGGATATACGTGATATAAAAGTCATATTGGCTGAAAAAGAAAGCCCATCGGGCTTGACGACTATTTTGACATTGAAAGTTTCTTAGACCCTACAAATTCCGGTGGTCTTTTCTCGCCTCAAAGGGTTCTTCGGATCACATTAAAAAATTGTCTCCATTCCGTACAAGCCATCTTCAAGGCGAGCAGTTCTCGTTCCAACACTGAATAATTACATTCAGAGTAGGGCTGTATGTGGGTAGAGTAAAATACGGAATGTTCTAACCCATCATCACTTTGTTTTTGCAGTAAAGCAGCCCCTATTGCTTTTTCTGAGGCATCCATGACAACAATGAATTGTTTGGTGGTATCTGGATGCTGTAAAATGGGAGCTTGAGTGAAGGCATATTTTAGTGCTTGGAATGCTGCTTCCGCATCTTTGGTCCAACAAAAACCTTTCCATAGATTTCCTTTCTTAAGAGTTTGCTTTATGTGACTTGTCTGCTGAGCGAAGTCAGCTTTGAATTGACGATAGAAAATGGCCAGTCCTAGAAAACACTGGGTATCTTTGATGGAGGAGGGGGATGGCCAATCCAGAATGGCTTGGACCTCGTCCGAGTCCATAGAAATCCCTACTTGGTTGATATGATACCCCAAGTACCTCACTTCAGTTTGATCAAATTCACATTTTTCTGGTTTGCAGAATAGATGATGTTGCCTAAGCATTTCTAGTACTTGGAGTACATGTTTAGTGTGTTGCTCTGGGTGAGTGGACAATATAAGAATATCATCTAAGTAGACAACCAATGTTTGGTGTAAAAGGTCAGAAAGGATAGCGTTGATGAATCTGTGAAATATAGAGGGAGCGTTAGTGAGCCTAAAGGGCATTACCCGATACTCAAAATGGTCAAAAGGAGTTCTGAAGGCAGTCTTCCATTCATCACCCTCTTGTATCCTTAAAAGATGGTAGGCTCCTCTAAGATCTAATTTTGTGAATCTTTTAGCTTCTCTGACGGCTTCTAGAATATCTTTAATGAGGAGCAGAGGATAGCAATCTTTAATAGTAATTTTACTTAATCGACGAAAGTCTATGCAAGGGCGCAAGTCCTTCTTCTTCTTGGGTATGATAAAGAGGCGAGCCCCTGCAGGAGAAGAGGAGAAGAGGAACGAGCAACCAGACCACTTTGTATATTCTCTTCTAGGTATTCTTGGAGAATCTTTTTCTCAGGCTCAGTGAGAGAATACATTCTCCCAAAGGGGACTGCACCTTTGGATTCTAAAGGAAAGGCACAATCATATTCTCTATGAGGTGGAAGTACTGGTTTATCAGGTTTTTGAAAGACGTCTGCATATTCCAGATAATGACTGGGTACTCTTTGAAGGAGGTTGATGGAACAGCTTACTTTAGGAGATGTTGATAACATTTTCTTCGGGGACCAATACGTTCCTGCTAAATAACAGTGCTGTTGACAAAATTGGGAGGACAGTTTCCCAGTTAATATAGGGATTATGCCGGATTAGCCATGAGATACCTAGAATCATGACGTGATTTGGGGAAGATATCAGATCGAAAGAAACATATTCCTGATGTTTCCTGAATTGTAAACACAAGGTGTTGGTGGTATTAGTAACAGGTCCAGAGGATAGAAGTGAACCATCCACTGTATGAACTTGCTCTGGTATGCCCTTGGGTACCCAAGGGATCTTTCTTTCAAAAACCCATGTTTCATCTAAGTAGATATCACTAGCCCCACTATCCAACAGGGCTAAAGCTCTTTCTTCTTGGCCATCTGCTAACTGTAAGGTGATAGGTAAAAGGAAAAGAGCTGTTATTTCTTCCCAGAAGGAACAAATGGAAGGTATCTCGGAATATCCTGTTCTCTCCCTTCTCACAGAGGATGGGAGTTGCGTTTCCCAATGGCCTTTCCGGACGAACTGGACAAGTATGAATTAGATGACCGGAAGCACTAACATAAAGACATATGGGGGTCATTACAACCCTGGCGGACGGTGTTAAAGATGCGGTAATACCGCAAACAGTCAGACGGACAAAAAAAGGGAATTATGACCCTGGCGGAAACCGCCAACAAAGACAGCCACTTTAACACTTCGCCCGCCACGGCGGTACAGACAAGCAGCACGGCGGTCACCGCCAACAGACAGGCGGGAGACAATGTACCGCCCACAGTATCACAACAGGCCAATCCGCCACCTTTTCCGGGGCGGATTCACCGTGGATAAAAACACGGCGGAAACAGCTATTGCTATGGGAAAACGCTCACCTTCTACACATCCCACGAGGAACGACGACTCCATGGACCCGGAACTCCAAATACTACCTGCCCTTGTCTTTCTGCTCCTTCACGACCAACAGCGACGTAGGTGCAGAAGATACCGGTGAGTAAAGCACCTACGACACGGGGGAGGAGGGAGGCAAAAGTTAGGGGGACACCCACCAAACACCCACTCCCCACCCTCGCATATTACAACATACACACCAATGCAGTCACAAAAATCACAGTAACAACCCACAATTCCCCCGGAAGAATGCAAAGACAATGCGAATTTCGGTCAAACTTTGTAATGTGCCAATATACATTTCATACAAAAATATACAAATATATGTATTCTAAAATCACTCTTATTTACATATATACAATCCGAGAAGTAGTGCTGATATGTACACAACAATGTCCGTGCACAAACAGTCCAAAAATGCATGGGCGAGGCCCATAATAGATACCTGACCAAAATCGGAGAGAACACTGCCGGGCATCAGATAGAAACACTACAGGCACCTCAGGGGGAAGGGAAGGGGGGGCACCTCAGCCACATGAATGCAAAGCCTGATCCACGACGGGGCTCCATGCCCATTGATGTATCCTGGGGAGTGCAAAGCCACAGTCTCTCAAGTCTCACAAGTGGGTGGGTTGCCCGCCGTCACATCCTGGGGAGTGCAGAGCCACAGTCTCTCAAGTCTCTACAGTGGGTGGGTTGCCCACTGTCACATCCTGGGGAGTGCAAAGCCACAGTCTCTCAAGTCTCTACAGTGGGTGGGTTGCCCACTGTCACATCCTGGGGAGTGCAAAGCCACAGTCTCTCAAGTCTCTACAGTGGGTGGGTTGCCCACTGTGCCATCCTGGGGAGTGCAAAGCCACAATCTCTCAAGTCTCTACAGTGGGTGGCTTGCCCACTGTTCAATCCTGGGGAGTGCAAAGCCACAGTCTCTCAAGTCTCTCCAGTGGGTGGGTTGCCCACTGTGCCATCCTGGGGAGTGCAAATACACAGACTCTCAAGTCTCTACAGTGGGTGGCTTGCCCACTGTTCAATCCTGGGGAGTGCAAAGCCACAGTCTCTCAAGTCTCTACAGTGGGTGGGTTGCCCACTGTCACATCCTGGGGAGTGCAAAGCCACAGTCTCTCAAGTCTCTACAGTGGGTGGCTTGCCCACTGTTCAATCCTGGGGAGTGCAAAGCCACAGTCTCTCAAGTTGATGCAGGTCCATACTGGTACTGGGGGGTGACTGGTGCCCAGACTGGATGAGTCTCCCAGTGAAAGGTAGTGTGCTGTCACTGTCCCAGCTGCACATGGGATAAGGATGCCGGATGTGGTGGGCCATTCATTCATACCCGGTGCATTGCCCTGTTCAGCGGTGCTATGGCATGGCGGTCTTTGCCCTGTTCAGCTGTACTTTGACATGTCGGTCTTTGCCCTGTTCAGCGGTGCTTTGACATGGCGGTTCAGGACTGTTCAGCGGTGCTTTGACATGGCGGTCTTTGCCCTCTTCAGCGGTGCTTTGACATGGTGGTCTTTGCCCTCTTCAGCGGTGCTTTGACATGGCGGTCTTTGCCCTCTTCAACGGTGCTTTGACATGGCGGTTCAGGACTGTTCAGCTGTGCTTTGACATGGCGGTTCAGGACTGTTCAGCGGTGCTTTGACATGGCGGTCTTTGCCCTGTTCAGCGGTGCTTTGACATGACGGGTCAGGACTGTTCAGCGGTGCTTTGACATGGCGGTCTTTGCCCTCTTCAGCGGTGCTTTGACATGGCGGTCTTTGCCCTCTTCAGCGGTGCTTTGACATGGCGGTTCAGGACTGTTCAGCGGTGCTTTGACATGGCGGTCTTTGCCCTGTTCAGCGGTGCTTTGACATGACGGGTCAGGACTGTTCAGCGGTGCTTTGACATGGCGGTCTTTGCCCTCTTCAGCGGTGCTTTGACATGGTGGTCTTTGCCCTCTTCAGCGGTGCTTTCACATGGCGGTTCAGGACTGTTCAGCGGTGCTTTGACATGGTGGTCTTTGCCCTCTTCAGCGGTGCTTTGACATGGCGGTCTTTGCCCTCTTTGGCGGTGCTTTGACATGGCGGTTCTGATACGGACACTGGTGTGTGGCATGACGATTTCCACACTGGACATTGGTGTGTGGCATGATGACCTCCATACTGGACATTGGTGTGTGGCATGACGATTTCCACACTGGACATTGGTGTGTGGCATGACGATCTCCATACTGGACATTGGTGTGTGGCATGACGATTTCCACACTGGACATTGGTGTGTGGCATGATGTTCCATCCTGGCCCCGCCTGGGCTGTGACTCCGGCGGTGGTCTCTGGACCAATGACGATACTTGAGCCCTCCTGGGCTGTGACTCTGGCTGTGGTCTCTGGACCAGTGACGATACTTGAGCCCGCCTGGGCTGTGACTCCGGCGGTGGTCTCTGGACCAGTTACGATACTTGAGCCCTCCTGGGATGTGACTCTGGCGGTGGTCTCTGGACCAGTGACGATACCTGAGCCCTCCTGGGCTGCGACTCTGGCGGTGGTCTCTGGACCAGTTACGATACTTGAGCCCTCCTGGGCTGTGACTCTGGCTGTGGTCTCTGTACCAGTGACGATACTTGAGCCCTCCTGGGCTGTGACTCTGGCGGTGGTCTCTGGACCAGTGGCGACGGTGCTGGCGGTTGTGTCTGGACCGCTGGAAATGATGGCGCACTTCTCCGCCGTGACACTCACAACAAGCTGGGCAGACTTCCTCTGGACCTTCCCCACCTTTTTTGGAGTTATAGCTGACTCACCAATCGCCTTCGATCCCATTTCACTTGTTGTCCCACCAGGAGTCTTGACACGGTCCCGTCGTCCACTCTCCAATTTCAGAGCCTTTACAGGGGGTGGGCTGCCAGTGCCTTGGCTCCAGGTCCTACTGCCTGCCCTGGTGGCCGGTGCACTCCAAAAACCTTGAACAGGCACCACTGGTCCTGGAGGCTTTTTGGCTGAGGCGCTACAACAGGACTGATGAATTGGAGAGAGGGGGGTGGGGGCAAAAAGGTCAATTTGACAGAGGGACAGTTTCTGACGAACACTGGGAAGGGTAGCTGGAGGGGGTCTGGGAGTGGAGGAAGAGGAGGTGGTTGTAGGAGGTGTCACTTTAGCTGTTTTGGTTGCAGGTGCAGGTACTGGAGGCTGTCGTGAGGTGGATGGATGTTGGGTGAGTGATTGCCGGCGTTTGGGTACTTTGGGAGGGGGTGTCACAGACACACTAGGAGAGGACACAGGGGACGTGTAAATGGCAGTGGAGGTGGTGAGTGCAGGTGAGCGGCGTGTGGTGCTGGGTGTCCTGGTGCGAGTCCTAGTGCCTGTAGATGTGGTGCATGCAGGTGTGTGTGTAGACGAGACTGGGAGGGAGGAGGGAGAAGAGGAGGAGGGGGACACAGTGGAGACAGTGGATGTTGCTGTGTCTGTATGGGTGTGATGCTTGTGTGAGTGCCTGTGGTGTGTGTGGTGCCTATGTTTGCTTGAGCTACTTGTGTGTGTTGACTTGTCTGCATGCTGGTCTGTAGGTGTGCTTGGGATGGGCTGGGATACAGGGGATTGGGTCTGGGTGGAGGAAGTTGGAGGGGGGAGGCTGGACAAAGGGACAATTGCTGCCATCAGTGCTGAGGCCAGAGATTGCAGGGTTCGCTGAAGGGCAGCCTGACCAGAATGAATGCCCTCCAGGAATGCATTACCGTGTTGCAACTCCCTTTCTACACCCTGGATGGCATTCACAATGGTAGACTGCCCAACAGTGAGTGACCTGAGGAGGTCAATGGCCTCCTCACTGAGGGCAGCAGGGGTGACTGGGGCAGGGCCTGAGGTGCCTGAGGCGAAGGTGATGCCCACCCTCCTGGGTGAGCGGGCACGGGGCAAACGCTGAGGGGCTGCTGGGAGGGCGGTGCTGGTAGGGGGGGTGGCGGCTGTACCTGTAGAAGTGGGGCGCACAGATGGTGCCGCCACCACAGGGGAGCTCACATTGGCGGATGAGTCTGTGTCGCTGGTTGGTGATCCGGTGGCCGACGTGAAGCTCCCCTCGCCCTCCGTCCCACTGGTGTATTCAGAGTCTGTGGTGTGGCCCTCCATGGCCATGTGGGATGCAGCTCCCTCGTGCTCCGGTGCCACTGTACCTCCGCCTGTTGATGCTGATGTACAAAAGGACAGGGAGAGCAGGAAAAGGGGGGGAGACAGAAGAAAGAGAGTTTTAGTGCATGGCATACCGCTACCGTTGGCGGACAAGACAGACGCAGCAGCCCCATGCACAACGCCGCGCTCCTGCCCTCTGCACATGCAATTTCATGGATATGGCCTAAATGGCAATGGTGGAAATCTGCGCACCTGGATGCCACAGGGGCAACTATACCTCAACTAGCTAATTTTCTGAGGTGGTGTAGCGTGCCACATGGCCTACATTACGGAGGGGCCTTGCCTAACTAACTCGCCCTGGCCTAGGGACACCCACAGCCCATCTCCCCCACCCAGACACCTCCACTGCACGCAAAGTCCGCAGAATGAGGTTGTACTCACCCCCTTGTGTCTGCTGTGATGTCCTTAAGTGCCCATCCAACTCCGGGTAGGCCACCGCCAGGATCCAGAACATCAGGGGGGTCATGGTACGATGGACACCCCTCCCACGTTGGGAGGCCATCCCCAGCTGAGCCTCCGCCGTCTTCTTGCTGCAGCGGCGAATGTCCTCCCATCTCTGTTTGGCCCCCAGGGTCCGGACCTCCTTGGCGATGGCACGCCAAATGTCCCTCTTCTGGTGGGCGCTGACCTACATGACATGCACAAGGGAAGAGGAACAGTCATTACCAATTGCACCATCAATGTGTGTGGCCCCCTCCATACTCTGACCATGTGGCCCATTTATTCCCATGCTTTACTGTAGTATGACTTCTGCCCCCTTCCCTCTTCCACCCAACCCTGTCCACCCAGGCCTAGGCCCTACAACATGCTCCCTGTGTACTAACCTGTTGGTCTGGAGGACCGTAGAGTAGCGTGTACTGGGGAAGGACCCCATCCACAAGTTTCTCCAACTCCTGTGCAGTGAAGGCAGGGGCCCTTTCCCCAGACGCAGCAGCCATCGTCGCTTCCAGACCGAGGTCACAGCAGCACAAGCAGTGTAGGTCCTCTCCTGTCGAAGGTCAGGTATCTAGTGATTGAAGAGATAGAAAATGGCGGTGACGTCCGCGGTGGTGAAGTCCGCGGCGGGCGCATCATCACCGCCGGCGCACCTGTTCATTGGCTCCTGGGACCCATAGGGTCCATTGTTAACCAATGCAGCTTTGCGCCACGCTCTACGACCCCCTACCGCGACGGTGTGCAACGCCAGCGCTGTTACCCCACAATCCCATTGTCCCACTTTAGAGGTCAGGCAGCCGCCATTTCAGGTGCCCACATGGATTCATTTTCAACTGCGTCACACATACTGAGGCCTACACTCAACACACATACAGGAAGGCTTTATTGTCTGGTGTAGTCTTGTGTGTGACTGTGGGTACATACCTGGAAGAATAGTGACTGTTTCTTCGCTGTTGTCCTTCGTAGGCACCGTCAGCTGGGACATATGAGAAGATGGCAGAATCCGCCGGTGTACCAACCGCTGGTGGACCTGTTGACAATGGAGGAGCGACATTTAATCGTGACCTACAGGTTTGACCGTGCCACAATCCAGGAACATGTGTACCCAGTTGGAGCCAGAGCTGATGTCACCAATCCGCCATCCGACTGGAATCCCCCCTGACGTGCAGGTGCTGTCAGTGCTCCATTTCCTTGCAAGTGGGTCATTTCAGACAACAGTGGCCATGGCATCAGGGATGTCCCAGACTATGTTTTCCAACGTGTTGTGCAGAGTGTTGTCTGCCCTGCTGAAACACGTAAGGAGATACATCATTTTCCCTGAGGTGGAGGATTTGCCTACAGTGAAAGGTGACTTCTATGCCCTTGGACATATCCCCAACGTCATAGGTGCCATTGATGGGACCCATGTAGTTCTGGTCCCCCCCGCAGGAGTGAACAGGTGTACAGGAACCGGAAGAGTTATCATTCCATGAATGTCCAGATGGTCTGTTTGGCAGACCAGTACATCTCCCAGGTAAATGCTATGTTCCCTGGCTCAGTGCATGACGCCTACATCCTGCACAATAGCAGCATCCCTGATATGATGGTTGAACTCCAGAGGCACCGTGTATGGCTATTGGGGGACTCTGGTTACCCCAACCTTTCCTGGCTATTGACCCCAGTGAGGAATCCCAGGACCAGGGCAGAGGAACGCTACAATGAGGCCCATGGGTGCACTAGGAGGGTTATCAAGCGCACCTTCGGCCTTCTTAAGGCCAGGTTCAGGTGCCTCCATATGACAGGTGGATCCCTATTCTACTCACCGAAGAAGGTGTGCGACATCATCATCGCCTGCTCCATGCTCCATATCTTGGCTTTGCGACGCCAGGTGCCTTTTCTGCAGGAGGATGATCCAGATGACGGTGTTGTAGCAGCTGTGGAGCCTGTGGAGCCTGTGGACAGTGATGAGGATGAATCTGAGGAAGACGAAAACGACAACAGGGAGTCAGTCATACAGCAATATTTCCAGTGACACACAGGTGAGAACTTTTTCTTTTTTTTACCATTACATTAACTTTCACACATCTACCTCTATCCTGTACCTCCATTTCACTCACTATTTGTTAACTGAGTTGTCCCCTTCCATTTCAGTTTCACAGATGTGGTAACCTACGTGTCAACTGTTGCATCCTTGAAGGGCTTGTAATGTGGGACATAGGTATGTTAGCCTTCCAATGGGTAACCCATTATGAAACTGTAATTTATAATACAGATTTACAAATCATAGACTGACTCAATTTTTTATTTGTGTTTGAAGGGTGTTTATTTAAGTGCAAAAAAATGAAGGGGGGTTGTAAAATGGTGATGGGTGATGGTGGAGGAATGTCCATGGCAGAGTCCAGTCTATTAGTCTCACAGGTACATTGCAGATCTGGGCATTGGAAGTGGAGCTGGGGCAGTTCCGATTTGGGAAGGGTAACAAAGTGGGACAGTGGGAGGACTATCAGGGTGGTCTTATTTCCTGGCGGGGGTCTTGCCATCTTGCTCTGTCCTGTTCCTGGATCTCAGGGCCCGCTTGCGTGGTGGTTGTCCGTCTGCAGGGGGTGGGGTGCTGGTGTGGTGGTCCTGTGGCGGGACGTCCTGTCCACTAGCGCCGGCGGAGGTGGTGGGCAGTTCGTCATCCTGGCTAGTGTCAGGGGCCCCTTGGAGTGCCACGGTGTCCCTCAAGGTCTTTTGAATGTCCGTCAGCACCCCTACGATGGTGCCCAGGGCGGAGCCGATGGTCCTGAGCTCCTCCCTGAACCCCAAATATTGTTCCTCCTGCAGACGCAGGGTCTCCTGCAACTTGTCCAGGACCGTGGCCATCGTCTCCTGGGAGTGGTGGTATGCTCCCATGATGGAGGAGAGGGCCTCGTTGAGAGTGGGTTCCCTTTGCCTGTCCTCCCTCTGTCGCACAGCAGCCCTCTCAGTTCCCCTATGTTCCTGGGCCTCCGTCCCCTGGACCGTGTGCCCACTACCACTGCCCCCAGGTCCCTGTTGTTGTTGGGGTGGTGGGTTAGCCTGGGTGCCCTGTAGTGGTGGACACACCGCTGATTGACCTGTCCTGGGTAGGGAGGTTTGGGCCCGCTGGGTGGGTGCTGTGCTGGTGTTACCAGAGGGTGGAAGCTTGGTGTTGGGCTGTGGCTGGGCAAGGGGAACCGATGGTCCGGGCTGGTCATCAGGATCCAGTAGGGCACAGCTGCTGTCGTCACTGTGGGCCCCTTCTGGGGGTGGAGTGGTGTTGCCTGGACCCTGTGGTGTGGTGACGTTCCTTCGGGTTCCTGCGGAGGTATAAGTACATGATTATTGCATGTGTGTGTTTCATGGTGTGCAATGGTTGGGTGTGCGTGAACCCCAGTGCAGGCATTCCTGTGGGGGGGCTTGTGTGCTGATGGTTGGGGGGTGTTCTGGGTCTGTGCAGTGGGCATGCTTTAGTGATGGGTGTCGATGCTTAGTTATGTCATGCAGGGCTTGGGGTTGGGATGGGTGGTTGGTGTCATGGGTAGATAGGTGAGGATTTGGGGTGATAGGGGAGGGTGTGATGGTGGGGGGGTGTGATATAATGCAGGTAGGGTGGGGTTTATGATAGTTAAGATTTGACTTACCAACGACTCCTCCGAGGCCCTCAGGATGCAAGATGGACAAGACTTGCTCCTCCCATGTTGTTAGTTGAGGGGGAGGAGTGGTGGTCCGCTGCCAGTCCGCTGTACCGCGATGTGGTTCCTGGATACCGTTGAACGCACCTTCCCCCGTAGGTCGTTCCACCTCTTCCTGATGTCCTCCCTATTTCTTGGGTGCTGTCCCACAGCGTTGACCCTGTCTACGATTCTTTGCCATAGCTCCATCTTCCTGGCTATTGATGTGTGCTGTACCTGTGAGCCAAATAGCTGTGGCTCTACCCGGAGGATTTCCTCCACCATGACCCTGAGCTCCTCCTCGGAGAAGCGGGGGTGTCTTTGGCATGACATGGGGTGGTGTGTGTGATGTGTGGGGTGGTGTATGTGTTGATGAGTGTGGTGAGTGTAGTGGTATGTGGTGTTTTGTGCTTGGATGTTGCGTGGGTGATGGTGTTGTGTGCCTCTGTGTGATGGGGTTGTCTGTTCTGTGCTATCTCTCTGGCCTTCGTTCGTGAATTGTGGTCGTGGGGGTTTGTGGGTGATGTGGGTGTGTGTTTTATATTGTGTTGGGTGTGTGGGAGTGGTGTGTGTATGTGTATCAGGTGTGTGTATTTCGAATTGTCCAATGTGGCGGTGTTTTGGAGATGTGTGTGTATTTTGAGCGCAGCGGTGTGTACCGCCAATGGAATACCGCGGCTGACAGACCGCTGCGTGGATTCGTGGGTCGTAATAGCATGGGCGTGTTTATGTTGGCTTGGAGGTGGAGGATTTGTTTCCGCATGTTTATCGCTGACCTTTGGTTAGGCGGTATTGTGTGGGTGTCTGAATTTCGGCGGATTCCGTGATGTGTGTCATAATAGCTGTGGCGGTCTACCGCGGCCGCGGCGGTGTATTGGCGCTCTACTGCACGGCGGTAAGCACCTTATACTGCCAATGTTGTAATGACCCCCATAGTCCCTTCCTTCGTCTAGTTTCACGCTCACTAGTCGATAAAGGTCCAGGAGCCATGTCAATTTGCATAGGTTCCTCATCTGTAGTTCCTCTAGTTTCAGGACGTGCCTCCTCAGAATGATGAGGAGGTGTATGTGAAGTTACTGAATGTGATGGCATACGATTCTTTTTCTTCTCTATCCTGCATTCGTTGAGACAGTATTCTATGGCGAGAGTCAAGTTGATCAGACTCTTGAGATCCTCCACTCCAGCAGAATGCACTAATTCGTCTTTGATCTCCTCCCGCAGACCTCTTAGATAAAGAGTAACATGGGTATGTTCTACCAAGGAGGTTTCTGCTGCCAGTTGCCTAAACCGTGTGAAGTATTATAAGACATCCTGACTCCCTTGGTGGATGTCACATAAGGCTTCTTCTTCTGAAGATTCAAGTCCAGGACGCTGAAACATTTGCTTAAAGGCAGCGATGAAGGCTAGAAAACTAGACAGACGGGACTCATTGGAGGTTACCAGAGGAGTTGCCCAGGCTAAGGCCGGGCCAGACATGGCACTGATTAGGTATCCGACCTTGCTCTTGTCATGCGTAGATTGTGACTGTCTAAACGCAAAATAAACTGTTAAGGCATCTAGGAATTCTCATAATTTGTTAGGATCCCCAGAAAAACGGGGTGTAGTGGCAGAGACGGTGGGAACATCAGTGGTCCTGGAGGTTAAGGCTTGTCGTAAGGCAGCGTTTTCGTTTTGTAGCAGTTGTAGTTCCTGGGCTTGTTGTTGGATATTCAGGAGCAATGTCTGACTTGTTTGTTCTGCGCTTGTCGAGGGATCCTCCATGTTACTGGACCACGACTGGAGTTTTGGGCATTGCAATCTGTCACGATTTGCCTTTGGCTTACTGTCCAGGTCAGAGGGAGATGGCGTGCAGCCTTGGCCGAGGTAGGGGCGACCCCTTCCAGGAGCCACGGTGCTGCTGACAGTAATACGCCACCACAGACCGTGCCCTCCAGAAGGAGTCCCAGAGCAAAGACTCCCTGGAACAAAAGGAGGACACAAGAAAAATCAGAACTTCAATGCCAGGAATAACACAGGAAGGGCAGAGGAAAAACAGGAGCAAAAACTGGATTACAAATAGAAGACCAGTCGGAGCGTGACCACCACAGGAAAAGTGTTGCAACACAAAGAGAAGAAAAATCAATCCCCTTATATACCCTTTGACAGGAAGTGAAAAACAGGAAGACGAAAAACGAACATCTTGGATTGGGAAGGGGCTATAGAACCAGATAGGAAAGACACCATAGTTAGCAGGAAATCATATGCATGCAGGGAACAAGAAAAGAGAAAGGTATGCTGGGAGAGAGAGAAATATGGTTTCACCGGAAAGAAAGAGGAGAAAGGAGAAGGCCCTAGAAACGGGCACCAGGTAAGTGGAAGGGCCGAGGGGGGGTCGCGGGCCCCCCACAACAACACCCACGCTGCGCACAACGCGCGGAGAGGACCAAATCCTGGGCCCGACCCCACAGCAGCAGAAAGGACAGCGCGTGGTCGGAAAAAAGGGCTGCAGCGGGCCCCAGAGCCTGTAAAACGGACCGCGGCACCCACAGTGGCTCAACCAGAAGGTGCTGCGGGCCCCCCCAGCATGACAGGCTTACTTACACTCATGAGAAGACACTGTTAATGAGATCTTGTCACAAGTCAGCTCCTTCCACTTCACCACTATCATCTTCATTTGGCATTTCTGGATTCTCACCCAGTGGTACCGCAGGCTGCCCCTCCTCTGGGATGCAAGGGATGTTTCTTCACAGGGCGATGTTATGGATCATGCAGCATGCCATGGTGATAAAACACACCTGCCCGGGTGAGTAGAGGAGGGCTCCCCTAGTCTTGCAAGATAGCAAAATCTGGCCTTCAGGAGCCCAAAAGCCTGCTCAACGGGCTGCTGTGTTCTTCCATGGGCCTCATTGAAGTGCACTTCTCATTGGGTAGTTATATTCCTCAGCAGGGTTAACATCCAAGGACGGTTGGTACATGGTGAGTCTCCTGTTCTGTAATGAGACATAAGTGCCACAATGAGTCGCACACTTCCTGATTGTAGCACCTGACATTGTATACACACGATCACAACAGATGTAACTTACCAACAAGCCAGGCCCTCTCTGGGTGCAGTTGTGACATCAGCCGGGGTATGGTGCTTTTCTGCATTACAAAGGAATCATGCGCTGAACGTTGGAAATGTACAGATCTGGCAAGCAGACAACTTGCACGTTGATCAAATCAAAGTGTTTTGTGTTGTCATAGACTTGTTCACTGGAATGCGGTGGCACCAATGCAATATGGGTGCCATCAATGGCTCCCACAATTGTGGGAGGCAACCAAATCCATAGAAGTCAACCTTCACGTTGTCTAAATCCTCACGTCTGGGGAATCTGATATTGCTGCAAATACGTTTTATCATTCCTGACAGCACATCTCTTAAAACACCACTGAACATAGGTTGTGACATACCGTCAGATATTGCCACTGTATATTGAAATGACCCTTTGGCCAGGAAGTGTAACACTGCTAGGAGTCTCACAATTAGTGGTATGCATGTTGAATTAGTGTTTTGAGGCATGAGATCACGCTCCAACTGGCAACATAAACCTTGGATTGTTTGCCTAATGAGACGGAACTGCTTTATGATGTCACGTTCTTCCATGGTCTGGAGGTCTGGAAATGTATGGTCGACTGGAGGTTGTCACATTCCCCCTCTCCCAGGGCACCTATTTGTGGAATGAAATGAGTTGGAGCATTAGTCACTGTGTCCAGACAAATATATCTGATGATTAAGAACAAAGCCATGAGACAAAACATTACAGACTGGAGATACATTACACCCATTACACATCAAAACTGTCTACTACTCAAGGCTACGATCCCCATGCTTTCTAGACATGTGTCTTCTACATATATCTGCACATAACACACTGATCTGCTCCTCTTGTGCCCCTTGATATTGTGAAGTATGTTCTGACCACCAAAAATATTGTCTCCGGCAGGGTACAGGGCACCGCGGTTCTATGGCATCTGTGACCAGCAATTCACTACACTGAAGGCTGTGTGGGAGAATCAAGGGACTTTTACATCTACTGAGATGTTACTACACATTAATAGACGTTGTTTAAAATTTTAAAGTCAACAAAACTGTAGTTTCAACTGCCAAAATTGCAGATGCCTGACCTCGTTCGTTGGACTTTAGAAACCTCCCTTCACTGGTGGAAGTCAACCGTGGCAGACACAAGCAGAGGCTGATGTTGTTGACTGTGGCAGTCACAGACCAATGGCTATGCCCATCGATTGTGTTGACCACATACATGGCGTACATGTACGCCGCAGTTTGGAAAATAACTCACTTGCCTCCTGACACTGCTGCCATCAACACCTCTACCACTTCAGCTGCTGTGTGCTGCCTCTAGGAGCAATCTTGCCAGCCTGCCTTCTCCACAAGGAGCTGGAGAAACTGGTTGAAGAGGCCCTTCCCCTGTATGGTCAGCTCTATAGCTCACCAGAGGATAAGGTAACCATCTCACATACATATTTGACTATGTTCAAAACCATCCTCTCCTTCGTCACAGGCTAAAACGTGCCTCTTAGTCCCAGTGAGTCATTTGGGTGCCTGTTGTAACAATCTGTGATCTATACATTGGATGTACAGGTTGTGGATTGTGGAGCACTGTAATCAGAGTATTTCAAATGACCATTGAGTTTTATGATATGTGATAATCCCAAAATACTCCTTCTGTTGCATTCAAATATCTATGTAAGTAAACTTTATAGCCAAACAATGATTTGTCTGGACATGGTAAATAACACTGTACATTTATTTGCATAACAGCATGAGCTGTGAATGTATGGTGTTTGAGTCAGTTAAGGATGTTGTTAGCAAAGTGTAAAGTCTCACAAATCATCCAGCCCAGATCAGGCCTTGGCAAACTGTGGTATGAGACCCATATAAAACTCACTGAGCCCTTCAGAGTGCTACACAACCCTGAACTTGCATATAGGATTCCCACAGGATACTATTGTCATGCATAGAAGTGATAGTAATGTTCTGTTCATGTGTGGTTCTGTATGCTTAGCCAGCAGACTGCAAGGCTGGTCAAAGTCTTTTCCGAGTAAGGGACATGGCAGAGGCTGGTACACAATAAATGTGGCTATGCAACTGAGGCACTCTGCCCACTCCCTGTAGAACTTCTGATCCTTGGATGTAGTCAAAGTGAGTTTTCTGAAGCAAGATTTGGCAGGTATGCTTTTACATTGACTACATTAGGAATGGGGACTGAGGTAACCACCTGACCTGGTACTTACCTCCATTGACCCTCATTGTCAATGTATGTCATTACCTCAAGACAGGACCCTTTCTCCCACATGTCTGTTGTCACCTTTCCAGAAGTCATGTTTGTACAGTACAGGCTTATTGCACTGTCGCGTAGGCTCTCATTATTCTAATGAAACTACAGGATTTTTGAGCAGCAGAATCGCCTGCGGTGTGGGAGACTGAGTCTAACCCACTGCGGGGGACACCTGCCGCTCCAATCCGGGTTTTGCTCCGGCTAACTAGCAGTGCCTCATCTCTACCAAAGGATAGTGATGATTGGGCAGCCGAGCGCATGACAAACAAATATTCTCAGGGAAGTCGTGGTCACTCAGGTTGCATCCAGTTCTCTCATTTACAATTGAGTCTCATTTATAAATGACAAACAGAAGCAGTATACGTTTCAATAATGAGTTTAATAAAACAACTGCATCTTAGATAGCAAAGCGGGAGCTGCAATAACCAGGACGACACAACATGACAGTATTAAAATTGTGACGAGAAGAGTGAAGCATCAAAACAAAGCTATCAGATTATCACTATGAGCGATCGACTATTTCCTATCTAGGTTATAATTGAGCACAACATGTTAAGCTCTAATTCTGCCTTTCAGGTTCCCCTGGGAAGACATCAACCCCCATACCTGAGCAAAGGCCTGTGGTCTGCGTTAGCATCTGTAGCGAAGCATTCAGCAATCAGCATACAGTCGTAGTTCCCTGGCTGGAATCTCCCTCTAACGTGTAAGGGACAAGAAAGTGTTAATGTAATAACACAGCCGATGTTCTGGGAAAATGTCCCTACGTAAAGATGTGTATTTTCTTTCACCGGCAATGTACCGAGCTGCAGCCTTGAATAAAGCACAGAGTGATCAAGAATGTCTTGTTTGAGAACAGAGTTCTGACCTAGGCAAAAACAGTTAGATAGGTGAAAATGAAACAAGATCGTAAAAATGGTTATTGTACTAATAATAAAGCAAGATCAATAAAATATATCTAGATTAAAGTGCACAGCGGCCTAGTGTATTAAAACAACATGCATGGAGCTATAACTAAAATGGCTACACAACAGCACAAGTGAAAAATCCGCAGTGCAGATAGTTGGTTGATGCAGTGGAGATCCTGACATGTGAAACACTAGCTTTGTTACATGCAAACAATCAGACTAAACATACCTTGGTATATTGAATGTCATCTCTGTAGGAGTGCCACATATGATAAGAGGTGTTTCCCGTGATACCAGTACATACCACACAAACCCACTCAGAATCAGGATAAGATTCCATTACGTAGAGCACATTTCCACACATCCACAGAGAAGAAGCTTTCAGTGACACCCATGCCTGCCCTTTCATTGTCACCTATGGTGTAGTCTGTACCATGGTAGTTGCCCGTATGGACCGTACACAGCGAATCAATCTGCCTGAATGTAAAGGTGTCTGTACAGTCATGCAAACTAGTTTAGCCTACATAAGGTCACAATGGTATATTTTGTTTCCTAGTGGCTCACATCACAGTACATGTTGCTTGGCCCTGGACTACAATATATCAGTGGCTTGCTTAGTCAGTGTAGGCCATGACCAGGTTTGTGGATAGTCAGCAGATGACTCCAAAAGTAAGTATTTATGTCCCTGTACTTATCACCATGCATGCTTCACACCTGTTGTGTGTTTAGAATTACAAAATGCTTGTGCTAGGTGTTCCAAAAAATCTGTGTTACACAACCAGCTACCCTAAAAACAGTGCAATTGTGACCTCTTCCATTTGCCTATTGCATCCATACAGCTCAATGCCCATCAGAAGCAAGGGATTTGGAGAGCCATCGCCCAGAAGGCGCGGACCCTGGGGGTCTATCTATGGCGGAGAGTCAACCATCGAAAAAGGTGGGAGGACCTGAGACGCTGGCCTGGAAGATCAAAGAGGTCCAGCTGGGGTTGTCCTCCCAATGTGTATGGGGCACACACCTGACCCTGGCCCTCCTGATTACCCGCATACTGACAGTGTCCTACCCTGAGCTTGATGGGCATTTGAGGGGAGCACAGCAGCTGCAGGGGGGTGAGTCCTGGGTAGATCCTTACCTGTTACATTGCCGAGTTCATGTGTTAGAGGCATCAATCTCCCCATGAATACTGGAGATGGCCAATATGCAATACACAAGATGAGTTATTATTTGTGTAGGTTGGTGCATGGTGATGTGCCTTGACTCTCTCCCTAGTGACCAGGGAAACAACAGGGTACAGCCCACTACCAATATACTCTCTTGAGCAAACACATGGTTGACTGCAGTGGTCAATCGTCTCATGTTGTTTCATGTTGTGGGTGTAATTTGTACCCAAAAGTCCAACATGAGTTAATAGATCACTGTAGTCAGCCATGTGTCTGCGCAAGAGAGTATATTGGCATCTATACCCAACAGGCCACTTGTCTTCAGTGTGTCAAGAGTGATGGTGCCTCACTACTATCTCTCATGTGGTGGTGGCCATTACACATATGACACAGCAGGCATTGTCTTTGTGTGCAGTCACTGAGCAATACTTTCCCCTGGTAAGTAGGGAATATAAAGTTAAATGAGTTGGGTACCATGAGTTGGCATCAGTTTTTGTGTCTACAAGTTAGCATGTGTACCTTGCACTTTTGTAGTATAATTTCTACTACTGTTTCATACATGATCCATCTCTCTTCATGGGATGATGTCTGATTCCATCATATATGTGTGCATGCACAATCTCTTGTTAAATAGTTTCATATGATGTGACTACAGACCATGTGGTACCACAGACAGGAGTGTGTCAACATTGTTTGTTGGGTCACACATACCCAAGCCCATTACTCTATGTCATTTATCATAACCAATTGAAGAAGCAATGAGGGACATGACAGGTAGACCTACAGTACTTAATCCCAATGTGCATATCCATGCCATTGAAGTTGAATCATTTGGTTAAGTGCTTTCCACATGTCAATTGTTGAAGGTTCATTACCTTACTTTTGACATACATCAATGAGTTTCATGCAGAAATGTTGGAATCCTATGTGAGTGTGTACACTCTGTAATCCAGTGGAATTTGCGTTTGCATGACATAAAGGTACAGAGATGTGCCTTCCAATTGAGAAACATGTTAAAGAATGTCTTCAGATTTTAGAGATTCCCTGAGCCACAACAACATTCAATGGATTATTGCCTTTTATGAAATGCAGTTTCAGAAGATTGTTCTCAGCAGTACCAATCGAAACAGTCGATTTCCCTAGGCCTGGCTGATTCATTGTGCTGTGGATATTTGTCAACAAATCTCCTAGAGATTTTGACCAGATTATCTCCAGTATACTATTTTTGTGCAAAATGTGTTACCTAGCAAAGCAACATTGGTACACCTCCATTACACTATTTTGACAATGTACATATTGTGAAATTTCCATTGTGACTTTTTACAGTGTGATTTAAGTGTTTCCATGTCACCTTCTTCGGTCTACTGTACATCCTACTGCAACATGACTGGATTGTTTCCCCATCATTTCATCATGATGTGGTATTGTGTGTATATAAACCTTTGCTGCCTGCAGGACCTTGTGTGGAATCTGTGAGAATGCCCTTGGCACTGCTATTATATTTAATGCCAACAGGTTAGTGAGGAGTGCTACAAGAGCCAAACCATTCAAGGTGACAAGGTCTCCTACTTGATCCATGGATATTGTGATTGGATAACTTCATTCATGCATATGAAATTGTCAGTTATTCTGTTTTTCGTGTGTGCAAATATTGACAGTTCATGTAGCATGCATGCATGTGGTGTTGCAAATGCTGGAGGCACTTTGGAGGACCTTGTGGCTGTGGGCTACTGTACATTATGGTAATTGTTTGTAATCAAAGCTGTTGTTCAAGTATGTTATGCCACATCGACTGACCCTATTTTTCTTTGTCCTTCCAGCATCATCACAGCCAAGAGGAGGAGACAGGGCCGACATCAGTGGAGAAGCAGCATGCCACAATACCTTCGGTCATGAGATTTCAGACACAGAGGGACCCAGTGGCCCAGAGGGTAAGAGAAGTGTCACAGAGGAGACAAGCTCCACATCATCTTCTTCTGAGACGATCTCCAGTGGACACTCCCTAGTGGTGGTGGAACACTCAGGACCTGCACGTGCTTCATCTTTGTCTGCCACCCCCAGTTCCATCTCCACCCTTCCTGTTGCTCCCTACCCAGTTGGCCGTGCCTGGTTTCCCAAGAGGGCATCCATCTCCTTTGTGCCAGGCACCTCATCCCCTGCCGCTTTTACCCCTGCTGCCCTGAGTGAGGAGGTTATTGATCTCCTGAGGAGCACCCCTATCAGCCAGACTGCCATTCTGAATGCCATACAGGTTCAGCTGCAATAGATAGTTGTGTACCTGGAAGGCATTCACAGTGCTATGTCTGGCCTTAAGAGATGTATTCAGGCTCTTGCATCCTCCCTCATAGCAGCCTTCCACCCTCCACAACCCTCCCCCCACCACCTTTCTCTTCCCCATCCAATTTCCCTATTCCCATACATATCCAAAGCACAGTCACACATACACAAACCCACCTCAACAGCCACAAGCAGCATACACAAACACCAACATCACAAGACTCACAAGCAAGCACTTAAGGGTCGCTCTTACCACTCACAGCCACCACAACATCCACCATATTCCCAGACACCACCCCAGCACCCACAGACACAACCACCACATCAACCGTACTCCCAGACACCACCTTGTAGTGTGGTTAGTTTTACATATACTTTGCACATTAGCTTCAGGCCTTAGGCCTTTGTGCACTTTGCCCTGAATGTATTTTATTCATTTGCTGACAGCTTAGAGCCTCTGTGCACTTTGCTCTAAATGCTTTTTATTAGGCTTTGTACTGTTATTTTTCAAATAGCCAGTTCTACGGTGTTGTTTTTTATTCATATCACACTGTTTTACCTACTTCAGCACTGGAGTTCTTCATAACATATTCACTCTGTGCTTCAGTCAAGGATACAGTCTGGTACATTGCCGAGAGACGTGGTAGGAGTTTAGATTTGGCATTCCTGCGTAGGGACATTTTGTGATCACGATGACATGTTAGTTATAAAATCACTTCCTTGTCCCAATAGATGAAGAGGGAGATTCCGACCAGAGACCCACAGCTAGACGCTGACTGCCTCGTTGCAGATGCTGAACCAGATCACAGGCCTTTGCTCAGGTATGAGGGCTTATGTCTCCCCGGTGATTCGGAAAGGCAAGCTAGAAGCTTAACATGCTGTGCTCTAAAAAGAACAAGCAGAGGGAGAGTAGAAACTGTTAGGCAATATGATAGCTTTGTTCTTATGTTTTACTCTCCTGGTGACTATTTCAATCCTACTATGTTGTATTGTTCTGGTTATTGCGGCTCACGCCTTATTATCTAAAATACAGTTGTTTTATTAAAACATCATATAAAACTTATACTGTCTTTGTCATTTGTATATGAGACCATATTGTAAATGAGAGAGTTGGTTTGGATCTGAGTGACCACGACTTCCCTGAGAAGTTCCAAAGATGTCATGCGCTCGGCTGCCTAATCATTTCTTCCCCGTGGGAGAAATGAGGCACTCCTAGTTAGCCGGAGCAAAAACCGGATTTAGGGTGACAGAGTTCCTTACACGTGGGTCAGACTCAGTCCCCCATACCGTTATCGATCCTGCTGCCTAGAAATCCAGTAGTCTCATTTAGGATAATGAGAGCCCACGCGACAACCTCAACACCCACAGACATAGCCACCACATCCACCATACTGCAGATTCCACCCCAATAGCCAAAGACATAGCAACCACATCCACAATACTCCCAGACACCACCCCAGCACCCAAAGACACAGCTACACATCAACCATATCCCAAGACACCACCGAACACCCATAAACACAACCCCCACCATACCCCAGACACCAATCCAACACCCACAGACACAGCCACCACATCCACCATGCCATCAGACACCCCCCACACCCACACAGACACATTCACCACTCCCACCATACCTTTCTAATCCACATCACAGTCCACCGAGAGACACAAATATCCACACTCACACACGCAACAGATGCCAACTAAACACAAATATATTTCACACACACACCAACAACACTCAAAGCCACACCTGACACAAGCACTTCATGAACCTCTCAACCCCTAATCCCTCCTGTACACCCTCCCCATTTCCCCAAAGAAAGGTTTATGTTTGCCTTTGCTCTTACCCCTGTGAACCCACCCACCTCTCAAAGCAAAAAAGGACCCCGACCACATCCCAACCCATCCCTTCCACATCCAGGTCCTCCCCTGTGACACCTGCCTCTCCTCTGGGCCCCACCATACTTCACCCACACCCAAGGAGAAGCTGACTCCTCCCAAAGTGAAGCCCACTCCTCCCAAGACCAAACACCCGAACCAAAAGCCGACCCCACCCAAGGGTGATCATTGAGGTGCTTGGAATGCCCACTAAATGCCCCTTCCTGTGGAGGTTTCTGTGGCATTGATCTGTGAGGCAAGTTGTGGGGCACAGCAGTGTGCTCAGCACACCTTTTACCAAGGGCTGGCCTTTGGCCTCTGCTCCATTTCTGGAGGCTTGTAAATAAAGTTAGTTGTTTGCTTTGCTGTACATTGGCCCTGCCATTACATTTCTACCTTTTTGATGTTCATGAATAATTTGTGAGGTATTACTACAGTTGGATTTGTTTTACAGTGGTTAACACAAGTCAAGGGAAAATGTTCTGTGGATGGTTGCGTGGGATGTGATTCAATTAGGGTGGCATTGCATTGGGCGTTGTTCCATATGGTAAGTATTTCTTATTGACATACTATTGGGTTACATTTCTCCCCTGATGTAGATTGAACATTTATTTAATGTGTGCAACCTAGAGGTTTGTTTGTCCACACATGAAGGGCTACCTTCCTATACAATTGAATGGACATGTGTCCATTTTAATGTGTGTACCTTAAACCTACTTTATCTAAATGTGTGGCCCATAATGTTACTGGGGTGTTTGCATTCTGGACTTACACATTTGCCACAAGGGCATGGCACTTAAATATGCTATTGGTTCTCCCTGACACTCACCATGCCACAGTTCCTGTGCAAATAGTGTTGCAGCCTCCCTGGGGTCCCTCTGATGCCGCCATGCCTATTCTGCAGGGACTGTTTACATTGTGTGCTTAGGATGTTTGTCACACAATTTATTCTGCATTCTCTTGCAATGTGGGTGATATGTGTGAGTCCATTACAAAGATTTTCCAGGGAGGGTGTGTTTGGGTTTGATGGCACATGCATACAGAAGTATGTGTTTTGTCACAGTAGACCATGGCATGTGTACAATATGAGGGTGTCACTTCAATTTGCAGGTGTGATATTGATATGGATTTACTGTTGTATGACACAATGTTATGAACACATCTCTATCCTTAAAACTGGGATGTGGACACATAATAAGTTGAGTGTAGCAATACAGTGTCAGTGACGTGGCCAAAGGGGGTGCCATGGGGCTGTGTTGGGACATATGTCGTATACATTTTCGAACCGGGGCACATAACATAAATTTGGGGCAGGGAGCACAACACACATACCAGGTCAATGGCAGCCAGTCAAGTTGCTGTCGAATTGGAGGAAACAAGTAGGTTTTTGTCTTACCATTGTTTGTGTCAACGACAATGTCGATTTTGTGTGCCATCGAGCAGCACATGCAGGGGCAGAACATGTACGATCGGCTCCAGGGTGGCACCAGATGTGTGAGGCTGTCTAGAGGTGAGTTTCAGCTTTAAATCCCTCTGTTTCCGCCAGCTCAAATGTGGTGGTTGGACCGCCATGGTCATGTCAGAAGGAAGCAACATTGTGATTTAGGACGGCAGTTGCACTGGAAGTCCCCCCCCCTATAGACATATTGGCCTATCTCACCAACACCTTGGAACCAGGGCGGTCTTTCATCTATGTAACCTCATGTATCATAATACAGAGATCGGACGGCTAACACTGTGGCATTCAGACTGCCGCCATCACCATGGTGGTCTCCAGACCGCCAAACCCGTAATCAAGCCTTAACTCCCCTAATGGACTACTTTGAAGACACTTGGGTTTGCAGACTGCAACACCCTGCTAGAATGTCTATAATAGAACCATGGTTCAAGAAGCCAAAACAAACATCACAGTCAAAGGATGACACAAGGCCTTCTGATCTCCACTAGGCAGAACCCAACTTGCACTTTACAAATTCATAGAAGCCCTACAAAAGAACAGTGTTACCAACAACTCGATTGAAAAAGTCTGTAACCCAAAATAAACATAAATTAACCCTAAAATTAGCAAACAAACCAAGAGAATGAAGGACATGTTACAAAGTAAACTAAAACTCTTTATTAACAACGAAGGAGTAGGGATGGGCAGAACTATTGGAATTTGACTCCTTTAAATTCTGAGGAGTTACATAAAAATTATACAAGATTCTGCAAAGTTCCACCAATGGGCAGAAAGTATGCAGGTCATGCTGCTCACGCTGTAATTCAAAGCCGGTAGCGTGAACAGCGCAGAAAAGTCAGTGCAAATGGCTCTATGCTCTGCGTAAGAGAATACAGCCATTTGGGGAAGGTGCTGAACACTAAAGGGGTTATATTTGCAATCTATATTCACATTGTTTACAGTAAAGAATACTTTGACACACTCTTACCTAACCTAATAAATGCTTCCAATATAATACAAACAGTACAAGTATCATATTAGATAAATATTAATCTAGACCATTACATTAACTATAGATCGCATTCAATATTATATATAACTAATTGAAAAATATTAAAATTACTACATAAAATTAACTCTAAATAAATGTAAAATTGAAAACATTATTTAATTTTGTATATTTAAAATGCCATGTATCAATTATAATACATCTAGAACATATCATGATTATGATACATAAATATGTAAATTATCTTCAAAATGACCTCATTTGTAATACTTAAAATAATTTTTGTCTATACAATATTAAAATAAACTTGTTATAAAACTTAATATTGCTTTTAATTTTTAAAGATACATTTATTTTAAGGCACGTTAATTACATGCTAAACCTAAAAATAAAGCATATCAAAATATTAAAATACATGGAAATATTATCTTTTGTAATGTAATTTTACATATTTTATACACAAATTATTTAAGAGAAAATTAAATTATTATTGATTCTAAAACAACAAATATTGTGAATACATTTAAAAAATAAAAATCTAAATTTGAAATGTAAATTTAAATATATGCAAATAAATATGTATTAAAAACTAATTTTATTGTAAAAATAATAAACTATACATTTGTGAATTAAAAATGATCATTCTATTAAATTCAATAAAACATGTCAAAAAGATTTCAAAAAATTCCAAAATTATTAAATCACATACACACAAATGTACATTTCTAATGCAAATGTGAAAGATAATTTGGACAAATATTTTTATTGAAAAAATACATGAATTTGAAAAATGTATAAAATTTAACTACAATTTTACATAAAAATAAATGAACGTTTACCTATTACATTTTTGTACCCAACCCTTTCCCTCTAAAAACTCAATATCCCTAACTATAACATGCCAAGATATACATTAATTAAAACTTTAATCAAATTTGTAGTAAAATACAGGTTTATGAATCTGAAGTTATCATATGGACATTTGGATGTTGTGTTTTTTTTAACAGGAAATCATTTTGGGCTCTTGTGCACCAATATTTTTAATTTTGATTTCCTTGATCTTTTGGGGTTTCCAGAAGCATTTCTATTTCTTTGTAACAATTTGTTCTGTTTTGTTATGGTTCCTTAAGACTTTGGATTACTTTGTTGGACTTAAAATGGACCTATTTTACTTTTGCATTTTTTGGGGGCTTTTTTTAAATTATTTTCCAGTTTTCATGATTTATATTTTGACTGCGTCTATACCGAGATTTGTCGTTACCAAAGTTGTTTCCAAGTTATTTATTTGGTGGGAAATTTAATAGTTTATCAGGTGTGCACATTTGATGTGATTTGTAGCTTTTATATTAGATTTTATGTACTGTATATATATTTTTTTATTCAATTTTATTTGTAATTTTGAGTTTTGTGGTTGCTGATGCTTACATTTTTAACTAATTAAAAAGCATATTAATTTTATCCATCAGTCTTCTATGCACTTCTAGTTATATATTTTTGAAGGATGTATAAAACAATTTTTTAGATAGAAAATAATTTGCTCAAAATGGTTTGGGGGTTTTCATTTGGTTTATTGGATACTCTGTAGGAAATCTATTTATTTTTAATAGAGTTTGGGCTGTTGATTCCAAGTAATGCACTCCTTTTTAGAGGTGGGCAGAATAATTCATTCCGCCTGTGGAATTAGCATAATGTGGTGACTCTGCATTACTCTGGTAAACACCTCAGAATTTTTTTCACAAAAGGCTCCAGATATGTGAGTGACATTTTGGCATCCCTAAGCAAAAATTTCCAATGTGAGCGGTCACGAGCGGTCATGGTCAGAGGGCTGCTTGGGTTGCCAGACTGCACCACCCTGCTAGAATGTCTATAACAGAACCATGGTTCAAGAAGCCAAAACAAACAACACAGTCAAAGGAGGACACAATGCCTTCTGATCTCCACTAGGCAGAACCCAATGTGCACTTTACAAATTCATAGAAGCCCTACAAAAGGCTTGAAAAACCCATGAAAAACATTATCTTCAAACGTAACCTAAACATCACAATCTATACATAACACATAGCATTACATAAAATAATACATTACTGCCAAACTCTACCTAAGCCTAACACAGAACACTATTAAAACATAACAGAAACTACAATTACACATTCCCCATAAAAAATGCAACACAATAACTATCATTTTCTAGTACTTCCTACATCCCTCATAGCATCAAAACCCTATAAAAACCTTTAAAAAGTTTTTGCCTAATCTGACAAAAAGCAGCACCTTCATGAAACTAACTTTCCAGGAAATTGAATTAAAATGACACAAACAGGCTCCAAAAGTTAAGCTAGTGGTGTTAAAACAAATGCCACTACTTGAGACAAAAAAATCTATTTGGCTATAGAGAGCAATGTTTAAAAATGTTTAAAATTTTAACAATGTGTACATTATGTAAACATGCCAATCAAAGTGAAATGAAAATACAAAACACTGATGTAAAAAATGAAACAACTACTAGAAAAAAAACAATGTAATATTATTTAGGATATACTTAAATCATATGCAAACACTGTTAACAAAAATGTATGTGAAACAACTGTATGTATGTAAAAACAAAAAATAAATTTACTACAATTGAGAAAATAAATGAAAATGTAGAAATGTACAAAATTGTTAAAATATTATCTGCATGTCTTATTCAATATTAAAAGTGTAGTAAATATTGTTTAAATAAAACATATTTTTTTTCTTGTGTGTACAAATATATGTAATTAAAAATGTATACATACACAATCATATACAGTAATTAAATGTTACAAAATATAAATAAAAATCAAAACTGTGTTATGAACCTTGATTAAACAATAAAAATATTAATTATGTATGTGAGAAATGTAATATCATGTCTAAACCATTTAATGGAATGCCATGTTACAGGGATTACTTTAACTACTCCTGCCCCAATCTAAACCATTTAAGTGAATGTACGGACACTAAAGAGGTTACATTTACTTTTTCCACTGCAATCTAAATCATTTGGGGAAGGTTTTTGATACTTAAGGTTTATTATTCACACTCAAATCTAAGCCATTTTGGGAAGGTGCTGAACACTAAAGGGGTTACATTTGCAATTTGTATTCACATTTTTTATAGTAAAAAAATACTTTGACACACGCTTACCTAACCTAATAAATGTTTCCAATATAATACAAACAGTACAAGTATCATATTAGATAGATATTAATCTAGAACATTACATTAACTATAGATTGCATTCAATGTTTTTTTTAACTAATTGAAAAATATTAAAATTACTACGTAAAATTAACATTAAATAAATGTAAACTTTAAAACATTATTTAATTTTGTATATTTAAAATGCCATGTATCAATTATAATACATCTAGAACATATCATGATTATGATACATAAATATGTAAATTAACTTAAAAATTACCTCATTTGTAATACTTAAAATAATTTTTAGCTATACAATATTAAAATAAACTTGTTATAAAACTTAATATTGCTTTTAATTTTTAAAGATAAATTTATTTTAAGACATGTTAATTACATGCCAAACCTAAAAATAAAACATATCAAAATATTAAAATACATGAAAATATTATCTTTTGTAATGTATTTTTACATATTTTACACACAAATTATTTAATAGAAAATTAAATTATTATTGATTCTGAAACAACAAAAAATATCATGAATACATTGAAAAAATAAAAATCTAAATTTGAAATGTAAATTTAAATATATGCGAATAAATATATATTAAAAACTAATTTTATTGTAAAAATATTAAACTATACATTTGTGAATTAAAAATTATCATTCTATTAAATTCTATAAAACATGTCAAAAAGATTTTTAAAAATTCCAAAATTATTAAATCACATACACACAAATACATTTCTAATACAAATGCGAAAGGTAATTTGGATAAATATTTTCATTGAAAAAAATAAAATTGAAAAATTACATGAATTAAAACTTTTTACAAAAATTAAACTACAATTTAACATACAAATACATGAACGTTTACCTATTATATTAATTTACCCAACCCTTTCCCTCTAAAAACCCAATATCCCCAACTATAACATGACAAGACATACATTAATGAAAATTTTAATCAAATTTGTAGTAAAATATTTTTGGAAAATTGTTTTAAATCACTACATTTTACAAAACATACTAACACAAAAATAATGTACAAGTAAAACAAAACATTACAAAAACTACTTCTAAATGAACCCATGAAAGACAAAATATACAACAATATTTTAAAAAACAATATGTTTCACAATATTAAAACAACACTTAAAATGATATTCTTAACTTTAATATTCCTGTCCTCAATACTTTTGACATCACAATACTCTTGACATGATATGTATGCATTACAAGATTTTTTATCCTCTATTTTGGCCAAGCACCACCCTATTGTGAAAAAATGATTTGGCATAGAATGCCTAACACTCAGTAGTTAACAGGTTTCCTTACAGCTTCCTTTGCTCTCCATTGATAGCCAGGCCAGAGCAGAAAGACACCACTCAGTAAAAATGTGTGATGAGCTAAGGGTAACACCCAGCAATGCAGTCAAGAAAGGAAGACCTTAAAGATCTGCAACAAGTCAGAGCTTATGAGGGAAGTCTATCATCAAGACAAAATAAGGTAGAAACAAGAATTGATGCTGAGTTTCAAGTTATGGGGGAAAATAGTTAAACTGTCCAGCTGAGAAAGGAAACATATTGCCTTAAGTTAATGAACATGGCAAGATCATATATTACAACCCCTAGGTGAAAAGAAATAAAGGAGGGCTGTGACTTCTAAATTGCAGTCTTTCAATTCAAACAAGTTCCAATGGTCAAGCTTGCAGAAGATATCTATTGAACTACTGTTGTATCTGAAAGTGCCTCTCCATAACTCACACTTGTATGTAGTTGAAAGTTTGACTTGAAGTGGATGACTTTTCAACTCAAATCCGTTAAGGCATCAGGAGGAAATAGGCAAAGAGTAATAGCAGAATCAATAGGGCCGATTACGAGTTTGGGGATGGAAACTCGCGACTGCCAAACTCCAGACGGGATGGTCACCACCATTATGACTTTCCCACTGGGCTGACTGGCAGAAACCGAGATTTCGGCCGGCCAGCCCAGTGGAAAAGTGATGACAGCATTGTCTCCGGCTCCTAATAGAGCCAGCGGCAATGCTGCGGCATGCAGGGAGCAAAAGCACCCATGAAATGCGCACTGTCTGCACAGCAGGCAGTGTGCATTTTAAGGGTGCTGGGCAGGAGGACCCATGCACTGCCCATGCCGTTGCCATAGGCAGTGCAGGGGCCCCTCTGATGCCTTCTGCACCTGTTCTCCACCAGCCTTTTCATGGCGGTGGCATCGCCAAAGTCAGCACCGCCCTGCTGATTACAAGCTGCACCCGCCCTCAGCCCATCGGGATCGAACATCCTGCGGTGGTGACGGCAGAAGGTTGGCTGGTCTGCCCGCCAACCTCGTAGGGCCTAATTATGAGTTCGGCAGACAGGAAACCCAGTCCGCCAAACTTCCAACGGGGAGGTTGCCGCCTTACTGGCTACCTCCCTACTAGGCCCATTATGACTCTCCCGCTGGGCTGATGGGCGGAAACCAAGGTTTTCGCTCGTCAGCCCAGCAGGAAAGTGGTAGCAGCATTGTTGCCGAATCGTAATTGAGCTGGCGGCCATGCTGCCGCCCACAGGAGGCACAGCACCCTCACAATGCTCACTGTCTGCACTGCAGAAAGTGAGCTTTGCGAGGGTGCGTGGTAGGAGGACCCCTGCACTGCCGATGCCAAGTGCATGGGCTGTTCAGGAGCCCCCTCTCTGGCCCTCTGCACCAGTCCTCTGCCAGCCTTTTCATGGCAAAAAACTGCCATGAAAAGGCTGGCAGAGAACCAGGTCATAATCAGAAGGGAGGCACTGCATGCAGCGCCGCCCTGGCTGATTGCGACCTGCACCTGCCATCAACCCATCGGGATCACCAATCCGGGCGGAGATGGTGGTATGATGGTAAAACTGCATGAAAAGGCTGGCAGAGGACCAGGTCATAATCGGAATGGAGGCACTGCATGCAGCGCCGCCCTGGCTGATTGCGACCTGCACCTGCCATCAACCCATCGGGATCACCAATATGGGCGGAGATGGTGGTACCCTGATAGACTGACTGCCAGGGTCGTAATCTGGTGGTCAGACTGCCAAAGCGGCAGCGGTACTGACAACCACCAAAAGTCTGTTGGTCTAGTGAATGCCAGACTCATGATCAGGCCCATAATGTGGCGGTCAGACCACATCAACCGCAGAGGTCTAACCAGCACCGCAGCATTGGCAGTCATCAGACCGCCAATGACGTAATAATCCAGGATGATCTGGCATATTCCCTAACAAATTCTTCATTCCTAAAATATTGTGTATGTGCCTCTTGAGAGTTTAGCTGACAGATGGAATTAAACAAAGACTTTGAGGTAGCATGAAAATGTGTGAAATCCTCCATTTACTAAGATACATGGCCTCATTTTGAGTTTGGTGGATGGGATAGCCTGTCTGCCAAATTCCCAACAGGGTGGCTGCCGCCTTAGTGGCGACCCCTCTGCGAGACCTATTAGGTGTTTCCCGCTAGGCTGACAGATGCAAACCGAGGTTTCCGCCCATCATCCTAGTGGGAAACGGGAGGCAGCATTGTCTTCAGCTCAAAATTGACCTGGTGGCAATGCTGTCACCTGCAGGGTGTTCCAGCTCCTTCATAATGATCACTGTCTGCACAGACAGTGAACATTGTGATGGTGCTGGGCATGGGGACCCCCGCAGTGCCCATGCAAAGAGCAGTGCTGCCCTGGCGGATTGCGACCTCCACCCGCGGTCAACCCGTTGCGATCACCGATCCTGGCAGACATGGCGGAACCCTGGTAGTCTGACCATCAGGGCCTTAATGTAGACGGACTGTCGCAGCAGTGGTGATCCTGACCGCCACCACAAGGCTGCCGGTCTTGAGATTTCCAGTCTCGTAATGAGGCCCAAAGTTATTTTTTTAACATTTTATTTAATTCACAGCAGAGCAGTAAAATAAAAGGTAATCATACAGTAGCACAGGCATCATCTGACAATTAATTAGGTTGAAAGCACATTATCAGGTACGTAACAGGGAATTTCCCAGAGAAGTACATAGAGACACATCATACTGCCCACGCTGCAATCAATAAATCAGTGCCAACCTCCTCAGTGTGATCCATTAATTAGCAGCTGTATGCACCGAATGAACACTTCAGCATAAATGAAATATTGTGAGACATGTCAGCTAGTGTCCAACATCGCCTGACAAGATCTAAATAGCCCCCAGAAGTCTCTTGGCCTTGTAACCAATGGCAGAGTGACTGCATAATTCCCAGCCCATTCTTCACATGGGTCCTCATTACGAGTATGGCAGTCTTTTGGTAAGACCACCACGGTAGCTGTCGCCAAAAGACCACCATATTGGCAGCAATCCGACCACCGTATTAAGAGTCACACTGAGAAATCCACCCCAAAATAGCCAATTTTCTGAAACTGTCAGGACACTGGAGGATGAAAAAGAGGTGGTTCCGCCACCAGCACCCCGACAAAATTCCACCCATCAAATTATGATCCACAAATTACAACAGCGGTTCTTCTATGGCCGAAAACCATTGGCGGTCCAAAACGTGCATGTCTCAACTCACTTCTGTCAGAACACAATACTACATTGGATAGTTTCAATATACCACACCTGACACACCTGACACACAGCCACACACCAATACACCTACTCACTGCAATATATAACACACCCCTCCACAACCCACAATCCTTTGAATCCAGAATGCCATACACATGCATTGAGTAGCCAAAAATATTAGATTTAGCTCTTGTACACTATAGGCACACTTACACATTTCACTTAGCACACACCCCACATCAGCACAACGATCACACTACACACATCAGTAGCACAGACAATCCACTACAACCATCTCCCATTCACATCACAGCACCTACACCTCACCATTTACTAAACACTACAGCCTTTAATTCACAACACCCCCACATGCCGTCTACACAACCACTACCATGTCCCCACAAAAACACCCACGGTTCACTGATGATGAGTTGAGGTTCATGGCGGATGAAATTGTAAGGATAGAGCCACACCTATTCGGAGCACAGGCCCAACAAACAACTATTGCCAGGAAAATGAAGTTGAGGCATAAAATAGTCAACAGGATCAATTCTGTACAAGGGAGGATATCAGGAAGAGGTGGAACAACCTCAGGGGGGAGGTACACTCCATGGGATCCAGGTATCAGCTAGGCGTACAGAATACTGGTGGTGGGACCCCACCTCCTCCCCCTACTTTCTCATCATGAGGGGAGAAGGCCTTTAACATCCTGCATCCTGCGGGCCTTACAGGAATACCTGGGGAACTGGAGTCTGGTAAGTACCCACAATATTAATTTCACACAAATGTCTTGTCCTGCATGCTCCCTCACCACCAAAACCCACCCTAATTAACTTTTTACCCACTGCACCTCTCTCCAATCACTAATGCCCCTCTCTGGCATGACACTTCTCCAAATACCTCAACTGACCTTATAGCCCTTGGAAATGGAACGTGAACTACTGGCTAATCCTATCACTACAACTCCCAGAATGCACTATCCCATCACTGTGAAAACCTGGAATGTGCACAAAATATCACATGATATGCATGTACAACTAATTTACTAGCTACACCATCTACATTGTTCCAGTGTGGAACAGCACATGGCAATGACAGCAATGCAATGCCTCACTCACAATAGCAACCAAAGCAAAACACAGCTATAGCCGAGTGACCATTCATAATGGCCACAGATCAAAGATCCTAAGCCAGAAATAGACTCACCTGGGTTAGAAAGTGAGACGGCTGAGTCGATGCACATGCAGTACATCCAGATACATTTCAATGTCCCTTGCATACTCAGATACAGGAACACCATTGTTCATTGTGCAGAAACAAAATGCCCACTTGGCTTCCATTGCAGGGGTACTGAGGGACATCAATACATCCCTGATTAGTTTTTCAAGACAACATCTAGGCCCTTCAACATCTGCAGCTGCTAGTAGAATGGATGCCCTGCCAGGGGAAGGGCATGCCTCAGACACCCCTCTCTTTGTAGCTGAAGAACCCCCCCCCACACTGTGTAAACGTGGATGTCCACCCAGACATCCAGTAGGAGCAGATGCCATAACCAAACTCACTGCCAGGAAGTGAACCTCTCCGATTAGTCCCCCTTCTGTGCCACAGATACACCCTGTAGACTGTTCTGTAATCTAACTCCATTTTCCCCCGGTACAAGGACACTGGACTTGTGTTACCAACTGGTGTGGCAGATACCCTGATGAATTCATCCACTATGACTTCACCCATCACTTTTATGTTCATTTATTGCCTTTCATTGCTGTAGAATATCTTTTGATATGCACAATAAATCACACTTAAACACGGGGTTTGTGTATGTGTCTTTTATCATCCATGTACAATAGGTATGCATGCCAACTCTGGTCTGGTCACATCCCTCTGTATTGTACAGACATTGTAATGGGCATCAAATGGGGACTCCATCAGCAGGAGACTAATTACAACAGACATGTTACAGGACAGATGTCAAAGATGTTGAAATCCACCTATACACACATTTATAGGTAGAATTGTAAACAGCACATAGAGCTTGACTGAAAGTACCACCAGGAAGTATGTTAAGGTGTCATACAATGCAAAAACACAGGATAAAGAAGTCAGGGTCATGGTAATTGCCTACAAGACAAGGGCACAAAGTGATAGGTCCCCTGTTTAACCTGATATAGCCTCATCACATACCCATACCATAGCTTTAAAATCACATATCACATGGAACATACAAAGATGATAACTGAGGTACCCAGTATTGAAACCTTTCTCTTGCATTTGTCCCACACCTGTAGGATTGTCACTCTCCTATGTCAGTCTACAGTGTTATGCACTTTGGTCTGCGAAGTAACAACACAATGACAGCTAAGTCCTAGATCACAAACTACTGCACCCAGGCAAGAGGCTATTATCCAACCTTTATACGTGTGCCAGACAATTTTTCGGACACATAAAACACCATTTGACAGCCTCCTGTACCCAACAAGTGAAAGATGTGGTAAAAACCTTTTCCACCCCAGTGTTATGACGGTATAACAATCTTGGTTACACCCCATTTAAACAACACTGATATTACCAGGTTTCAGTCATGTACACTTCTCATGTCTGCCAGCAGTTCCCATCTGCTTCTGACACAGTATTTCTTAAGCCAAAGTTGCTGAGCCAAACAGGATCTAGGCAAATCTGTGAGTGAAAGGGAAAAAGGATAGGGCATGGCAGAAAACATTTCTCACATCAGAGAAGTAATTTCCAGAGGAGTAATTTGCATCTGCTGTTACAATACATGAGACTGTAGACCACTCTGTCCTGTATACAATATACACTTCAGTCTGCATTCACAACTCACTCATAGGCATTGGAGCTCACTACACCCCTACAGATGATGCAACAAAAGAAGGTGACCTGCTAGCCATCTACATCTGGTTGTACAATTACATCACAACAATAAGTCTACTTCACATACCTGTCAGTCAGTTGAAGTACTGATAAATGAGATATGCCCTATAGTCTCCTGCTTCATCTTCCTCTGGCTCTTCATCACTTGGCATATCAGCATTTCCACCCACAGGTTCAGCTGCCTCCCCCTCATCTGGTATCAATGGTATCTGACATATCTGGGCTAGATTGTGGAGCATGCAACAAGCAACTATTATTTGACATACCTTGTGGGGTGAGTAGAGGAGGGCTCCTTCAGATAAGTCCACACACCTAAATCTTGCCTTCAGGTGCCTAAATGTCCACTCAACTACACGACTTGTCCTCCCATGGCTCTCATTGTAGTGGACTTCCTCTGGCGTGGTTGGCTACCTCACTGGTGTCAACCGCCAAGGATGTTTCGGATAGCCGTAGTCACCTGTGAACACAATGGTAGAACAATAAAAACATGTATGTGGGACATGCAATACTGTGATGGCAGGAGACATAAATCGCAAACACACATTTCAATGGTAACTTACCAACCAGCCAGGGTCTCTCTGTGTAGGAGCGTATAATTAGCAGTGGGATATTGCTGTTTTGCATGAAGAAGGAATCATGGACTGAACCTGGATACCTAACTGTGACTTGTGAGATGTACTGGCCTGCCAGACACACCACCCGAACGATAATTGAGTGGTAGTTGTTCCTGTTCCTACATACCTGTTCATTGACACTGGGAGGGACTAAGGCTACATGGGTGCCATCAATGGCTCCAAACACATGTGGAATGTGTCCCATATCATATAAGTCTGCCTTCACATAGGCCAAATCCGCTTGATGGGGAAACCTGATGTAGCTGTCCAGGTATTTCAACAATGCACACAATACACCCTTCAAAACCAGACTGAAAATGGGCTGAGACATACCTGCTGTTAGAGTCACTGTATTCTGAAAGGAGCCTGTGGCTAGGAAGTGTAGCACTGACAAGACTTGAACGATGGGAGGTATGCAATAAGGATTGCAAATGGCTGGCATCAAATCAGCCTCTAACTGATTACAAGGAACCATGATGGTATGACGATTCAAATGATATGTATGTATACCATGTCTTTCCTCCATGGTGTGCAGGTCTACTAGTGGACGGTACACTGGCGGTTGTCTTACTCTCCTCATGGAAGGGTAACTATGTGAAAACATGTAAACATAGTATGTAAAATGCAGAATGCACACATCATGTACAGCTAATTACATTCCTCGCACTTAACAGCTGTAGAGGACGGCTACTACATCTGACATATACAATACAGCACATAGCTATGCATCCGATTACATCCATCTTGGTGCACATTGCCTACTATAACAATGGGATTGAATTTATTAAATGAAATGACACTGTCAATGCGTATAAGACTAATCTGTTATACATGATTCACACATATTGGTGGACGTAATCAACATTTTCCTGACAAATAGGAACCTCAGAGTAGCTGTACATATCTATCACCACATGTCCTTCAACAACACAGCATTTACAGCACAAATACACAAAAAGCCACCTAAACATGAGAACAGTACTTACAGATGTACAGCACATTATGGAGTAAAGTTAATGATGCAGATTATGAAACACTTACATACATGAAATGTGCTCAAAATGGCAGCAACCTGGCCTACTGTACTTGACAGGTGGAAGTGACCTAAGTCCACCTGCGGAAGTCGTCGTGACCGTAGGCGGTCACAACCACAGTGTAATTTGCCATTGGAACACATTGCTGCCTTTGGCAGACTTGGGCCACTGGCGATGTCCGCAGGTGGTGACGGTAATGTATGTGGCGGCCATCCCCACCATCTTTTGCAGTATTGCTCACTTGACTGCTGCCAGCTCGACCTCGACAACCTGAGCTGCTGTGTACTGCCTCTGGGAGCCATCATGCCACGTCCTAAAGGCGATAGGGCCCCTTCCTTCACCCCTGAAGAGCCGGAGACCCGAGTGGAGGAGGTCCTACCCCTGTATGACAGCTATGTGGTCCACCAAAGAAGCAGGTGAGTCCAATGTCATGTGATAGGTGAGCTGTTTGACGGTGTACCATTAATGTAAATTAGTGAAGGTGTTGATGCATGCAGATGGTATATTGTGAAGGCGTGTGAGCTGAGAGGATGGGAATGTGTGCCAACTTGCTGTGACTGATGGAAGGGTGCATGTGTTCATGACTTTCTCCTTTTGTCTGTGTCATCTATGCAGGTCAACGCCCATCAGAAGAAGAGGATTTGGCGTGCCATCGCCAAGCAAGTGCAGACTCTGGGGTCCACAGACGGTGAAGCACCCATGCAGGAAGTGGTGGGAGTACCTGAGACGCTGGGCCCGGAAGACTGCAGAGGCCCAGCTGGGGATGTCCTCCCATTGAAGGAGGGATGCTTATCGGACCTTGACCCCCCCCCCCCCAAAGTCCCACTTTTTGGCAGTGGCCTAAACTGAGGTGGATGGGCATTTGAGGGCAGCACAGCAGCCACAATAGTGTAAGTACTCCCAGAACCCATGTACTTTCCTCTGATAGCTTGGTATATGTTGTCTCATTATTGCAGCTGTGATGATGTTGTAGGTGATACAGGTATGTTGACTACTGGGAATACATGGTACTCCAGTTGCTGATATACAGACAGCGATATGACCTTTGTATTGTGCATGGAAACATGTTGATCACCTGTGTCCAGCAAAATGTATGACTGCATGTGGAGATGCACATTTGACTGAGCCATAAGTGTGGCTCTACTCAGCCATTTATGTTTGTTAGCTGCTGTGTCATCCTTTCCACCTATTGTCCCCAGGTCCATTCATCCAAATGGTGTATTATGTAGCTCTACGGTATCAGAGTACTCCTATTTCAATGGATCTGCTCTTTGTGAAAAATTGGGTCTAACAGATTAGTTACAGGGCCTAGTAATCCTGTGTCCTGAAATAGTTGGAGACTTCATGTGAGCCTGACATCTACATTAGGCTTTTGGTATGGTCAATTTATTACTGTCCCTATAAGGTTTGAGGAGGTGTTCCCATTTGTTACGACTCTGTTGTCCCATTTCTAGGGGGCGCTGAAAGAGGACTATCGGAAGCCTGGGAATCATCTTGAACACTTATCTAGAGTCCCTTGTTTCTCTTTTTGCCATGGTATGCTTTTGTACTATTACATTTGCTTCCTGGGACTGCAAATCTCATAATACACAGCATGGTAGTCAGGACAGTCTGGATTCTGTTTGACATTGTTTTCTATGGGAGAAATCCAGTTGCTCCTTTTCACCGGATCCTCTCCTCCAGGACCTGCGAGTGTCTGAAACTACACACACCTGAGACCTCTCCTGTACAGCCCAGTCATGTGATTCCACCTGGGGTTTTCTGCAGCTTGGAACTGCTTATAAGCAGCCATTTCCTCAAGATCCCCGTCGTGCATTGGAGTTCGATTCCTTTGTGTTACAGACCCCTTATTGGATGGTGTTCCAGTCTTGTTCCTGTTCTGTTCCAGTTTGAACCTGTTTCCTTTTTCTCTGCCCTGCTCCTGATTGTTCCATCCAGACTCTGCTCCCTATCTCTTAGCCTTGTACCTGTTTGTTTCTTCCAGAGCCTGCTCCCTGTTTCTCTGTCCTGTTCCTGCCTTGTTTCAGCCTGAACCTGCTCTCTGTTTCCCAGTCCTATTTACTGCTTATTTCCTACTTCCTGTATTCCAGCCCTGTCCTTGCCTGTTCCAGCCAGAGCCTGCTCCCTGTTTCCCAGTCCGGTCTCTGTTTGTTCAAGCCAGAAGTTTGAGCCCTGTTTTCCAGTCCTAGTCCTGCCTTTGCTTCAGCCTGAGCCTGTTCCCGGTTCCTGCCTCTGTCTCTTAGTTTATCCCTTCTGTTTCTGTTTCCTCTCTGTATTCATGTCTGGTAAGTGTTCTATCAGTCTTCACCAATGTATAAGTGTCCTCCTTTGTACTGGGGTTGGCTCCTGGTTTCCAGGAGGCAATTCCAGCCCCCATCCTTGTCTAGTTTTATACGTTGTCTTTCGTGCCTCTCAGTGACAGTGTGTTATTGCTGTTTTCTCAGGAATCGCCACTGTGTTTCCAGCTGGACCCACAAGAGCGTGTCCTGTGTATGTAAGTACTATCCTTGTTTGTGCTCTAGGGTCCAGAGACAAAATCACTTCTGCTGCCTCCTTTCTATGGGGCTGGCAGGGTGACTATCTATAAGAGCAAACTGCACAGAGGCATTGACATTCCCTGTCACTGTGGCAGATTCTGCACCTTACTCTGTGTACAACCCCAGCGCGTTTGTCCATTAGTAATCCATTTCCTGTTTGTTCACACAAGGGTTGCTCTGCTTTTACTTTCCTGTCTCCTGTGCCTGTCCATAGCTGTCCTTTCAGTGTATGCCTTTAGCTGCTCTTCTGCCCCAGCACACTACCTCTTTAGGATATTCGGTGACCTCAAGGGGTGTCCTGCCCAGAGTCCTGATCAGACCCGCCTGAATCCGGTACACCATTGTCATGTCATATTCATACAATGAGGTATGCAAAGTTTGAAAACAGCTCCCAAAACGGGGTACTCATGTTGTCTGTTAGCCACTAGAATTTCTTGGCAGTACATTGATATGTGTACAAATAACTTGTGTCCCAATGCATTTGTTGTAGAGAAGGTAAGTGGCTAGGTTGCTTAACCCTTTGCCCATGTGTACTGTCCATGCTAGATAGGCCAATGCCATACGTATATGACTGCTGCATATGCTACTTGTTGCTTGCATCATGACTCAATTGATACTTCGTGTCCTGATCATATATTGTAGGCTATTTTTTCCCAGACTTACCTTAGCTGGTCTGAGGATGCTTGGACAGTATGATTTTGGCTCTGCTCAGATTAGCCTGATTTAATGATGTAGCAGATGTTCCATATCACATGCACCTGTTGGTGTTGTGGGTTATGTTGTCAATAAAATAGCTTTCGTCTAGGTGCATGTGTCATTCATGGGTACATTGGATTTCAGTTGTGTAAGTGTTTAGTCAGAACTTAGGTAGTGAGAATCACATGTCAGGATAGCTATAAGTGATGTAGTTGTACTCATGTTGTAATGTAGAGGCTCTGAATCAGCATGTCAGGTGGCATGTTATGAGCCCTCCTAGCACATTGTATGCTGTCCATAGTTTTGTTGCTGTATCTGTGCTCCCTGTGAATGTCTGTGGACGTATCATGTGTTCTAGGTAGCCCCCAATTGCAATACATGGAGTTGTTGTGTATATGACAATGTATCTGAATAGTAAGTGTAGAAATTCCTGAAAAATATTTTATTAGTATTTAGTTAGATGTTTCCCAGACATGGAATGTTAAATTGTGATGGCCACTGTATGGGATTTCCCATTGTAGTGTATAAATCAGTGACTGTTGCCATTGTGTGAGTTATGAACTGAATGATCAGCTAGGCATGCGGTTGGAAGGCAAGGTGCTGTTTCGTATGTGAAGTGGAACATGACTTTTGTTGATGGACTGGGCAGGTATGGAGTAGGATTAGGCATGATGTTGTGTTATCTGTCACCTGCATTTTCTTAGACTGATATGATGATGGACAGTGATACGCTGGATGGGGATGAAAGTTTTTCTTTAGCCAGGTCATGATGTGCATGGTGCCTTAGAGATACATGTGATTTGATGGTATGGTCAAGTAGTGCTCAAATAGTTTGCTTATGTTGTCGGTGAAACAGATGACAAATGGGGAAGTTGGAAGTATCATCTTTTGACATGATGTAGGCTCTGAAGGTGTTTTTTAACTGGGACTTTCCTAGCAGGAGATGTATACCTACTGATGCGCATGTTATAATGTGTGTGTGAGAAGAATGTGATGACCCTCTCTCTCCCTCTCTCTTTGTGTGCATCAGCATTGGCAGGTGAAGGAGATAGTCCACAGGCAAGTGGGAAGTTGCCAGCCACTGGACCCGGAGTGCTTAGACCACCGATAGCGAGGGACCCAATGGCCTGGAGGGCGAGGAGAGTGCCACGTGGAGGGCGAGGAGAGTGCCACGTGGGAGATAGGATCAACATCATCGTCCTCGGAATCCTCTTCCAGTGAACACTCCCTGGCGGTGTCAGACCCATCTAGGACCACCCCAGCACCATCATTGACCTCCACCCCCCTTTCTACCACACCCTCCCTGTAGCTCTCGACCCAGTTGGACGTGCTCACTCATCCAAGAGGGTGGGTGTCTCCTTTGCCATAGGCACCTCTGCCCCTGTCAGCCCTCCTCCCCTCAGTGAGGAGGCTTTTGACCTCCTGAGGTCGATCTCTGTGAGACAGTCGACCATCATGAATGTCATCCAGGGACTTGCAATTCAAGACCAACAGAATAATGCGTTCCTGGAGGACATTTGCGGTGCAATGGCTGGCCTACAGAGATCCTCTCAGGCTCTGGCCTCCACAGTGATGGCAGCAAGTCACCCTTTGTCTTCTGTCCCCCCTCCAGCTTCTTCTTCCCAATCCCAAACCCTTACTCCCCAACCCAGCCAAAGCAGACAGACAGACAAGCATGCATCCACCTCAACATCCAAGGGTAGCTCAGACAAACATAAGCACCACAAGCCACACCACTGGCATGCACACAAGCAACATTCAAATGCACACACAGCAATAGTCACAAACTGTCCTGATACCCCCACCAATCCCTGCATCACAGACACAACACCTGGCACACCTGCAGACACCACACAAATATTCACAGATCCAGCCACTACACCTATCTTTCCCACAGACAGCACGGCAGCAGACCCTCAGGCATCCACCCCAGTCACCACATCTGCAGACAACACAACTACAGACATGTCTACATGCAGCATATCCACAATACCTGCATTCACCACCCGAACAGACAGTCACCCATCCACCACGGCATCTCTCGGCACCTCTAACCCCTTCCTCCTAAGACACATAAATGCCCACACTTACCCACCCAACAGACAACCACCATCCACAAGCATACCTCGCACAAATATGCACCCAAGACATCCACAACAACACCTCAGACAACCACTCCCTCTCCCTCCACACCCAAACCCTTTTTCCATGACTGTCCTGGTGTGTCAAAGAAAGTGTTCCTCATGGAGTTTGCCCTTTTCCCTACTCTTCTCCCACACTGTGATACCCCCAAATATTTTGTGCCTCTCTCTAAGTCCAGCCCTTCCACCGCAAGACCTCCTCTGCCCCCTGCAAGTACCCATGCCCCTCTCCCCACCAAGAAATCATCCCCTCCCAAGAGTACCCAACCCTTCCCTAAGTCTCAACCTAATCCCCCTCCTCCCAAGCCCAAACCCAAAGGTCCCCCTCCCAATCCAAAACCCACACCCCTTGCCCCCCTAATCCCTGAGGTGCCTGCCTGCCCCCTTGATGCCCCTACCTGTGGAGGTTGCATGGCAGTCAGGAGTCAAGTTGGGGGCACGCACGTGTTTTGTGTGCATGATACACTTTATTGACTTGGAAAGGCTTCTGATCTTGGACATTTTAACATTATTAACATTATTCAAATGTATATTTGGACCAACCTGTTGTTGGTTTCAACATTACATCTTTGTCCTGCATTTCTTTTCTTAGGGCAGATGTGTTCTTGGCTGACATTATTTGTATGTGAGTATTTGTGTGTCAGTGGTGGTTGTGCTACCTGTTATGTCTGGGCATCATGTTAGGTTGTGTGCAGAACATTTGTATCGCAGTGATGGGTGTGTGTTATGTGATGGCCATGTGTATGTTGGGGACATTTATTGTGATGGTATTGAGTGGTGTTTGTGTTGACATGTGTTAGTTGCAGTGCTGTGTGCCTTTGTGCGGCTAGACTGTGTGCGTAAATCTGTGTGGAGAATGGTTTGTCAGATACATTGTGATGTGTGTTTGCAGGGTATGTCATATGCTGCATTTTATGGTTGTGTGATAGTGTGTGTTTGTTCCATGGTGGTGGTACGTGATGTTGTATGTATGATTTGTCAATGGTAGTGTCCATTGTGAGTACTTGCCAATGCTTTGCTGGTGTTTCGGTGGTGGTGTAGTAGTGTCATTTGGTGGTGTTGTGTGTTGTTGTGCGTGACTGTGTCGGTGCTGTGTATCTGGTGGTCGGTGAGAGTTTTTGACTTTTGTGTGTGATGGCCGTAGTGTGTGTACTATGTGTGTGTGTGTGTGTGTGTCTGGCTGTCTGTGAGTGTACGTGTTAGTGTGAGGTTACGTATGTGTGTCACCCTCACCATCCATTCACAATTTGTATACTGTGTGTGTGTAGGTACTTGACATTTCACAGCAGTGACAGGTAAGTGTGTCTACTCAAGGTTGCTGTCGTCGTCGCTTGTTCCGAAGTCGTTGGATGAGCAGGAGCAACAGGAAGACATGTACTTCTTGGCTCCATGGTTGCTCCAAATGAGTATGGCTTCCTGAAGGTGAGTGTCTCTTTTTATACAGTTGGTTCCCACCTTGGTTTCCGTGGTGGTGTGACCGCGGCGGAAACCTTGGTGGTGTCCTGTATCATAATCTGTTCGGTGGAAACATGGTCTCTGGCAGCCTGCAGGTGGCTACCGTCATCTGTAGCGGACTGCCCGCACTGGCGGTGCCGCCGCTATAGTCTGTTGTGAACACCGCCAGGGACATAATTTGGCGGTCTGATATGCCAGCCTGATGACGGTACGACCGCCACCGCCAACATGGCGGTCGAAGGAACGCCTAACTTGTAATGACCCCCATAATGTTGTATCCTGGAGCCATTCTTTAAAAAGAGGAGCCCTCAGCCCACCCCACATTATGGCCACCTTCCGTTTTTTCAAAAGTACTGCAGTGGTGACAAGCTTGCGGTTTTCGTTTGGAATGTTTTTCACTTATCCCAGTCATATAATGTAAAAAGTCAGTTGAAAGGAATGATCCACCATAGCAGTAACTGCATTCATTACCTAAGAGTAAGGGCCTCATTACGAATTTGGCACTCAGAATTATCCAACCACCAAAGCCACTGGAAAGAAGCTGCCGTCATACGGGTGGCCTCTTCCCTCAGTCGTATTATGATGTTTCCACTGGGCTGACCACGGAAACATCATATTATGATGTTTCCGCTGGTCAGGCCTGCAGAAACAGTACCACAGCATTGGCCCTGGCTTCCTTAAGGGAGCCGAGGCCAATGCTGTGGCACAACATCACCCTTAGAATGTGCACTGGCTGCACTGTCTGCAGTGCAGACAGTGCGTTTTCCAAGGGTACTGACAGTGTGGCCCTCAGAACTGGCTTTCCGCCAGCCTTTTTATGCAGGGACCCTGACATGAAAGAGGCAGAAAGTGGACTTGTTATCAGCACAGCTGTGCTGAACTTAATGCCGTCGTGGCTGACCATGACTCTGACTGCCGCCACCCTGCCGGGATCCATGGTGGTCCCCCGGAGGTCCGACCACCAGGGGTGGAGTCTTGCAATCATATCACCAGGAGTGTGGTGATCAGTCCGCCACTGCAGTATTGGAAGTCCTCTGACCACCAATCTCGTAATGAGGCCCTAAGTTCTTGACACTGACTCAGGGATGCAATATCCCATAACTAAACAGTAAAAAAAAATCTTACAAGATTAAGGGGCCAATTATGAGTTTAGCGGTCCCAAAGCAGAGTGTGCACATTCTGACAGTGCTGGGAAGGGAGGCATAGGCAGTGCAGG